>NW_015164182.1:560647-644929 GCF_001447785.1 Gekko japonicus
CTGCAGCTTACCTGGCTGCTTCTTGCTCTGACTGAGGGCTGCTGGGAGCAGGGGGTGGGGCTTGTTGCATGTGCTTGCCCCCTGGGCTCTTTACTGCCGGAGCTCCGCTCCTGTGCGCTCCTGCAGGAAATGACCCCTGATGGTGGTCATGGGCACCACACTGGGGACCTCTGACCTAGGCTATAGCCCTGGTCATCTTCTGATGGGCGATGGTCTACAAATGCTCTTAGAAGGTAAGAAAGGTACTCCAGAAATAAAGAGAATGGGCCTCACAGATCCCTTCCACGAATGGTGGTCCTTTCCCCCGGCACAAGGAGCCTTCCCCACATTTGCAGAATGAGGATCTACAGGATCCAAACAAAAATCTCCCCCCTCCCCACTTTTCACTTGGTAGAAGAAGACTGCTACTATTAAAGGGTGTGTGCGCGTATTTCACAGTTTCCTGCCTTGTTGTCAGGCGTTGTCCTTTCAAGCCACAAACAATGATTTTATGGTCCTTTCAGTAGCTGAAAGGTTAGGCTCGGCAAAAGACGGGAGCAGAGATGGAAAAGTATCTCTCCCCCCCCACACACACACACATTGTGACACACTTGCATTTTATCCTTTCTTTCAGACATGAATAGCGCCTCCCCCGTTTTTATTTCTTTTGTACTGTCATCTTTTCTACCCTCCTTGACCTAGCTATCCTGCCGCCACCCACTAACTCTCTCCCACGCTCTACATCTGTGTTTTAACTTCCTGCTCTATATGGGTAGAAAAAGCTCTTATGGTGCTATTCAAAGCAATTATGGATGTCAGCGGACTGACCCGTTGAGCTCCTTGCCTCTTGAAACAAAAGAAGAGTCCTGCGGTCCTTTCAAGGTTTCTTTGCAGCCATACCAGTCCAAAATCAAAATCAAGAAAGGAACCACAGTCCACATAATACCTTTATTGGGACCAGTTACAATGACATAAAAGCGTGTGCAAGCATTCAAGTTTGCAAGAACTCTTCCTCAGGCTAAATGTTACGAGAGCAAAAGAAAAATGGGGGGAAAGGAGGATTCATGAGCATAACAAGCCTTCCAGAGTTGGAGCCCTCGATATTAAATGCACAGCATTCACCCAGGGAGGCATCTGTTTGCCTAGGAAAGTTTCTGCTATGATAATTTGTGATCTTGAAGGCATCTAAGGTTGCCAGCCTCCAGGTGGGGCCTATAGAGTGCCCAGAATTACACCTGATCTCCAGACAACAGAGCTCAGTCCTCCCCCTCCAGAAATAAAGAGAATGGGCCTCACAGATCCCTTCCACGAAAATGACTGCTTTGGCACATGGACTCTTTATGACATTATAGTTAAGGTTGCCAGCTCTGAGTTGAGAAATACCTGGAGATTTTGGGGGTGGAGTCTGAGGAGGGCAGGGTTTGGGGAGGAGAGGGACTTCAGTGGGGTATAATGCTACAGAGTCCACCTTCCAAAGCGACCATTTTCTCCAGGTGAACTGATCTCTGTTCCTGGGAGATGTTAGGATCCCCGGAGATCGCCATCCACCACGTGGAGGCTGGCAACCCTAGTTATACCACTGATGTCCCTCCTCTCCCCCTCCCCTGGTCTCCCCAGGCTCCACCCTTAAATCTCCAGGAATGTCCCAAGCCACAATGGGTAACCCTAGACTCCTGTGTGAAGTTGGTTAGGCTGAGTGAGAGAGTGACTGGCTCAAGATGGTCCAGTGAGGTTTGTGGCCAAATGGGCATTTAAACCGGGTCTCCCAGATGCAGATGGACACCTTGTCTGCCACACCCACCGGGTTGCTGGTAGCACAGAAGTCTTCATAACACTGTCCATTGAACTGACAAATTCAGTGTCGGTCAATTCATCCCAGAGATTCTCTGGGGGTCCACATAGTATGGGTTTCGGTGCCAACATAGAGCCCGTAGCACCATATTGTTCTACAGCTGCATTGCAAGGTCTGGGGTTGAGGCTGGCAGGAAGCCTTTGTGTTTTTCTACGCAGCTTTGGAACTTTTTGTGGTCACAGTAGTGCTGAGAACAAGCTTCTAGGGCTCTCTGTGCAAAGCCCTCAAAGGGAAGGAAATCAGCAGGGAAGGTGGCAAGAGAGACAGACGGTAAGTATCTAGCTTTGAGACACCCTGTTGTTGGAAGGAGCTGTCTGTGCTCCAGATAAAACAGAGGATGAACCCTATCAAGTGATCTCCCCGCCCGCCCCTTTCAAGTTGGGAATCAGAGGGAATCTGCCATCCTTGGTAACAAGTAAGTGCTAAAGCTCAATGTGTTCCTCGTGATGCAGAAAGGGGACAAGACAGACATGTTTCTGAACCCCAGGAAAGGGTTTCCCATTTCTGGGATTCCTTTCTGAAGGAGATATGCTGGATCTGTTCCACTGGACCTTTCAGGCCAGGGGTAAATTAATTTCTTGTGGGGGAGGCCTTGTGTGGTTATGAACAGATGGTAGCTGCGACTTTTAAATATCTTTGATTTGATGGTTTCCTCATAATTTTGATATTGTATTAAATGTCCTTGTTTCAAGTGTGTTGTATGCATCTTTGGATATTTGTTTAGGTTGAAAAAGGTGGAAATTGAAAAAAAAGAAATAAGTCTGTTAAAGGGAACAGAAGCCTTTAAAACAACAATGCTTCTTCCTTCTTCCACCTCTCCCCTGCTTTAAAATATACATTAAAAAGTAAACAAACTCTTGCTATTACACAAATGTATAATATCTGCCTTTAACTAAAGTAAAAGTTGCATAAATTATAAAGTGACATCAATACAAAAACAGATACATCCGTGACAATTAAAAGAGACAAAGAAAGTAAAGGAGATGAAAAGAAAAATTGAGGAGAGGTCCAACATGAACCATTAAATCATTATAAATACTATGTAATATTTAACTACATAAGCCTAAATAGGAATTCTGGGCATTTTATAGCACTTTAAGGTAGTCAAAGCATTTCCTCTACCTGTTGTACCAACAACCTTGTGAGGTAGGGGTGTATTAGTATCCCTATATGTATGACAAGTGCAGCGGTGATGGTAGGACTGAGTGGCCTGTTTGAGGCCACCAAGTGAGTTCATTGCAGAGGTGAGATTTGTGCCTGCCACAACAGGTCATGGCCTGCTCTCTCCATCACCACATCACATTGGCTGTTACTGACCAAAGTGGTCAGACATTCACCTTTCCTTCTCTTTTGTGTGATACAGTACACATTCACAGATAGCTGTTTCTGACACACCAATTCTAACCATTGGTTTGTTCCCGCATTTTTTCAGATTTCTGGTTTATAACAAAAACCAAACAAAGAAATACCAGGGCCGGGGGGGGGGGACACACACACACACATTAAAAAAAAGCCATGGTAGGGGGGGACATTAGAAAAGACCACAAGAATTAAACAATACATTAAATATAATGCAAAAGTATATTAATATATGCAAAAATATACAGAAATATACAAAGACTCCGACTGATTATTTAGAGTACAATAAAACCAAATGCAAAAAAAAGACAATGGTCCTGGTCACACATGCCGGAAAACGCGGGGGGAAAGCGAGCCTATTTGCGCTACAGTAATTTGATCCGCCACTCCGTGATCAGACACAGTGGCAGGTGAATTGGGTTTTTTTCTTCGCTGTGTGTTTCTGGCACGCTTCATCGAGGGATCAGTGACGCAATCGGAGTATGCTGGAGCGATCACACGGGAAACTTTGTCTGCGGCCCGTCGCAACCCATTTGATACTGCACTTTCCCAGGTATTTTTTAACTCCGTGTTTTTAGCGGAGTGAGACGGGTTGCAGACGGGTGCGGGACGCTTGCCAGATGTTCCCATGTGATTGCGCCCCTAAAATCCGCCCGGCAGTTTTGCCTCTCGCGCGGCTACTTCTGCGTGTGATTGGGACCAATATTGTGAAAATCCATAGAGAAGCTAAATGTCAGCTATGATCTAATTGAAAAATCTGGAGATTTTCAATGCTAATGTTAAGGTGCTGATACTAATATTAAAACATGATCATTTCTACTCACGGTTCTTGTTCCAGACTATTACATCTCACAACGAAATTGCACAAAATAAAGCCCACCTGCCCCATAGTGAAGGATTGGGCTTTCCACCTTTTACCACAATGGAGACTCAAAGCAGCTTACATTGTTCTCCTCTCCTTTTTATCTTCACAACAAACCTGTGAGGTAGGTTAGGCTGAGAGCATGTGACTGGCCCAAGGTCACCTAGCAAGCTTCCATGGCAGAGTAGAGATTCAAACCAGGGTATCCCAAACCCTAGTCTGACACTCTCACCGCTACACCATACTGGCTGTCCAGTTAATGTGTACTGGGTACAGATGACTGATTTTCAGAGGTTCAAAAGCCGCTGAAGAGAACATTTACTGCCCCAAGTTCATACATACATCTCTTCTCTTATTACTGTTAGTGACACAATAACACAGAATGCAGTTTTATATACATATATACACTACGCATTGTGAAATATAAAGCAAACTAGGCAAGCTTTCAAAAAAACTGTTTTTCCTCAGCCGAAAAAAGAATTGCCACTGTTTTTCTGATAGAAGCTTCAATAACTGTATGAGAATTCAACAGGTTCATTAGTTGTGAGGGATATAGCAACTAGAAAAACATATTTGCTCAAGTTCTACCTGCCAGGAAACTTTTAAATTCTGCTGCAGAGAACTGTGGTAGAACTGCATAAAGAGGAGAAGCCATTTTGTTTATTCTTCAAGAATCTAAGAATTTTTTCTCTGGGTAACAACACCCTGAACCCATGTCACCAGCCAGCCAGTCAAGATCATTATAGCAAATAATCACAAATGTATATTTGGTTGGACCCAACAGGTCTATTCCACTGATTAACCAATCAAACCCCTCCAAACCAATACTTCAGGTTTGGCTTGTATGAGAAGTCACTTTTACAGTTGTATAAGCAAAATTGGCTGTATGGTTTTGACTATTCAAAGTTCTCTCTTAGGAGATAATTACATTCTTTTCCAACATAGAGAAACCCATATTTATTCAAGACAGGC
This sequence comes from Gekko japonicus, assembly GCF_001447785.1. NCBI lineage: Eukaryota > Metazoa > Chordata > Lepidosauria > Squamata > Gekkonidae > Gekko > Gekko japonicus. The sequence goes on from NW_015164182.1 coordinate 565,672, forward strand.
ATGGCCTACTTTCCCCATGAAAGCTGGGCCAGAGAGCATTTCAAAAGGCAATGTGGTAGATTTTCAGGTCACCTGATTCCACTAACCTAGAATCTCAAATTTAAAATATTTAGTTGAAATCTATTTTCCGATACTTTGGTTGCATGGAATGATCTTTAAATAAACGCCCAGAGGAAATAGGACAGATGTCCTTTAAAAGCAAGGGCAGTTTTAACTAGTATATACTCAGGTACCCATCTTGCAACTAAACTTGTAGTTTAAGAATATCTTATAAGAACATAAGAACATAAGAGAAGCCAATGTTGGATCAGGCCAATGGCCCATCCAGTCCAACACTCTGTCACACAGTGGCCAAAAATACCAGGTGCTATCAGGAGGTCCAGCAGTGGGGCCAGGACACTAGGAGCCCTCACACTATTGACCCCCCCCCCAAGTACCAAGAATACAGAGCATCACTTGCCCTGGAGTCCCTGTCTATACCTTGTGGCTAATAGCCACTGATGGACCTCTGCTCCATATGCTTATCTAATTCCCTCTTGAAGCCGTCCATGCTTGTAGTCGCCACCACCTCCTGTGGCAGTGAATTCAATGTGTTAATCACTCTTTGGGTGAAGAAGTACTTCCTTTTATCTGTTCTAACCCGACTGCTCAGCAATTTCATGGAGTGCCCACGAGTTCTTGTATTGTGAGAAAGGGAGAAAAGTACCTCTTTCTCTACCTGCTCTATCCCATGCATAATCTTATAAACCTCCATCGTGTCACCCCTCAGCCGTCGTTTCTCCAAGCGTCGTTTCTTCATAGGGAAAGTGTTCCAACCCTTTTATCATTCTAGTGGCCCTTTTCTGCACTTTTTCCAATGCAATCCAATCTTGAATTCTACTTTTCAGTTCAGTGCGGAGTACACTTTTCAGTGTAGTGATAAGAGAGCTCAACTAGGATTTGGGAGATCCAGGTTCATATCCCTGCTCTGCCATGGAAGCTTGCTGGGTGATCTTGGGCCAGACACACACTCTCAGCCTAGCCTACCTCACAGGGACACTTTTCCATCTGCAGTTCTTTCCGGAAGATTTCAACGTATCCCCAGACATCTGAGATTTTGCTCATGCCCTTCCGAGTCAATAGAGACCCTCCCCCATATATTATTTCATTGCTCTCACTATGCAGAAGAAAGAGCCCTTTTAATTACGCCTTTATTAAGGTCATTTAGATTTCAAGGACAATTAGTAATCCAGTCCGAGGAACTTTTGCTGAAACACTTACTGGAGGACAAATTCACGGCTATTTCAAGGAATGTTGCTAAATTTCTTTTTATTGCAATTACAAAGTGTAAGCATCTCCTTAATACTCCTTGAGATGTTTGTTTGGTTGTTTGTTTGTTTTTCCCCCCCTCTCTGTAATGCCTTACGATAATCTGGAGACTGTTTTTGATTCTGTATGCTGTCTGATGGGTCTTTGACCGTAATAAACTGATTGATTGATTGATTGGTTGTGAGGATAAAGTGGAGGAAAGGAGAACAATGTAAGCCACTTTGGGTCCTCCTTGGGGAGAAAGGGGGGGGTAAAAATAAAGTAAATAAAATAAATCATGACCTTTGCCATGCTAGCATTCTTAAGTCATCAAATGATAAACCATATCCACAAATTATATACCATATCCATAAATGTGGTGATTTGTACTGCTTTATATGAGAGCATTTACATTGTCATGTTGTAACATTTTCCCATCAGCAAATTTACTTGTTGGTATTTGCCTTTTTTTGTTGCTCAGGGTTCTTATGATCACATCTCTTCAAATCACTGACTTTGTCTTTGTGGTGAAGAGGTGACTGAGAATGTTGCCCATGAGCTGTTTTGTCATTTTTATAAAGGAGTTTATAATAATTGCTCCACTCTTGGATATGGTATCAGGCTGTTCAGGAGAACAGCTTGTTACCCTTTTTTCTGGGGAGAATGTACATATCATTGTATCCGTGTAGTCAGGGAGACCAGATCCTGGATTTTGAAAGAAGTCAAAATTGTACACTTGTTATATTTTGCATATAACTATTGCATTACTGAAAGGTCCGCTGTCCATATAATAAACTTTGTTGTTGTGGCTCATTTCCACTACTTTATAGTAGAAAACCCTTAAATCTATCCCAGATTATTCTATCTTCTCTGTATAAAGGTAAAGGTAAAGGTTCCCTTGCTCGAAAGCCAGTCGAGTCCGAATCTAGGGTTGCGGTGCTCATCCCCGTTTCAAAGCCGTAGAGCCAGCGCTGTCTGAAGATGTTTCCGTGGTCATGTGGCCGGCATGACTAAACACCAAGGCGCACGGAACGCTGTTACATTCCCACCAAAGTGGTACCTATTTATCTACTTGCAATTTCTTGCTTTCAAACTGCTAGGTTGGCAGGAGATCTTCTCTGTATAGTTCCAGTTTATTTTAGCATATGTGCTGCTGAAGAGAGTTCATATCCCAAATTACTGTAAACTCAATATTGACTTCAATAATTGGCCTGGTTCTAAATAATCACCACTAAGTTGAGAACTTGCCTGCTCCAAATAACAAAGCACAGATGCTTCTCATTCCTAATCATATTAGGCTAATTCACACATTACTACGTCCATGTGTCCAGGCAAGGGTTGCCAGCTCCACATTGGGAAGCTCCTGGAGATCTGGGGTCGGGGCCTAGGGAGGATGGAGTTTGGGGTTGTGATGCCATAGAGTCCACCCTCTGAAGCTGTCATTTTATCCAGGAGAACAGAACTCTGTAGTCTGGAGATCAGTTGTAATGGCAGCTGCCTTGTACTGAATCAGACCATTGGTCCATCTAGGTCAGTACTGTCTACCAATGCTCCCTCTAAGCTGTGGAGTCTTGTGAGCAAAAATTCTACTTTGTGAGCTACTGGCACTAGGGCTGCCAAGTGGGGTGGCGGGTAAACCCCCGCTTCGGAGGCCCGATTCCCGCCGCTGTGGAATTGGGCCCCGGGGGGAAATCCGCCCCCCGAAGCGCAGCATGGCTGCGTCACTGGAGGTGACGCAACCACATTGATCACATTGGGGGCGTGGCCCTGATTGTCGGAGGGAAAACTCTATGGTTTTCCCTCCGACTATCGGGGCCACGCCCTCAACGTGATCGACGTTGCGCGTCACTTCTGGTGACGTGCTGGTGGCGCATGTGCGCACACATCAACGGACGGCTCCCGGAGCCCAACGAGGCTCCCCTGCCGGTAAGAAAAATTGGCAACTAACTGACACTGAAGTTGTGAGCAAGTGAGTTGGCTACTACATAAATTAGTTTGCTCTGGAGCCATCCTTCCTGAGCCAAGACAAAAATCTGTGAGCCAGAGACTAAAAAACTGTGAGCTAGCTCACACTAACTCAGCTTAGAGGGAACATTGCTGTCTACTCTTCACTGGCAGCAGCTCTCCAGGGTCTCAAGCAGACTTTCACATCACCTACCACCTAACTGGAGATGCTGGGGATAAACCTGGGATCATCTGGATGCAAAGCAAAGACTCTTCCGCTGAACCACAGCCCTTTCCCAGAACTCCAGGCCCCAACTGGAAGAACTTGAAGGCCCATCTGGAGGTTGGCACAACTATCTGTCCCCCGTGTGGACTTTTTAGAGAGTTGTTCTGGGTGTTCTCACCTAGGAACTTAATTTCCAGGCATGTGCAGATACAGTTTGGATCAGGATCATGGCACACAAGGGGAGTGATTTCAGCTGTCCCCCAATGCCATTTTCCCAGTCTGAAACTGTCCCCCAGGAGCTGCTATTTGCCCACCGGGGAGATTTATGTGTACTAATGGTGGCATGTAAGTTTTCCCAGTGGGGTAAACGGTGGCTATCTGGGGTTGTTCCAGGTGGGGAAAATGGCTGACTGGTGCATGGGTAGAGAGAAGCCAAAGCTTTGAGTGCTACAATTTTGGTCCAAATAAGTCCTGCACTTGTCTGGTAACTTGAGTTCCCCAGTATGGAATGCCATGTACACATTTGACCTGTAATCCCTGAGGTGCTCACGTGTCCACCATGTGAACCCTGTAATGTGTGAATTAGTAATGAAGTTCATCGAGGAGCAGATGTTTGAAGCAATTTAAAGATTTCAAGGTCAATGCCAACATTTTGAATGGAGCCCAAAAACTAACTAGGAACTAAGTAGGAACTATGAAATCTTTCTGTACAAGCAGTTAATTCCCATTCTCGATTTGCCGTATTTGGAACCCATTTAAGTTTTCAGATAGTCTTCAAGGATAGCACCACAAAGAAAGTGCTACAGTGATCCAACTGGAAAGTTTCCAGGACTTATAAAGGTAGCCAAGGGTGATATATCAGCCAAAATGGATCCAAAGCAATCCTGGTCACAGATACCAGCTTGATCTTGAGGGGTAGATCCAGGAATGCATCCAATTCTTGCACCAGCTCTTCCTGGGAGAGGGCAGCCCCACCATATTGGCCTTGAGCTTTACTTTATTCACCGTTATCCAGACTACTCTCTATTACCTTGATTACATTAAGCTACAAAAAATTAAAATGTGCCTCCAGTGCTCAAAGTATCTAGGCAGCTTTCACTAAGGTACATAACATCCCAGGCAGGATCAATTCATCTAAGTCTACCATTCTACTCACAGACATCCACAAGCAGGACACAAACAGAGCTACGATCCTTTTTGCCAGTGCAGCTGTCTGTTCCTCCACCAGTCAAGGTTTCTGAATCTGCTCGAGAAGATCCAGCTTGTGGCACCCAGAAACAGGGCCTTTTGGATGGTGGTGCCGTGCCTCATCTTTGTAATGTCCCCCCTTGAGGCTCACTTTTCATCTACCTTAGTTTCCCTTAGGCAAAAAGCATTTCTCTTTACCTAGGCTTTTAACTAAGAAAATGAAAAAAACATGATGCTGAGTCACAACTGACTCATGGCCAACCCCATCCATGGGGCATTCCAGGCAGGAAATGAGCAGAGTTGGTTCTCTATTGTAATCCTCCAAATAGCAAACCCAGTCTTCCTTGGTGGTCTCCCATCCAAATACTGACCTTGCCCAGCCCTGCTTAGCTCCCAGGTCAGGCTAAGCTAGGCTAATACCACTTTTTTCCTGCTCTCAGTTTATCTGTTTCATCCAGGGCTATTTTTGGGCAGGAACGCACAGGGCCGGCTCCAGGCGTTTTTGTGCCCTAGGCGGGGCTATCTTCTGGCGCCCCCCCCGCCCACACGCCTACCAATTATGGGGGTTGCCAACCTCCAGGCGGGGCCTGGAGAGAAGGATCCCGATGGGTCCTTGCCCCCCTCCGCCGCCACATAAATCAGCTTGCTCTGGAGCCATTCCTTCCTGAGCCGAGACAAAAATGTGTGAGCTGGAGGCTAAAAAACTGTGAGCCAGCACACACTCACTCAGCTTAGAGGGAAGACTGCTTCCAGCGGAGCTGCAGAAAAGCACACACATAAGCTGCAGTCTTTGCAAATGGGGGGGGGGGACAGACAGAGAGAGGAGGGGAGGGTCTGTCCTTTCCAGTCAGCTTGGAAATTCGCGCGCCCCGCAGGAAGAACGAAATGTCTCAACCCCTGATCGTATGGGTTATCTCTCCGGCCTTCCCCACCCCCACCAAATGTCTTCTAGAGAAGGGGGGGTGGAAAGGGGGAGAGGGATTTCTGCGACGCAGCAGACGTGGGTGGATGGAAGTAAAGGGGAGGGGAAACTTCGCGCTGCTTTGGGAGACCAAAGAATTCTAAGCAAGATGAGTAGGTCTGTCTGTAGCTGGAGAAACGGGCAATTCCAGGAGCACCTTCAAGATTAACAACATTGGTGGCCGGGTGGGAGCTTTCGGGAGTCACTGCTCTCTTCTTCAGATACTTGGAACCAGCGCTCCCTCTGAGCTGTGGAGTGTTGTGGGCAAAAATGCTCCCTTGTGAGCTACCGGCGTTAAAGTTCCTTCCCTCCTTCCCTCCCGTCCGGCTTACCTTGGCCCTCCCCGAGGTGCCCCTCCCTGTCTGAGAAGTGGCGGCCCAGCCTTGCGGGGCAGCCTGTAAAGCGCCAACAAGTTCTCTTTCATTTTGGCCGAGGAGCAGCCACTTGACACCCCCGTGAGGGCCGTGAACATAACCGCCCCCCTTCCTCCCTCCCTTCCTCCCTCGAACGAGACCCGAGCAGCAGAGGAGAACGGAGAAGGCGCGCCGCGCGGAGAGGCTGCCCAGCGAGCCCCTGGGCGCTCCGCCTCGCCGGCTGAGGCACCCCTGACCCTAGCGGAGGGAAAACGAGGAGGGGAGGAGCGTCACTCACCACAGGCCGCGAACGCCGCCCCCTCCGCAATTTCTCTCTCCCTCGGCCGGCATAATTGGCAGCCTCTTTTGAAGCCCCTTCTCAGGGCGGGGCAGGCAGCCGGCAGCCGGCGGGGCTGTAGTACCTTGGCGCCCTCTGCCTCCTCGCCGCCTTCCTCCCTCCCTCCCTGCCCTGCTTCCCTCCCTTGAGTCACGGCAGAGAGAGAGCGCGAGAGAGGAGTGGGCCCCGGTTAGGGCGGTGGCGGGGCGCAGTTTGGCGCCCCTGAGAGCCGGCGCGCTCTAGGCGAGCCCCTAGCTCGCCTAGCGGGCGAGCCGGCCATGGGAACGCACAGGAACGGAGCTCCGGCTGGCTCCCACGCTGGCCACACCCACCCGGAACTCATTAACATAATAGGGCGAAACTCATTAGGATTGGCACACATTAGGGGGGTGGCCTAACATGCAAAGGAGTTCCTGCTACAAAACAAGGTAAACAGAATAACAAGCAAAAGGTGGGTGTGGCTGGATAACCACACTTCTGGTAACATGGGGGTGCGGCCTAATGTGCAAATGAGAGGTGCTGTCAGGGGTGTGGCCTAATATGCTAATGAGTTTCTGCTGTTGGGTGTGGCCTGTTATGCTAATGAGTTCCTGCTGGGCTTTTTCTACAAAAAGAGCCCTGGTTTCATCAATATCATTTTAGTAAATTCATAACATATATAATTTAAAAATGGTTTAAAACAATAATAACATACTGATTAGTCTAAAAGAGAATTCCGGTAGTGCCACTGCCGCATGGGGGTGGGCAGGGGATGGGAGTGCCAGGAGGATGAGACTGTCTGTTGGATCCCCAAGCATCGAGAATAAATCCATGTTTTAAAGAAAAGCAAAATTTATTTCAAAGCTTTGGAAAGACACTCAAACACGTTCTTTGTTAGAACTGACTACAAACGGTTAGGGCAAACATGATAAAGGGATTTGAACCAGGTACAGGACCAATGGGTCACTTTCCCGCTGGCGGGTGAAAGGAAACGGTTGCGCGCTCATTCCCTGAGAACCAGGCTATCTCCAGACATAATACAGGTGCAGTTCCCAGGCTCTAAAAGCAACAAGCTGGCAGTCAAGCTTACTCCCCCATCACATCCTCCAGTTGTTTGGCTTAGGCATTACAGCAGAGTAAAATACAGGCGCACAGGCAGGGGGGGGGTTAGCAACTGTACAGAGATACAACTAACACAGAACACCATGGCAGCTCGCTGACATTGTCCCTGTCCTCGACCAAATGCCTGGTGGAATATCTCTGCCTTACATGCCCTGCAGAACTGCATCAAATCCTGCAGGGCATGGATGTTATTAAGCAGAGAGTTCTACCAGGTTGGGGCCAGGGCGTTTCCCACCCTGGCCCTGGTCGAGGACAGCCAGACATCCCTCAAGCCAGGGACCACCAGGAACTTCTGATCTACTGAGTGCAATGCTCTTCTGGGTGTATACTGGGAGAGGCAGTCCTGAAAATATGCGGGTCCCTGACAAGGTCAACACCAGAACCTTGAAGTTGATCCAGTACGCCATCAGAAGCCAGTGCAGCTCTTGCAGCACAGGATGGATGTGTCCTGTATGTGGGGACTGCTGTGTTCTGTACCAGTCTGAATTTCCGGGTCAGCCTCAAGGTCCTGACCTGGATAGCCCAGGCTAGCTCAATCACATAATATTGCGGAAGTTAAGCAGTTTTGCCTCTGGTCTATATATGTATGGGAGACTACCAAGAAATACCAGGGTGGCAATGTGGAGGCAGGCAATGGCAATGGCACCTCTGAACATCTCTTGCCTTAAAAAGCCCATGGGGTTGCCATAAGTCAGCTGTGACTTGACAGCCAAAATTTTTTTTTACTGACTTGATTTTATGGGCCTAACTTGTTTTTATTGGCTTGATGTGCTTCTATTTACTTGTTGGTATAGTTTTCCTGTTTTAATATGTTGCCGAAGGCTTTCATGGCTGGAGTTCATTAGTTGTTGTAGATTTTCTGGGCTGTATGGCCATTGTCTTGGCATTGTAGGTCCTGACGTTTCACCAGCAGCTGTGACTGGCATCCTCAGAGGTATAACACAGAAAGATGGAGTACTCTCTGTGTCAAGGTGAGAAGAAAAATGGGAGGCAGGTAATTTATATCTACTCAGGAAGGTGGGGTAGGGCTGAGTCATTATCTTGTAGAAGTTCTCCAGGCTGTGAAACATGCTAATGGAGGAGCTTTCCTGAGGAGGTTCTTTTGCGTATAGATTGGCTGTTGAAATTCTAATATTATCTGTAGTGCTGTTGTAAGATGTAGAGCATTTCAATGGCTTTCCTGTGTAATCTGACATGGTAATTGGATGTGTTGTCCAGCCTTTGTAGGTTGTGTTTTTTCATACGTTTTCCCATCTGATCAGTGATTCCTTTGATATATGGCAAAAACACATTTCCTGTGGGAGACTGTTTTTCCTCAGTTGTTTATTTTATCTTTGGTTTAATTGCTCTTCTGATTTCATTCTTGGAGCAGCCATTTGCTTGAAGTGAGTGGTTTAGATGATTTAGTTCATCGTTGAGAAAGTGCGGTTCACATATCAGACAGTTTTCAGACCCACCAGAAAAATACAACAGATGCTACAATCGGCAAAAGACAGAAGAGAACCCCTCACTTCTGCAGGAGTATACCGCATACCATATAGTTGTGGACAGGTTTACATTGGGACCACACAGCATAGCATTCAGTCAAGAATAAAAGAACATGAAAGACACTGCAGATTGGGCCAACCTGAAAAATCAGCAGTGGGTGAACATAGCCTAATTCAAACAGGGTGCAGTATCTTATTCCAAGACACTGAAAGGCTGGACAACACATCCAATTACCATGTCAGATTACACAGGGAAGCCATTGAATTCATAAACATAAACACAATTTCAACAGGAAAGAAGAGAGTTTAAAAATAAATAGGGCATGGTTTCCTGTCCTGAAAAACACAAAATGTTCTACATCTTACAACAGCACTACAGAAGATCAGAATTTCAACAGCCAATCCATATGCAAAAGAACCTCCTCAGGAAAGCTCCTCCATTAGCATGTCACAGCCTGGGGAACTCCTACAAGATAATGACTCAGCACTAACCCACATTCCTGAGTAGATATAAATTACCTGCCTACCATTTTTCTTCTCACCTTGCCACAGAGAGTACTCCATCTTTCTGTGTTATTCCTCTGAGGATGTCAGTCACAGCTGCTGGCAAAACGTCAGGTCCTACAATGCCAAGACCACAGCCATACAGCCCAGAAAATCTACAACAACTAATTTCCTGTTTTAGTTGCTATGAGTTGCCTTGAGCATTTTCTGGAGAGGCAGAAATATTGTAAATAAACGAAGACTGCCTTTGTATATGCCTCAGGATACCACATTTCCCTAATATTTCAAAGCACAAAGTTGTTGCCCCCCCCCCCAGGACTTTGCAATGTCATTGTCTGTATCATTGACCCAACTGAAGGAATCACGCGAGACAATTCTCTTGAGGGTAGAGAAATCCGTCTGCCCCTTAAGGCAGCAAGCAGTTTATTTTATGCACACTCTGCCCCCACCCCACTCACCGTGCGCTGAGGTTGGAATCACGTACAGAAACCAGAGGAAACAGATACTTTTAGGGAGATTATCTTAGGGATGCTTACATTGGTACAATGATTAACAAGCTACCTCCATAGGTACTCCGGATGGGCAAAGGTAATCAGACTTAAAGCTATGTCCTGTTGATCAGAGTTACTGATCAATCCAGATATCTACAGAGTCTGGAAATATGGGCTGAAAATCAGGACCAGCGTGCCGGCTGACCTCTGCCCACACCCAACTAATATATCCATTGTGGGCCTGAAATGTTTTGTGAAATTCCACAATATTGGCTAGTTTCTGTGATATCACATATGATGTTTTTCTTTTCCTGAGTGATTTACCCAAAGTCACATGTAGCTGAATAGGGATTTTAAATGGGATATCTTTGTCTCCACCTTCTACCCTGGCAGAGATGATGGGTTGCTGCTACAGTTCAGAGGATGAGTGGATGGAGAATATTGAAATTTGTGAGATCTGCCACTACCCCATCGACCCAGATGCCAGGTCAGAGGTGAGAGACCCTTCTGTGGAAACTTCCCAGAGCTTTCTTTCTGCTTTGGCTCCTTGCCATAATGCTTTGTGCAAAGTTCCTGAACATTCCCCTGGCCCTGGCTCTGAGAGCCAAACCACATGTTACAGCATGTCACTGTTAAGGTTCCTTTCTCCCCTAACCTGCCCTGTCTGTCTCCCCAGCACAATGCACTTTTTGTCTTTAGCTGGACAAATACCAGCATTTAGGTTGCAACTGGACTCTTATGTGACTGTTAATTTCCTTTTCAATTGAGACAATTTGAACACTTGTTGTTCTTTCAAAAAGCAATCCTCTCGAGTCTATTATAGATGCCCGCTAATTCAGCATATAATTTTTACATACTTCTTTGCATCCACATTATTTCCCCACTAGACAGCACCTCCAAAAAGTACAGGAAACTAGGGTTGCCAAATCTGGGTTGAAAAATTCCTAGAGAATGGAGGGGTGGAGCCTGGGGAGGTTTAGGAACCTTAGTGGGTTATAGTGCCATAGAGTCCACCCTCCAAAGCAGCCATTTTCTCCAGGGGAATGATCATTGTTGTCTGGAGATCAGTTGTAATTCCCAGCTTGACCTGGAGGTTGGCAACCCTACATGAGAAATGTGATGGTCACCTTCTTGAAAAGTGCTACCAAATGATCTTAACTTGGTCTTTATTTTCCCCTCAGAGGCTGACAGCCAATGGCTCTGAAGCTTGGAATCCTCTGCTGTCTAATGAAGTGGTTCTTCCTCCCAGTTCCCCTCTTCAAGGTTAAGATTTTACTACCTCCCCCTCTCCTGACTGCAATGTAGGCCAAAACGTCTATCTGGATTCCCTAGTGACATCCTCTGGCATTGTCAGGACAGCACTTTGGGAACTTGGGGTTAAATGCTGGAGGCCCCAAAAGTAGACTGTACCTAGAGATCTGTAAACTCCTCCCCAGTACTCCTCCATCTTTAATCCTCTACTTATAGCCTCCCATGCAGTGTATTCTGGGAACTGTAGTTCCCAAAATGCCTGACATTAATTATCAGACATCTGAGAGCTATAGTTCTCAGAAAGAAATGGGGTTGTCTGGATGTATATTATGGGAATATTTAAAAAATGCCTGAAAGCCCTGTTCACAAGTTACAGTCAACACACATAAAGTGTACTTTTGTTTGCTCTATATGTGCAACATTAAGTAATTCTCGTGTTACATTCAATGCATGTATGTACAGCTGAAGATGCTAATAGGGTTGCCAAGTTAAGATTGGGAAATTCCAGGCGATCTGGGGGCAAAGTTTGTGGAGGGCAGAGTTTGGAAAGGGAAAGGGGCTCAGTCAGCAGGTATCAGACTCCTGCAGCAATCAGAACCAACAACTCTCTTCCTCAGAATAGAAGTTTATTGGTACAGTATTGGCAGAACATCTACATTTCAGGATCTGTGTTAAGACTAATGAAAAAGGCGTGGGGATGGGAGTTATACTGGGTTCAAAGGGGTACCCTGATGGTGCATAGCCAATCAAGGCATTAGGAGGAACCCGCCCAAAGTAATGGGCTCCGACAACGGGATAGTTCTCAGGGAATGTATTACAGCTAGGCACTCAAGGTCAGGCACATAAAACATAGAGATAACAGAGCATTGTCAGGCAGTAAGAACCGAAAACTAAAATAACAGGCAGAGGTCCTCCTCGATAACACTGTCTAACCATCTCATCCTTTGCCGTCCCCTTCTTCTTTGACTGTCAATCTTTCCCAGCATCAGGGTCTTCTCCAGTGAGTGCTCCCTTCTCATTTGGTGGCCAAAGTATTTGAGCTTCAGCCCCTCCCTATATGTCAACTCCCTGACAACAGGGATATAATGCAATAGAGTCCACCCTCTGAAAGCCGCTATTTTCCACAAGGAAAGTGATCCTGTAATGTGGAGATCTGTTGCAATTCTGGGATAGGGTTGTTAGGTCCTCCCTGGCCCTCAGCAGGGAATGGGGGGTAGAGTTGTCACATCCAGGTTGGGAAACTCCTGGAGATTTGGGGATGGTGCCTGGGGAGGACAGAGACCTCAGTGAGGTTCAATGCCATAGACTCCACCCTCCAGCGCTTCCATTTTCTCCATGGAAGCTGATCTCTGTAGTCTGGAGATGAGCTGTAATTCTGGGAGATTCCCAGGTCCCACCTGGAGGCTGGCATCCATATTTCTGAGGGAAATCCAGCCCCACTTGAAGGCTGAGAACCTTACAAATCCAACACTTACCCAGGTACTGGTCATTTGTTTCCTTCGTAAAGTGGACCCGTCGGCTCATGCATACAAACAGATGCATGTGCCTTAACTACAACGTGTGAACAGGGCTTTTAAACCAGCTGTTCTGGGAATTCTACAACTTCTGGTTTCCAGAATGCCCTAGTTAGTGGCGTTGGTGGGGAGTGGAGGTATAAAGGAAGATGGAGAGGAAATATGCTGCAAGAATTTTCTCTCCTTTCAGCTGTCTCACACATAGCCACTGCAATTCTCTTCATCAGCATGGCTGATAAACTGGGGTGGGGTGGTAAAAGGAGTTCCCCCCCCCTTTGGCTCAGATTTACCATCCCAGCAAAATAAGGTCAGCTGGAAGCATCTCTTGCTCTTGGATCCAACATCTCTCATTCTAGTCAGATCTTGAACTGGAGGGGAAGGGCAACAGACCTTTAAGTCCAGAGCTGAAAATTGCCTGACTGCTCCACTGGGAACATAGCCACTACTGCTGCAGAGTCTTGAAGTTGGGGCTGGCCAGTGAGCCAATCTAGGACAGAGGAAAGAGCAAGGAGACATTCCCATGGTATAGACAGAGCAGAGGAGTGGATGCCCCAGACTGTCTGGGAGAAGTGTGGGCAATATCTTTGGAGGCATTGCAAATGATCTGAGGATGAATTTTCAGACTGCTCTATAGTTGTCCCTAAAAATATTGCATCCCCTTCTCAAGGGGCAGCTTTGGTTCCTTGTGCAATTGGGCTGGCTGTTGTTTGCAACATTTGGGAATGTCAGATTATCTCCAAGGAATGCCCAGTTATGCAAGCCGAGCTTGAGATATCTTCCCCCCGTCGAGCAACTCTGAATGTCTTTTAGAGGCATATTAATTTTCCTTTCAGATAAACTAGTGGTTGCATTATACGATTACCAATCAACCCACGATGGAGACTTGGTGCTTCGGAAAGGGGAACAGCTGCGGGTACTGGAAGAGTAAGTCTGTTCCCACTTCAGAGTTTTACCTGCGGGTCTAGTGACAAGAGCTCTTGTCTCTCACATCCAGTAGCAGAATGAATTGCATTGTGGGCTTGCATCCTGTGATGCAATGCTCTCCTACCATTCCATTTCAATAAAAGATGGACCTCCTGGCCAGGATTTCTGCAGGCCCTTGATAATTAGAAACAGAGAAAGGCAACAGAGAAAGGCAACTACCTGTGTAGCTACCTGGGCTAAGGTTGCCAGTTCTGGGCTGGCAAATTCCTGGAGATTGGGGGTGGTAGAGCATGGGGAAGGTAGGATTTTGGGGAGGGGTTGGACTTCAGCAGAGTATAATGCCATAAAGTCCACCCTCCAAAGCAGCTGTTTTCTCTAGGGGAACTGATTGCTGTTGCCTGAAGATCAGTTGTAATTCTGTAAGATCTTCAGGCCCCACCTAGAGTCTGGCAGCCTTAGCCCTGGACTTTGCTGGTGCTCCATCTCACCACAGCAGCTCTTGTAGCCCAGCTCCCTAGTGAGTCAGCTCTTTTCCTCTCCTTGCCTCCTTGCTGCTCTCTTCCTTCAGCATCTCCCAGCTTCTCACCTTGCTGGTCCTGCCTCACTAATAAACCAGATCTTTGAGCCAACCATTTCCTGTGGAATGAAAACAGGCCACTCTAGGAACTCATAAAGGCATGGAGATGGATTCCATGGATTCTTTCTCCTAAGGGGCAGCCTTCCCCAGTGCCCAGACAAAGGGAAACTGCTGACATTTGTGGGACTGATCCAGGGCATCCAGCCCATGGTTCTTTTTTCCCCTTTCTCTGGTGGGGCAAGAACCAGGACTTTTTTGGTTATGGTCCTCCCACTCCTCATCATCTAGCTGTGCAAAGCCCCCTTTCTTTTCAGTAAAGGATACAAAATTCCCTTTGTTTCTGCCAGAGACAGTTGAGTCTGGTTTAGTTGGCTTCTCTGTAGTGACTGATATCTTGCATTTGTTATTGCTTTTTTTGTTGTATCTTTTAGTGAATTGGTATTTAGATTTTCCTGTTAATCACCCTGAGCAGGAAAAGTGGTACAGAAATATTTGTTGTAGAATGAATAAAATAAAACTACAGAGCAAGGGGGGACGACTGACCTTTATTTTTTCTGTTCCAGGAATGGAGAGTGGTGGAAAGCCCAATCCCTCACTACGGGGCAGGTGGGCTTTATTCCGTGCAATTTCGTTGTGAAATATAACAGTTTGGAACAAGAACCGTGAGTAGAAATCATCGTGTTTTCCCTCCTAGTATAATTCATAAACAACCCTCTAATTGTGGCGGAATGTGCCTGCTTTGGCCTGCAGGCCCTATTCCGTCCTGCCCTCCTAAGTCTTTCTCCACACCTTTCTTCCACTCTCAGGCGGCTTGCCACCACCACCTGACCTTTGTACATAATTGCCCGCTGGGAGGGTCAGGACTCCCAGCTTCCCTTCCAAGTTCTGAGGCCTTGCCTCTGTGTCTCCCACTGCCCAGCACCTGGTCATCACGGTGACAGTTCACTGCCTTGTGCACCTCTGGAAGAATGACCACTTGCCAACTGCCTGCCTTACAAGCATAGTTTTAGCACAGCACCAGACTGAGCAAGGGATCCCAAAAGAAACAGGTAAAACACAAATCCTCTGTCTCTCTCTCTAAACATGCCCTATCAGATGTTAAAATATAGGACAGACACCTTAGCTTTAATAAATTACAGATCTTTATATAGTTTCATTACCTTGAAGCTCCCTTCAACTGTCTAAGCCAACCACATGGTCAATGGCTGCCTCCTCAGTGGAGAGGTCTGTGTGCACTCATGGTCTCAGCTCCCAAGGAAAAGAGACCTCCTTCCTGTTGCAAGGAGTTTTTAATCACCTCTCTTTCCCCCTCCTCCTGACCAGGACAGGACAGGTTAGAGAAGCGTTTCCTAGGGCTTCTTCCTGGAGATTATCCCTGGATCCATTCTAGCCTAAAGTCATCCAAAAATACATTCCCTGCTTGGAGAAGGGGAAGAGCTTGACCCACCCATTATTTCTCCTGCTAGATCTATTAGTATTTGTACAAAGGTGAGCTGAGGTATGTCTGGGAAGCAGTTGGACTGACGTCCTCCCTTCCTGCCTGTTCTCTGCCTAGAGAAAAAAAAAACTTTTTGCTCCTTTCAAACCTCTGAGCTCTCCAACGAGATCAGGGCCCTGCGGGACCTCCAGCAATTCCACAGGGCCGTGAAAACGGAACTTTTTCGCTGGGTGTTTCAGTAGGAATGACATTATATCGGCTGAGCTGCGCCTGTACTTTATTATATGGCACCGCCATACTTAAATAGTTTTAACTGTATTTATTGTTGTATTGAGTCGAGTTATTTTATATATGTACCTATGTCATTGCACCCCTGCACTGCTTTAAAAGAATCTTCTGCAAACAACATTCAAACAAGCATAGAGAAAGACGGCGTCACAGCAGCATGAAACTAATTTAAAAATACAAATGCAAATTTGACCTAAGTTGACTTCACCTTGCTCTGGTCAATAAAGCTGAACCTGTTTAAGGACCTGCTGTTGATACTGAGTTATTGAAGTACCTGTTGTTTGGAGAAGATTCTTTTAAAGCAGTGCAGGGGTGCAGTGACAGTGGAGCCACCCCGAAAGGACGATAAACATATGTGGACATGCAAAAGTATGCTAGCACTCTTGAGGTGTGAGAACCACACCAAATTTAGACAGCTTTTTTGAAGACGGAGTCAAAAGGCTGGGACACCGGTGGGAAAGACAAATGCAGATTCAGCCTTAGACTCTTTGAGTCAGGAATGAGACATACAAAATGGCAATAGTAATTATAGTGGGTTCATATAATACCCCCTGACACATAGGAGCCAATAAGCAATTAGTGCGGAGCTCGGGGAACTGTTCAACGGTCAAGGGTGAGTGGGAGGACCAGAGGCTTCCCATCGAAGCCATGCACGCTCAAGGCCAATGGGCAGATAAGGAGCAAAAGTGAAATGCAGCGACAGCAGTGGGGGCAGCACCTATTCCCTGCCATTGATAATGGCTGCCAGAGAGGGTTGCCAACTCCTGGTTAGGAAATTCCTGGGGGCAGAGCCTGGGGAGGGTAGCTTTGGGGGCGAGAAGGGAGCTCATTAGATACAGGATATCCACCTTCTGAAGCGTCCATGTTCTCTGCGGGAACTGATCTCTGTAGTCTGGAAATCAGTTGTAACTCCGAGAACATTTCAACCCCCACCTGGAAGTTGGCAACCTTAATTTGAGAGCACAACAGAGGTGTTGTTTTGTGGCTGGGCATGCCCCCAAATACAGCAGAAACCCACCAAAGTCTTTGCTCCATCCGATTGTCTCTACCCTAGAAGCACCCTGAAGGACAAATCTAGAACTGAGCTGTGAGTTCTCAGCAAAGTGCTTTGCACCATAGTTTTCTTGTGTGCCTGGTAAATTCCTCCCCATGATGAAGAAGTTTTCATGCTCAAATGTTTTGGGACACTTTGATCCACTGGTGCACAGAACAGAGATTTTAATCCCTATCACAGTGTACACTAAGGTTGCCAACTCCATGTTGGGAAATTCCTGGAGATTTTGGTGTGGAGTTTAGGGAGGGGGGGAACCTCAGTAGGGATGTGATGCTGTCAATTCCGCCCTCCAAAGCACCCATATTCTCTAGGATAACTAATCTCTATAGTTTGGAGATCAGTTGTAACTCCAGATCTCCAGGCCACACCTGGAGGTTGACTATCCTAGTTTCCACTGTGTTTATTATTTGTGAACTGAAAGATAAACAAACAGGTGTCTGTACAGAAATGTCAGAATTTGATAAAATATTAGTAGGCCCGGATGTTAAGATGATACGGAAGATATATTATTTGATGTTAGATTATAGGATGAAAGATGAGAGTAATAAAACGTCAGTGACTGCATGGGCTAGCAGTATAGGGAAGGCTATTGATTTAAATAAATGGGAGAGGATCTGGCAGAATGTGAGATGGCTGAAGGCTGTACCACTAAAAGAAAATGTCTTTAAGATGTGTTACCGTTGGCATCTGACACCTGATAGGTTAGCCCGTTTTTACCCTGGGATCAGTAACACGTGCTGGAAATGTAAATCCCAAGCAGGCTCTTTCTACCATGCGTGGTGGACATGTAAAGCCGTAAAAAAAATGTTGGAAGGAGGTTCATTTGTTAATAACGCAAGCAACGGAATTACAAATACCATTAGACCCTGAAATATGTTTACTAAATGTGTTACCTGAGAACTGGAAAAAGGGTGAAAAATATATGGTAATTCACTTACTGACAGCAGCAAGAATACTACTGGCTAAGTACTGGAAAAATGAAAAGATACCAGATAGATGGGATTTTATTAATAAAGTGATTGAAGTGATTGAAATGGATAATTTAACCCAAAAAATCCACGGAAATATGAATTCAGTTTTTCAAAAAATATGGTAGAAAGTGTATAAATGGATTGAAATGAATACTTAAGCAGAGAAAAATAAGTTTTTATTTAGGTATGCTTAAAGAGGGAAAGAAGAAAGGATCTGTTTAAATGTGTTGTTTTATGTGATATGTTGTATATGTTTTGCTATGTCTTGTGTTTCCTATTATCTGTCTATATAATTGTAAGTTAATAAAAGAACTGTTAAAAAAATTATTTGTGAACTGATGCAAGTCTGTCTGTCTGTCTGTCTGAACTTGAGAGGTAGGGGTCATGTTGGGAGGATGCTCTTTTGCAGGGGTCGTTTCATAGAAAAAGAGCTAGGGGAATTCATTAGCATAACTCATTAGCATATGACACACCCCCTGACATCACCGGAAGTGTGTCATAAGGCCACACACACCGCCCCCAACGGTCCCGGCCGCCAGCGCCGGCCTTGCAGCTCCACTGCCGAGCCCCATGAGGGGCCCGGCGGTGGACCTGCAAGGCTGGTGGGAGTGCAAGGAAGCCCCGCGAAGGCCCTCCCTGGCCCCAGGCAGGCAGGGGTGGGGAGAGGCAGGGAGGAAGCAACTTACCGTACCCTCCCTCTTCTCCTGCCTCCTCCTGGCTGAATGAGGGTCGGAAGCGGGGCGGCCGGAAGCGGGGGGCGGGGCTTCGTCATGTGCCCCGCCCCCTGTACCTCACCCGGGGGAACTGCGATCCCCCGCGATCCCCCCCGAAATGACCTCTGCTCTTTTGGAATGTTTTAAATCTCATGTTTCATGTTTGGGGGAGTTTTTCCTTGCACGTTTAAAAACCTGAATAATCAATGTTCTGCTGCTTTTTCAAAAAAGAAACTCATTTCAAATTACTTACATCGAGCGCAAACTAGATAGTGGGGAAGATGCTTATGTGCTTTTTGTTGTTTCTTGTAGGTGGTTTTTCAAAGCCATCAGCAGGCAGGATGCTGAAAGGCAGCTCCTGACTGCGGGCAACATTCATGGTGCTTTTCTAATCCGGGAGAGCGAATCCACCAAAGGTAATCAGCAGTCATGCAGATGAGAATTAAAGCTGTAGGGAGGCCTGGGGGGGGGGGGCTGTAGCCATACTACAGACTCCAGTTGGCTAAACTGTCATTCATTTCCCCCCCAGGAAATGCTGGAAACGCTAACAGAAACTGTTAGAGGGCTGAAGTTGAGTGGAGAGAGGTTTTGCTTGCCTTGAGGCACCCAGATTACTTCTTTTGTCCCACTTCTGGTCAGACAGGTTTCTGAAACAATACCAAGTAGAATAAAAATGTGTGTCCTATAAACTTCATTCCCTTTCCATCTGCTTTCACCTGCCTTGAGGAAAATAATTTGTGTGTTTCCAGTTGGAAAATTCCTATCACCCTCACTAAACATGAGACTTTGGAAGAAACCATGAGAGTGAAACCATGGTGGCTCAGAGGTTAAGCCACTGAGCTGCAGACTGGAAGGTCTGTAATTCAGCAGTTCAAGACCCTAATGCCGCATGACGGAGTTGGTGTTTAGTCATGCCGGCCACATGACCACGGAAATGTCGTCGAACAGCGCTTTCTCTTTGGCTTGGAAGCGGAGATGAGCACCGCCCTGTAGAGTTGGATTCAAGTAGCTTTTGAGCAAGGGAAACCTTTACCTTTTTAATGCTTTCTGGTCCTTGAGTCAAACCCAGCCCAGCCCCTTTCAAAAGTAACATGATGAAGTGACCAGAATTGTTAGGAAAGTTGGCCCTCTTTGAGTCAATTTTTTTAATATATTAAAACATTTATACCCCACTTTTCCTTGTTGTTCAAGGTGAGGTATAAATTTGGAGATTCCCGGGCGGGGGGGTGTTGGGTGGTAGTACTCACCAGTACTGAGTCCTGTCAACCTTGGGGGGGGGGGGGGCTCTCCCAAGTCCTCAGGGGAATCCGTGCAACCTTATATATGATTCATTGGTACCTCTTTTCTTTTCTTTTATAACAAAAAGAAAGGGAAATCTTGAGATGAGGGGGGAACAGTATCCACACAGTCCTCCTGGGATTCATCAAAAATTTGTCAGTGAAGATAGGCTATGGCTATTATATCTGCCTCTGATGAGCTCTGGATTTTCTTTTGGGACCCCAACTGCTGAACTCCCCATACAGTCTAGCAAAGGTGGTAATAGCTTAGTAAAAAGTAAAGGTTCCCTTGCTCGAAAGCCAGTCGAATCCGACTCTAGGGTTGCGGTGCTCATCTCCATTTCAAAGCCGAAGAGCCAGTGCTGTCCGAAGACGTTTCCATGGTCATGTGGCTGGCATGACTAAACACCAAGGCGCACAGAACGCTGTTACCTTCCCACCGAAGTGGTACCTATTTATCTACTTGCAATTTCTTGCTTTTGAACTGCTAGGTTGGCAGGAGCCAGAGATGGGAGCTCACTCCGTCATGCGGCACACTCGGGTCTCGAACTGCTGAACTACCGACCTTTCACAGCCTGCAGTTGAGCATCTTAACCACTTGAGCCACCGCAACTTAGACATTCTGCCAATTCTCACTGAAAGTAAAATTTCAAGTACATTTGGAGGGAGAAACATATTTTTTAAATTGTATGGGAGGAAGACAGTATTTCAGTAGTGACATTTTTTGTGGGGGAGCCATGGCTCAATGGTAAACCACTTGCTAAAATTGTCTGGCAGCCAGAAGTTCTAGCTCTTTTAGCGTTATTCACCACTAGGTAGTGAGCTAGACTTGTTTTTAAGGCAAGAAACATTTCAGTGGTGATTTGCCATTGCCTATCTCTGCATCACAACCCTGGTATTCCTTGGAGGTCACACATCCAAATACTAGCTAGGGCTGACCCTACTTAGCTTCTGAGATCTGACGAGATCAGGCTAGCATGGGTCAGGGGAATGCACTTGCTGTGTATGCAAAAGGTCTTGGGTTCAAATGCCGAGCATCTTTAGTGGCAAGTGCTAAGACTTTCTTTTGATGATTCTGCATTGGCTTTTCCCTCTGTTGTTTTACAAAACCCATGTTGGAACAGAAATTCCCCTCTGCATTGCATGCTGCGTTCACTTTCTTTGATCATCAGATTTTATGGTACCTTCTGCATAGATTTATGGCCATTTTATGACCGTCCTGGGGTGACTTTGCAGTCAGTATGGCATTGGCCCAGGGCATTTGAATGTGGTTTTGAGCTGCACTTTTTCCTCCCAGTTGAGAAAATGTGGAGTGAATGCTAGATGCAGAATCGCCCTTTGAGATCCTGGAGAGCCAACAACCAATGTTGATAATACTGATAATAGCTGGTAAGGCACAGTCATTTCAAGACAGAAGGAAAGGAAGTACTTGATTTCTCTTTTTCTTGTGGGTCTTCCTAGGATCCTTTTCCCTCTCCGTGCGGGACTTTGATCAGAACCAAGGGGAAGTAGTGAAGCATTACAAGATCCGCAACATGGACAACGGCGGCTTCTACATCTCCCCTCGCATCCCTTTTGACAGCTTGCACAAGCTGGTGGAGCATTACACACGTAAGGCTAAAAGACACTGGCCAGTCCTGGGAGCCTCTCCATCTTTCTCTACCTGTTCTGGCCATTGGCGGGAGTAGGACTGTCAGCTCCAAGTTGGGAAATTCCTGGAGGTTTGGGGATGAAGTCTGGGGAGGCACCTCAGCAGGGAAGTGATGCTATAGAGCCCACCCTCCTAAGCAGTCATTTTCCCCCCCAGGGAACTCATCTCTGGATTCTGCAGGAGCTCTCCAGGCCCTCTTCTACCAATGTGTTTGGTGATCTTTGTCATGCCATGAGACTTGTTAAGGCAGGGGTCCCTGACCCTTTTGAGCTTGCAGGTACCTTTATAATTCAGGCACAGCATGGTGGGTGCAGGCACAAAATGGCTGCTGCAGGAGGTGGAGCCAGCCACAAAACAGCTGCTGCAGCTTACCTTCGATTACACAGTGAAGATCCTTGTGCAGTTATAGCACCTGCTGCCAAAGCAACATTTTAAAAAGTTTGCACGGCCAATTAAATCTTCAATGGCCAAGGGGTAACCATGTTAGTTTGTTGCAGCAAAAATAAGCCAGAATCTCATGGCACCTGGAGAGCCAACATTTTATTCTGGCATCAGCCTTCATGGACTTTGTCAGAAGCGGGCAGTGGGTCTTTGCAAGGTAGACATTTTAAGAAGAAGAGAAGAAGAGATTGGATTTATACCCCGTCCTTCACTCGGAATCTCAGAGTAGTTTACAATCTCCTTTCTCTTCCCTTCCCCACAACAGACACCCTGTGAGGTAGGTGGGGCTGAGAGAGCTCTTTTGAGAACTGCTCTTTCAAGAGCAGCTCTGACAGAACTATGGCTTGCCCAAGATCATCCAGTAGCTGGAAGTGGAGGAGTGGGGAATCAAATCCAGTTTTCCCAGATTAGAGTGCACACACTTAACCACTACACCAAACTGGGGTATGAAAACAAACAGCAGGGCCATGAGACCATGCCATGCAGGAACTATCGGGTGAAATGTGATGATGTAAAGTTTAAATCGAATCAAGGAAAACACACCATTCGCGAGCTATGCTAAGCTAGTAAACACCTGTGGAGTGTCCCAGGTTTTGCTAAAAAAATTTGTGGATTAATTTTTTAATGCTTAAGTTTTAGGTGTTGCTGGACTCCCCACCCAGTACAGGTATTAACTAGCTTCACATAACCAGTGAATGGACTCTACCCTTTTCCCGATTAGACTTACACTTAACAGAATTAAGTTTCACACTGTGCTTGTTCCATTTCATGGCCCCTTCAGCCTGCTGTCTGCTTGTTCGTTTTTTCCATACACCTGCTTAAAACGTCCACCTAACTATGGATCCACTTATTGCATCATACAAGGTGGGCTGTCGTCCATGAGCACTTATGCTGGAATTAAAAATATATACACATGTTAAAGGTGCTACAGGTGCTGTTTCTTTTTCCTTTTGGAATTTGCTCCATTCTATGCTATTTTAGAACAGGCAGGTGGCGGAAAGTGCCATCAAGTTGCGGCCAACTGACAGTGACCCTGTAGAATTTTCAAGGCAAGAGGTGAACAGAGGTGGTTTGCCATTGCCTGCCTCTGCAGAGCAACCCTGGACCTCTTTGGTGGTCTCCCATCCAAGTACTAACCAGGAATGACCCTGCTTAGCTTCTGACAAGACTGGGCTAGCCTGGGCTCTCCAGGTCAGGGCAGAACAGGCAGAGGTGCACTGAAATGCCCCATGTCCCTTGAGAAGGTAATGTGTGAATCACCCTTTGCAGTCACATGGAGATATTTGCATTGCCCTTTCTGCAGCACACCCATTGTGTCTTTAGCCTGCTGCTGTGGATTATGTGCTGTAGAGACCTATTGTAGGATGGGGAGTTGACTTGATGACTTTCCGCTCCAACCCATTCCTAGGATTTCTAGAGACCCTTTCTTCCCAGTGAACGTTTTAATTGCCACACGGGCCTGCCCCTTCAACAGAACCTTTGCTCCTACTCTTTGCTTCATCTTGTCTGCTTTGTTTCTGCTTTCCGCATGCCAGACCATACTGATGGGCTGTGCACCCTCCTTGGCAAACCCTGCCAGACCCAGAAGCCACAGAAACCCTGGTGGCAGGATGAATGGGAGGTACCCCGGGAGACCCTCAAGCTGGTGGAGAAGCTGGGAGCCGGGCAGTTTGGAGAAGTCTGGATGGGTGAGTGCGGTGCGGGCTGGGAATGAGGGAGGTTTGCCTTTTCTGCACTTCAGCATCTTGGGGGCCTGTTTTTTTAAAAAATCCAGTAAATGCCTAGCTCTTATGATTGTGTGATGATAAGTTTTACAGTGGGTTGGATCCTGCACAAAATCTCCACTGACGGAAGGGATTTCCATCAGTGGAGCAAGGAGGACTTCCCTGTCTCCACCCTTCCCTTCTCACTTCATCCCAAAATGTCCCCCTGAAATCCTGCTCCTGGGGGAGAGGGGACCCCCAAATACAACATGGGTGTACTTTGGCAAAATCAGCTCTTTGTCTCCCCCACCACTAGAAGAAACAAAGGACATCACACCATATAAAGAAATGTTTATGGGCATTTTCCTAAACTTGTGAAATATACTGGGTTCAGATGCGTAGAGTGATCAGCTCATACTTTATTAGTGAGTTCAACTAAACTAAAAGACAACTCTAGTAGGACCGGAGCCCTGCTTAAATGCATGCGAAACACCACACCCAACACACACACACTCCCCGTGATAGGCTATTTACATGATAACTCCCGTTCAATAGGTCCCTTTCAGGATCCTAGTAGTCTATTATTTAGGTGTTCAAGCTAGGTCAGTTCTCTGGTGCACTTTGAGCTTAATACATAACACTCGATAAGCTGTTCATATGGAAGCATGTGAAGTAATGAACACATGAAGCTGTGTTCTACTGAATCAGACCATTGGTCCATCAAGGTCAGTACTGTCTACTTAGACTGGCAGTGGCTCTCCAGGGTCTCAGGCTGTGGTCGTTTACATCACCTCCTACCTGGGCCTTTTAACTGGAGATGATGGGGATCGAGCCTGGGATCTTCTGCGTGCCAAGCAGATGCTCTGCCACTGAGCCAGAGCCCCAGAATACGCACTAAATAGAATATGAAGAACCCATGATGATTTTAAAAATCTTTAAGATTTTCCCAACAAAAACAAACAAGAAAAGAAGAGAAAAAAGAAATGTATATGATTATGTTTTACTCACTATAGATTAATTCATTTTTCTCTAGAGGTCTTTCATATCGCCTACTCCTTGATCTTTTAAACTAGAAATTGATCCTGGGGTCTTCTACATGCAAAGCAGATGCTCTACCACTGAGCCACGGCCGCAGCCTTGAGTTCTGTTATTCGCTTTGCTTTCAAATTTATTGCTTTTTAAAAAATATATAACAATTAATTATGTTGCTATAACAATAATTAAAATTTTTTAACCATAATATTTTATTAGGTTTTAACATAAAACATCAAATACATACAGGTTCTCTAGTGTCAGTATAGCAATTAAAACCTGAATAAGTCAAGCAGTGTACAAGTTTTGATCATTTGTATTAAAGATTGAAACAGTTTCAAACATAAAATATTCCCAAACTTTAGATAGCCATAAATTAATTGTCGGAGGACATTTATCTTTCCATTTTTTGGCAATACTGTTTTTCGCAGCTGTAAGGAGTAGATTAATCAATTTTCTCTGTTTGTTAGGAATTACACTCTCCGGCCATAGATTTAGTAACATCAATCGAGGATCTAAAGGAACATCACAACCAGTAAGACTCAATATTTGAGATCGAACTTGAGACCAGAATTTAGAAATGAATCTACATGACCACCATGTATGATAGTAAGTCGCTTTCTCCCAGCAGAGTTTCCAACAGAGAGGGGAGATCGACGCAGACATATGTGAGAGTTTAACCGGAGTTAAATACCACCGCGACAATACCTTAAAGGAGGTTTCAAGGATTTCTGATGATTTAGATAAAGTAGATTGTGTTCTCCAAATAGAGGACCATTGATCATCAGTTAACTGAGTATTAAAATCCGCACCCCAAGCATTTTGGTAGCTGAGATGAACATCAATATTCTTAGCACAAATAATTCTATAAATTCTAGAGATAACAATAATTAAAATAAAATAAAATATAATGGCTTTGGTGGCAAACTTAAAAGCAGCCTTTAATCTATCCTCCCTATCTCCCAATACCTCAAGAACCAATAATTAAAAATTGCTTCATGAATGCCATGGCCAAAAGGGTGGAAGGAACAGGAAGTAATCAATGAAGATCAAAAGAAGAAGAAGAAGAAGGGAAAGGAGGAAAATTTAACCCCTCAAAATTTCAGTAGCCCTATGGTGGTCAACACTGGATACAAATTACACTGTTTTTAAAACCACCAATCAGGTTTGAGAACAGGGGAGGAGAACAGTAAAAACACTTGAATGCAAAAAGTTTTCTAATTATGTTGTGTGGATTCTCTGTTAAAGTGGAACAAATTAATTAATGAATAAATGATTGTGTCAGACTCCTGCAGCAATCAGTTCCCAACAACTTTCTTGAAAAGAAGTGAAGTTTAATGAGACATTCAAGTATGCAGATTATCTTTACACATCTGGCAATAAACGCACGAAGCAAGCAGATATACACAATTCAAGGGGGTCCCCTGATGGCCAGGAGCCAATCAAAGAATAGGTAAAAGCCCGCCAAGCTAACAGGTCCATTTGTCCAAAAAAAAGCTGGTTCTAGACACCAAGGCCAAACACTCATGTTACAGAGATAAGGAAACACACAGAGAAAAGAAACTTAAAATTCCAGAGCTAGAGCTAGAGGCTGCCAAGATCTCACCCACCAGGTTTATTGGGGTACATTTTGTGAAAACTGCGTATAAGTTTAGGAGCATGTACATGAGTCTTTCACCCATTCATTGTGGGAGGGGTCAAAGTCTTTCCATTGAACAAGATAGTACAGATTACCACGCCTAAATTTAGAGTCCAAAATCTGAGCCGCCTCTTTTTGTGGCTCACCATTTTGCATCAGAGAAGGAGGGGCTGGAGGTCGAGGTCTTCACTTGTTTGGACCCGGGTCCCTCTTTAACAGACTGAAATGAAAAACAGGATGCACATCTTTGAGTGATTTAGGCAACTCAAGTTCAACAGTCACATCATTGATTTTGTGCAACACTTTGAAAGGCCCAATATACTTCCAGCCCAATTTCCTTTGAGGCTGGAGGCCTTTCATGTTCATGGTAGAGAGATACACTGTGTTCCCTGGTTGCAAGTCCCATTCAGGACCCTGCTTTTGTCAGCCTGATTTTTGTAATCCGCTTTAGCTTTCTCCAAAGTCTTATGAATAATAGTCTAATGGTCACTTAGACCCTGCCACCAAATCTGGAGATCCCTGGGGGAGGGGAGGGAGTCCCCAATGTGTGGAGAGGGCCCCCCTCATAGCCATGCAATGCCTTAAAAGGAGACAGTCCGGTGGAACTATGAACAGAATTGTTATAACTGTACTCAGCATAAGGTAACAATTTGACCCAATCGTCCTGCTGATAGTGAAGCACCTTAGGAATTGCTCCACCACCTGGTTGACCCGTTCGGTCTGACGATCAGTCTCAGGGTGATGAGCGCTGCTGAGGCCTCTTTCAATGCCCAAGACCTGCAGGAGCTCCTTCCAGAACTTAGCAATGAACTGAGCCCATCTGTCGGATATTATTTTGGCCGGAACCGAATGCAACCTCACAATGTGATGCATGAACAATTTAGCCAGGGCCTTGGCCATAGGCAGTTGCTTACAAGGGATGAAATGCGCCTGTTTGGAGAATAGGTCAACAACCACCCAGATAACTGTCTTTCCCTTGCTGGGAGGTAAGTTCGTTATAAAGTCCATAGAAATAACCTCCCAAGGCCTGCTAGGCGTCTCTATGGGCTGGAGTGTTCTGGGTGGCTTGCCCGGCTTTTGTTTGCTCATCAAGCATGTCTGACATGACCCCACATATTGAGAGATGCCAGTCTTCATGTGGGGCCACCAGAGCTGCCGTTGAAGCAGATGGAGGGTTTTCAAATAACCGAAATGTCCAGCTAGCCAGGATTCATGTCCAAAATGCAAAACTTCCCCACAGAGGGCCTGTGGCACAAACAGTCTCCCCCCCATACCAACACCCATTCGGGCCCAATTGGATGGAGGGGTCTTTAGAGGTTTCCTCTCTATCAGAGTCTGTGAAAGCAGCTTTGAACTTTGTAATCCATGGCTCGCCTCCCTCCCTGGCCTCTGCCTTCGCCTGGCTATGCGTCACTACTGCCCCTCCCAACTGGGAGGGCGTGAACATGGAGTCCACCACCTCCTCCTTCTGACTGGCATGTTGGGGGAGGCATGATAAAGCATCAGCCAAGGAATTAGCCTTTCCGGGGAAGTGCTGGAGGGTGAAACAAAACTTAGAGAAAAACTCTACCCATCTGAACTGTTTGGCGTTCAGATTTCAGGGGGTGCACAAGGCTTCTAGTTTCTTATGATCAGTCCAAACCTTGAAAGGCACTCTTGCTCCCTCCAACCAATGCTGCCAAGTAGTCAAGGCTAGCTTAATGGCTGCGGCTTCCTTGTCCCACACCGCCCAGTTCTGTTCATAGCTTTAAACTTTTTTGACACGTATGCTAGTAGGTGCCCATCTCGGGGTTTACAACTGACACAGTCATGAAAAACAAAGGGGGAGTGCTGCTCACCAAACGTGGCGCCGACTGCTTTTGGACCTGCTGGGTTGCGCCTCTTACAGCAGGTCCCAGCCTTTTTCCGCCGGCTGGGGCACCTCGTCTCTGCTGGATTGAAAAGTACTGAACCTTACTAGTGATTTCAGCTCTCATACTTTATTTCAGCTCAGACCAAGATGAGAGTACCCAGCTCGCAGGCTGGTTTATATGTGCACAAACCCCGTTCCCCAAACACACCCACACACAAGTGATTGGCTATTTACAGTGGCCGAGAGTTCCATAGGCTCTCAGCCCGGAGCCTAGCCTGCCGATAGGTGCCAGCTAGGATCCGCTTGTCCCATTGTTACTGAGAGTGAAGCTCGGTCGCTTCACCAGACCACGTGGCGAAATGGCCGCGCACGGGGTCTGATATGGATACATTACATGGATGAAGCCCCATCAGGAGGCACGCTCAACTAGAGAGCCCGGAGTGGCTTTGGCCACGGCCTTCCCCTCCTTCGTTGGGGTTTTGGAGCTACGCCACTCTGGTGCTTTTCCCCCTTGGGGTGCCAGGGTGGCTGGGCAGAAAGCCGCATAGTGGCCAGGTTCCCCGCAGCGCAGACACATGCCTTGCTTCATCCATCGATCTCTCACTGACTCCTTGGGTTTGGGGTGCTGGCCTTTTGCCTCTCCGACGGGAGCTTTCAGGGTCGCCTTGGGAGTATACATCCGGATCGTGTGAAGCATCACCTGCTTTCTGGATCCATCCAGCCAGGGTTAGTGGGTTCCCGCTGCACAGGACTGTCTCCAGCACTTGATGATTTAAGCCTAAATGGTACTGTTCAGTCAGTACCTCTTCTGGCCACCCCTGCACTTTGGCGGCGTACATCTTGAATTCATCCGAGAATTCACTCACTGATCTGCTCCCTTGCTTCAAGCCTCACAGGCGAGTACACGCCTTTTCTAATTCCATGGGGTCTTCGTACTGCTCCCACAGTGCCCAGATGAAAGCCTGGACATTGTGTAGTTTGGGGCATCTAATATTGTGGAGCCCCACGTACCAATCTGAAGCCCTCTCTCTCAGCTTCAACCTGATGTAGTCTACACGGTGCTCATCCGATGGGAAGGTAGGTCCCCAATCTCTGAGAAACTTGCACACTTGCAACAGGAAGAAAGCCAGTCTCTCGGGGTTGCCATTGAAGGTAGCATCCAGCATCTCTTGGTGCCTCTCAGGTGGGGCTGCAGGCGCCTCCGGCGCTGGAGGCCCCACAGGCCCAGGAGGGAGGGAGTCCCGCTGGCACTTGGATCAGAGCAGGTGGCTCCGCGGGGGCTGGTACTTGCACTGGCGGTGCCTGATCGCCTGCCCCCCCCTCTTTTTCCTCACCTCCTCTGGGGTGCTGGAGTTGGAATTCATGGTGAACTGCTTGCACGATAAGCCGGGGTAGATCCAACATCATCTCGTGCATCTCCTGTCGCAGCTCCTCCGCCTGCGCTTGGAACTCACGTTGGACACGTTCCACAGGGTTGTCTTCCAGGGCAGACATCCTCTCATGGCCCCACTCATAGTCATGCGTCTGTACCTTCGCCCATAGGAAGGCAGTCTCGGGTCAGGTGTAATCTCTCAGGATTCTCTGGTCCCGGAGGCGAAGTTGGACCACAAGTAGGAGTCTTACCAGTATTTCCCCAGCCCTCTCACCTCTGCACCATTGCTGGCTGCCATGGTCATCACGGTTGTCATAGTCGTGGTGGTGACTTCTTCCTCCATGGTAACTGGCACATTCCTGTTATCGTCAGCCATGGTAGGGTACGAGTCCAGGAACTATAGGGAGTTCTAACACTCTGTCAGACTCCTGCAGCAATCAGTTCCCAACAACGCTTTGCAAAGAAGTGAAGTTTATTGAGACACTGAAGTATGCAGATTATCTTTACACATCTTGTGTTAGAACTGGCAATAAACGCATGAAGCAAGCAGATATACACAATTCAAGGGGGCTCCAGATGGCCAGGAGCCAATCAAATAATAGGTAAAAGCCCACCAAGTTAACAGGTCCACTTTCCCAAGAGAAAGCTGGTGCTAGACACAAAGGCCAAACACTCATGTTACAGAGATAAGGAATACTAGAGACACAGAGAAAAGAAACTTAAAATTCCAGAGGACCCCTTCACTCCATAGCAGCTAGAGGCGTAGCTGACATAATGAATGGATGATAGCATTCCAGATATAAAATGGCTCCTGTGGAAGCAACACATGTCAGACACAGTTCTTTTCAACAGAGTCAGTTTATTCACACTTTCACTGAATGTTGAGTGGTATGTTAAACTGGCCTTTGCAGCCCTCACTGCTGAATATACGAACTAACTCCAATAACAATAGTTGTTCGAAGTTCCTGTATCGTGGATCATTTGCACGTGTAAGCCACCTCTTGATGGCTTTCTCCCCAGCAGGGACCCAAAGTAGTTTATATTGGGGATCCCCAGCACGGTGCCCACTAAGTGTTTTTAGAAAGTGGGTGGGGGCCAGGTGGGGGCTTTTGCCCAGCAGAGCTTCTGATCAGCCATTGGAAATCTGATTGGCTGAGCAGATTTTTTTTAAATGTTGCTTCAGGACAGAGTAGCTGCCACCACTGCACAAGGATCTTTATTCTGTCACTGAAGGTAAGCTGTTTGTATGCAACAAAATATTTTAAAACAATATGTTTCATTTAAAAAACATCCTGTTAAACAGAGCTTCTCCCTGAAATGCTGAGGAGTTACTGTTAGAATTATGCGTAACCTCAATCTCTGACATTCTGTGCTTGGCTTCACCGCCTGTGGTGGCCATTTTGTGGTTATACCACCACCCAAAGGTGCCCATAGGGTCAAAAATGTTGGGGACCCCTGGTTTACATCCTCCTCCTCTCCTCCATTTGTTTTTCACAACAACCCTGTGAGGTAGGTTAGGCTGAGAGTGTGTTCGTGGTCACCCAGCAAACTTCCATGGCAGAGTGGAGACTCGAACCTGTAGCTTTCAGATCCTAGTCTGACACGCTAATCACAAGGAAACATTGCCTCCCAGAAGGCATGTGAAAACTGGCCTAGGAGCCAATGGATTACAAGTGCTTTAGTTCTAGTATGGAAGCTGAAGAAAAATATTGACAGGATTAGAGAGGCAATGTTGCGTAGTGGTTGGAGCATTGAACTAGGATCTGGGAAGTCCAAGCACAAATCCCCAGTCTGCCAGGAGAGTTATTGGGTGACATTAGGCTAGTCATTCTTTCTTGGCATAACCTACCTTGCAGGGTTATTGTTGTGAAGATAAACTGTGGAAGGGAAAACCATGTACAGCACCCTAAGATCCTTGAATGGCAGATGAGATAAACATGCACTAGGCAGATACGGTTTCTTGGACTCAGCCCTTCACTCCATTCCTCTGTAGGTTTCTATAATGGTCACACCAAAGTTGCAGTCAAAAGCCTGAAGCAAGGCAGCATGTCCCCTGAGGCCTTCCTTGCCGAAGCCAATCTGATGAAGAAATTGCGGCATCAGCGGCTGGTGAGGCTTTATGCTGTGGTAACCCAAAAGCCTGTATACATCATAACGGAGTACATGGAAAAAGGTGAGAGAATAAATCCTGTTTCCTGTCTTCACGCTCTAGGTGGGGCTTTGTGTAGAGGCAGGATTCCCCTGGGCTGCAGAATCTACCACATTACCAACCTTCTGACATTCTTGGGGTTTTTTGTGTTGTGGTATGAAAATGGTGACTTAGGGTGGGATCAGATGAGCAGTTTGGTTCGACATAGCCACCCATCTTCTCCAGATTAAATGGGCGCAGTCACACAGCCACATCTGTCAGGCATTCCCCAGGCAAACTCACCGCATCATAGGACAACTTGGAGCTGGGTGAAAAAGGCACCACCACATCACAAGTGGTGTTTTCAGTTCCCCGCATATTCATTATGTATGGCCAGGTGTCTGAACGCAGGGGAGCATGTGCAAAACAGATTGGCAGTCTGAACCTGCAGATCCACTTCCGCCACTGAGGTGTGTTTTTTGGAGCTTTTGCCTATATGAGCATGCATGTATATGTGCATGTGCGTGCATATGTGCGCACGTGGGTGCACAAGCACCACCTGCATTTAAAAAATGACCAGGCTCCGTGGCTGAGGTGCTGCAGTAGTGTGGATGCTTGATCAAGGTATGGCCACGTGGGTAACTCGCAGCAGGGTGTGGTGTCTGGTTGATATGCCCAACAACATTTTAAACTGGTACAATTAGAGGTGGCGCCATATCGCACCAAGCTGCCAGTTTGATCACACCCTTAGAGTGGCAGGCCCTTGGTTGGTCTTGGGGGCCTGGCAATCTCCTGCAATGACAAGTGATCTCCAGACTCCAGAGAGTCTGTAGGACTCCACTCCTGTAGGAATGGCAGCTTTGGTGGGTGGACTCTATGACATCACATCCCTGCTGAGGTCTACCCTCAACAGCCCTGTGAGGTAGGCTACGCCAGCTTAGTGTAGTGGTTAAGAGTGGTGGACTCTAATCTGGAGAACTGGGTTTGATTCCCCACTCTTCCACATGCAGCCAGCTAGGTGACTCTGGGTCAGTTACAAGTTCTCTCAGAGCTGTTCTCTCAAGAGCAGTTCTCTCTGAGCTCTCTCAGCCCCACCTACCTCACGGGGTGTTGTGGGGAGAGGAAGGGAAGGAGACTGTAAGCTGCTCTGAGACTCCGAGTAAAGGGCATGGTATAAATCCAATTCTTCTTTTCAAAATCTGCCCTCCCCAGGCTCCATCCCCAAATCTCCAGGAATTTCCCAAGCTGGAGCTGGCAGCCCTAATTACCAGATGACTTTTTTTTTTTGGATCCCCCTAAGGGGAATTTTTTATTGATTTTTTACAAACTACAACCAAAAATATGGGAAGGGGAACTACATCTAGGAGAATGAAAAAAGACCCACTACTAACTAAAAGCCCAAGAGTAGGAGATCTTTACATCAGCTTAACTCAATGTTATTTTTTTAAAAAACTAATAAAACAATTAACATAGTTGGTTATGCTAGGTTAATTATCTTTAACTATTCTTTTAACTGCTTAAAGAAACCCCCTGAGCATCCCAAATCCATTTCAGAGTTTTCAGGCACAAATCAGAGTCCTTCAGCCACTATTTATTCTTCTCTTTTCTAATCCTCAGTTTATATGAACTTTTGGGGGCAGCTGCCCCCTTTTCAGAGGGTGAGTCCTTGTCCAAAGACCCCGAGCCTAACTCGCCATCATATTTGCTTTCTTCTTCTTCCTTCTCATCCTCAACTGGTTCCCCGAGCTGTGTTCGCAGAAAATCACATGCCTTAAGAACAGAGTCAATCTTTTTTTTTTTGTCGTGAAGTTTGAAAATGAGACCTTCTGGGATTAACCATCTGTAACTGATGCCATTTGTTTGTAGAAATATGATTAGTTCTTTATAGTTCTTTCTCTTCTGTTTTATATCAAATGGAATGTCTTTTAAAATCCTGATGTTGTTGTCCCCAATTTTCAAGGGAGCTCCTGTGGTTGCTTTCAGAATAGAGTCTCTCACATGTTTCTTCGAGAATCTGACTATTATTTCCCCAGGCAGATTATTTTTCTTGATGTATGAGGAATAGGACCTATAGGCCACATTCATCTCACTATAGAGATATTCCGCTGTCAAATCTGTCAGTGGGACTATTGCTTCACTCACCCGTTGCTTCAGATTCTCTCCTTTAATTTCTGGGACCCCTTGAAACCGTAGGACCAAATTGGCTTTCTGTTTTAGTATTGGCATCCATTTCCTTCACCTTCTCCCCCATTTGCTCTGTTGCTTTTAAGGATTGAGTCAATTGTAACTGCTGTGAAGCCAAGCTTTGACCAATTATTGGCAGTTGTTGCTTGATATTAGTCATCTCATCCAGCAGAGGGTGCAAGGAATCTGCCAACATTTTTGAAAGCTCAGTGGTCTCTTCCGTTCAAGGACTACCCACAAGTTTCACTTTCAAAAGTTTTTCTTTCTCTGGTTTCTTCCCCGCCATCTTTTTGGATTTGTTTACTTATAAAAAAGTTGCTAAAGTCTCTGATTTTCGCCGAAATGGTTATCTGCGCTCTGGTAAGTCTCTGAAAACAGTTTCAAATGCTTATTTTTCTGCTCCCTCCTCTTTATTCTGTGTTTTCGTTTATGCGTTTGGGAGGGGCCACTCCCCCGATTGCTTCCCGTCACTCTTTAAGGAGGGCAGCTTTCTTTTTAAATTTTCATTTCGCTTCAACCTGACTCACAGTTTGTTGTTGGCTAACCGGCCTCACTCGGCATCGGTTTCTTTTCTGCCCGATCTCCAACGCTTGTCCCAGTCAGCAGCACTCGTATCATACAGTCACTCAGCGGCAGGACCTTCGGGGCGGAGGAGCGCCTCAATTCTCCGGCATCGCGCCATCGAAGAGGTTGCCCCTCAAAAGCCCCCTGGCCAGGAGCCTTTTACCAAGGCTCCGTGGGCGGGGGTCACGACCCGTCGCACCCCCTCCTACACGCTGGTGTGTAGTTTGCATCCCCAGGATGTCCGGGAGATGCGTCTGCCTGCGTGTCGCCATAAACCGGAAGTCCCAGATGACTTTTTTGGTGGACATCTCCCTGTCTCTCTACACTTCATACTTCCCTTTAACCAAGGGAAGGATGCTATTGTTGAGGAACCTCATAGAATAGCCTCCAGTAACATTTTCTTTAGGAGTGTCTGTCTGAATTATTTTTCTCACTCTTAGGATTGATTAATTAAATGTGATTTTCCTCCCCATTTCCCCTACAAAATATGACTTGGTACAGGTCTTCTGAAACAATGTTGGTTGGCAATTTTTGTAAGGTCTCTGCTTTCTGCTTGTTGTATCCTGGGCTTTGAATATGTGAGTGGACAGCTGTACTTTTGGGAAGGGGACTGATTCAAGGGCCCTTTGTATGCATTTTTAAATTATTTGTTTATTGCAATAATTTAAAAAAATTATGTATCACAGTACAGGTGGGACATGAACTGGGGGGGAGGAGGAATAACAACATGCCTTAAGAGTTAGGCAAGGGGGCAAAGGAAAGGGTGGAAAAGGGGTCTGTACAGCTATATCTCTATAGATCTGAGTGGTTCAGGTGCCACGTCTTTAAGACTTTAGGTCTGTTATGTGGACTGAGGGTTGTCAACTTCCAGATGGGTCAAGTAATGAATACTTTTGTAAATTAATGTGTTCTGTTTATAATTAACATTATATAAAGTGCATTATGTATTCTTATAACATCCTAATCAGGTATATATATTCAGTACATTCAATATAACAATAACATATAGTTCATACAATATAACAACTACCAGTCAATTTAGCATCAGTATTTTAAAAGTCAAACCCCAACCGGAGTTTCCAGAATTACACACCCGCTTCTACTTGCATGAAATCTTCCAGAAGGGGGAAAGCTTTCATTTATAGTTGTGTTGATGCTTATTGCCGGTCCTACAAAAGACTATTTAAAAGACATAATTCATAAGTCTAAAAGTAATACAATATTTCTAGTATAGCTTGGCTTCATAAGTTTTCTTACCACATTGTGCAGCTAAAATTCATGGCTCCTGTCATTCTCAAGGCTGCATAGTGTTGACCTTGTTCTCTGGTTATTAAATCTTACAAGACCTGTTAACAGTTATTGCAAGTTAACACTTATAATGGAATCTTAACCTTCGTTTCTTCCTGTCTCGTCTTATCTGCTAGCTTAGGCCAGTGACCTTGGTACCTTGCTGCTGATTTTGCTGGTAACGCAAACCCGTTAGCTTAGGCGGGCTTTTAGCTTGTTCCCTGATTGGCTCAGACCCATCAGGGGGATCCCTTTGAATTTTGTATAACTACCCCTTTCGCGCACTTGCAATCAGTTCTGACACAGAGTGTATGCAGAGATGACCTGCCTTTACTGTCTCAATAAACTTGAACCTTTCTGAAGGAACGTTGTTGAGAACTGATTGCTGTGGGACTCTGACACGTGGCTGGTTGGCTTAGACTGAGCCGATTGAAATTGAATCCGACGAAGACGGAGGTCCTGTGCTTGAGTCGGGGCGGTCTGAGGGTAGGGATCCCACTCCTGACCTTCAATGGGGCACCACTGTTGCCAGTGCCGGAGGTTAGGAGTTTGGGAGTGCTCCTGGATGCCTCCTTAACAATGGAGGTCCAGGTAGCAGCCACTGCCAAGTCGGCCTTTTACCGTCTTCGGCTGATCAGGCAGCTGGTTCCCTTCCTTGAACGCAACAATTTAGCAGCGGTGATCCACGCAATGGTCACCTTGAGACTAGACTACTGTAACGCTCACTACATGGGGCTGCCCTTGTTGCAGATCCAGA
The DNA here is from genome assembly GCF_001447785.1 of Gekko japonicus. Classification (NCBI taxonomy): domain Eukaryota; kingdom Metazoa; phylum Chordata; class Lepidosauria; order Squamata; family Gekkonidae; genus Gekko; species Gekko japonicus. The sequence continues at coordinate 602,168 of NW_015164182.1, forward strand.
AGCTGCAGCTAGTGCAAAATGCAGCGGCTAGGCTTTTGATGGGTCTCCCCATGAAGGAACACATCCAGCCTGCCTTGAAGGCACTGCACTGACTGCCGATAGCATACCGGATTCGCTTCAAAGTGCTGGTTACCTTTAAAGCCCTTTATGGGCAGGGTCCAACTCACCTGAGGGACCGCCTTTCCCCATGTATACCCCAGAGAGCACTACAGTCAGGGTCACAAAACCGATTGGCCCTCCCAGGTCCCAAGGACGCCAGGCTGGCTGCAATCAGGGCCAGAGCTTTCTCAGTGGCGGCTCCACACTGGTGGAATGAGCTCCTGGAAGAGTTCAGGGCCCTGCAGGACCTTTTACAGTTCCGCAGGGCCTGCAAGATGGAGCTCTTCCACCAGGCTTTTAACTAGGAGCCGCCACCACTATCAATAACAACTGAAACCTGTAGAGCCTGGTCCCTGGTTGGTTACTGACAGTCTGTGCGCACCGATCATATCTGAGGAAGATCAGTGAGCTGTATATGGAATGCACTCATGTGGTAATGCCATTGATATGACATCAAATAACATATTTAGCACTTTAATATTATATTATTTTAATGAACTGTTTTTAAATGTTTTATGGAATTCTGATTGTTGTTATGTATTTTACCCTGTGTAAGCCACCCTGAGCCTGCTCCGGCAGGGAGGATGGGGTATAAATCAGAATAAATAAATAAATAAATAAATAATACATAAATCCCCCCTTTCCCCCTTGTAAAATTATCTAATTTTTAAAAGATTTGTGAAGTTTTTCTCTCCAAGGCAAACACTTCCTTATTAATGGAGACAGGGGATTGGGGCGGTGGGAGGGCAGGTAGAGAGCTCTTATATTGTTTCTTCAAAAATTACCATCTGTGTAGTGGGGGGAGAATCTTAAATCCCCTGTTCATGTCTTGCCCACCAGGCAGGTATAGAAACAGACCAGAAATAACCCAGGTTTTGGCAAGAGGACAAACTTTTATGTGTGCATGGCCATGTGAGGATCCCTTCCAAGTCTTCCCTTGAATTCCAATTCATAACCAAGCTCCCGTGATGGGACAACAAACTCTCAGAGGAAGGAGCACCGCCCCATTCCTGTAGCTCACTCCATTGTGGGGCAGGTGGTCCTTGCTTTCCACAGACATGAAGGCTGGCTCAACCAGGTAACGAGGTTGGGCATCGGCTGGGTCCCCAAGATTGGCAAAGGGCCTTCCACTCCAGCCAGGTCACCATTCTCACATTATTGCAGAGGGAACCCCAAAAGGTCAGAAACCTTGCTTCGTGATTTGCCTCCCCTGCCTCTTCCAGGTTAAGGGGGCTACTGAGGGTACCTTGTCCACGGTCTGAACCAGCATGTCCAGAATGCTCTGTGGACCATCTCATTCCCTGCTTCAGCACTGGGGTATCCCAGGGACTTTTCCACCCCTCCCCTGCCTTCACCTCAGCTGCATACTGGAGGAGCACAAGACAATGACCTCACCTGACTTAACAGAGACACAGGACCTAGGGTTGCCATTCCAACCTCCAGGTAGGGCCTAAAGATGTCAGCTGATCTCCAGACTCCAGAGATCAGTCCTTCCCTGGAGAAAATGGCTGTTTGGGAGGGTGGACTCTATAGCAACATACTTGCTGACTGGCAACCTTTAAAAGGGTCTCCCCTATGGCACATGAGATCTAGCCAGCACATTACAGCCCTGTTTCAGGCTGAACCAGGTTGCATCTGAGAAGGAGAGCCAGCACTCAAGCCTCTCCTCCCTGCTTGGAAAGGAAGGAAACCCCTCCCGAATCCTCTGGCTATTCTTGTATCCCTGGCAGGCGACTCCAATTGCAGCTGTGTCACGACAACCTTTAATTTCCTTCTTTCCCCATTCCTCTTCCCCCTCCACCTCCTTGTTTCAGATGCAGCTAAAGAGGGTCTTGACCTCCATTATCTAGAACAGAGGTGGACAAATTATAGCTCCAGGACCACTTCCTGCCCGCGGGAGCTTTTCCTCCAGCCCTGAAGCTGTTTAATGGCAGCATCAATTATCGGCGCTCCTAATGCACACTCCCAAAACCTCTTAAATGGCAGGAGGTGCAAGGACAGAATAGGAGAAAGGTCCACATGTGGGTCTCTGCCTGTTTCAGAGGGCTTCATATTAGACAACTGTTCCTGTAACTTGTGCTGGAAACAAGAAGAGGTGGCATCCAGTTCAGGAACCCTCAAAATCAGGCAGAGACCCTGACATGACCCTTGAGCCAAAAGAATTGCCTACTCCTCCTGACCCAGAGCAAGAGTGAAACAGAGGAACTGGGCAGAGACGGAGAAGGCTGAATGAAACAGCTTGTCACATGAAGAAGTTACTATCTTTCACCTGCATGCTGATGGCCAGTGAACAGTTTCTAAAGGTTGTTGAGGACACTGCAGGGCTATTTTTGGGCAGGAACGCACAGGAATGGAGTTCCGGCTGGCTCCCAAGTTGGCCACGCCCAGCAGGACCGCATTAGCATAATAGGCCACACCCAAGAGCAGGAACTCATTAGGATTGGCTATATTAGGGGTGTGTGGCCTAACATGCAAAGGAGTTCCTGCTACAAAAAAAGGCCCTGGGTTTTGACAACAAACAAGGTAAACAGAATAAGAAGCAAAAGGTGGGTGTGGCTGGATAACCACACTTCTGGTAACATGTGGGTGCGGCCTAATGTGCTAATGAGCTGTGCTGTCAGGGGTGTGGCCCACTATGCTAATGAGTTCCTGCTGTTGGGTGTGGCCTATTATGCTAATGAGTTCATGCTGGTCTTTTTCTACAAAAAGAGCCCTGTATAGGGTATAATGCCATAGAGACCACACCCCAAAGCAGCCATTTGCTGTAGGGCAGGGGTCCTCAGGCTTTTTGAGCTTGGAGGCAACTTTGTAATTCTGATGCAATGTGGTGTGTGCAACCACAAAATGGCTGCTGGAGGAAGCAAAGCCCACCACAAAATGCCTGCTCAGCTTACCTTCAGTCACATAGTGCAGATCCTCGTGCTGTGCTGGCATCTGCTGCCAAAGTAACATTTTTAAAAATCAGCACAGCCAATCAAATCATCAGTGGCCAATCAGAAGTCTTGCTCGGCAAGAGCCCCACTGGCCCCAGACACCTCCTAAGAACACTTGGTGGGCACCAGGAATGGCATTGGTGGGTGCCATGGCAACCACAAGCAGCATGTTGGGGATCCCTGCTTTAGGGAAACTGACCTCTGTAATCTGGAGATCAGTCTTAATTCCAGTAGCTCTCCAGGCCCCACCTGGAGGTTGACAACCCTGCCTCCTCCCCATGCTTAATGCTGATCTTTGTAAATAAACAGATAAACCTCTAACACTCTTTCTTCACAAGGACATAAATCCTTTAGCAGCTGCTGCTGAACGACTGGCTGCTGCCTGGGAGGCTGCTGCTGTCCTGGGGGTACCTGGCTGACTGGGGGAGCTGCTGGCACGGCGGGGTGCTGCAGGCGCAGCTCATGTTGCACCGTAGTAGCGATGATACGGGGCAGGTCAAGCATCATGTACTGCATCTCTCTTCACATCTCCTCTTGTTGGGCTTGCAGCTGGCGTTTCACACGTTCCAACTAGTCTTCAGCCCAACCGCCATACCTCCCGAAGTCCTGCTCACTTTCCACGGGGGGAAGGTAATCATATTGGCTGGTGCCCCCCGGGCGAGGGGTGGTCACCCATGACTCCTGAGTCTGGGTGGAGAAGTGGGCCCACGAGTACGGGTCCCACCAGGGCTTCTCGTGGCTGAGTCCATCTCCCCCACCACATGCCCCTGTGGTGGTAACGGTCCCCATGGGGGCCTGTTCTGCAGTAGTAGCTGGAACATCCCCGTCTTCCTCGTCACTCATGGTAGGTACAGGGTCAGGGATTATAAGAGTTCTGACACTCTGTCAGAGTCCCAAAGAGATCAGTTCTCAACAACGCTCCTTCAGAAAGGTTCAAGTTTATTGAGACAGTAAAGGCAGGTCATCTGCGTGTACACTCTGTGTCAGAACTGATTGCAAGCGCGCAAAATGGGTAGTTATACAAAATTCAAAGGGGTCCCCCTGATCGGTCTGAGCCAATCAGGGAATAAGCTAAAAGCCTGCCTAAGTTAACAAGTTTGCGTTCCCAGGGAAAGCAGCAGCAAGGTACCAAGGTCACTGGCCTAAGCTAGCAGATAAGACGAGACAAGAAGAAACGAAAGCTAAGATTCCATTACAGCAACAAACTATCCATTAGCTTCTCCCCCTCCACTAGCTATGACGGCGGCCTAGCTGCCACCACAGCTTGTAACGCCCGGTCCAGATCTTCTGGTCTGGAGCCAGACTGACCTCTCAGCATCAGACAGAGCTGGGTGTCATCCGCATACTGGTGACATCCCAGCCTGGTCCTTTATATCGCTAGGCTTTCCGGCGCGAGGGATGATGAGTGGTGTAATAATGCAACATGAGATCTGGAAGCGCGCCATCTAATGCCTTGTACTGTATGCACTTTAGTAGAAATTGTTAATTTATGTTTTAAAGTACTGGTTTATGATATTTTATAGAGTTTTAAGTCTTATGTATGTCAATTAGGTACATTGTACCCCAGTGTTAGCCGCCCTGAGCCCGCTTGCGGGATGGGCGGGGTATAAATATAATAAATAAATAAATAAATAAATAACTCCAGGCAATCTGGGCAAGGGGACGCATGTAGATGTTGAATAACATTGGGGAAAGCACCGCCCCTTGAGGCACTCCACACTCTAGTGGGTACCTCTGGGAGAGCTGTTCCCCTAATGCCACCCTTTGTCCCCAACCATGGAGAAAGGAGGCAAGCCATTGCAAGGCGAGCCCCTGAACTCCTATGTCGGTGAGGCAGTGGATCGGTAACTGATGGCTGACCATGTTGAACGCAGCCAACAGACCCAATAACAACAGCACCGCTGAACTGCCCCGATCCAGATTCCTCCGGAGATCGTCCATGAGGGCGACCAGTGCTGTCTCTGTCCCATGGCCCAGGTGAAAACCAGACTGAAAGGGATCTAAAATGTCCTTTATGGTTGTTGGTGGTATGGGCATTGACCAGTCGGGTGCTGATAACAGTTATATTTGTTACTTAGCAATCCAGCAACACTGGAGATTCTAGCTGAAGGGAGAACAGAGTAGGCTCTAGATGTTCAGTATGTGAGATGGAGATCAAAATATATGGTTGCCGCCCTGACCTGGGTAGCCCAGGCAAGCCCAATCTCGTCAGATTTTGGAAGCTAAGCAGGATCAACTGTGGTTAGTACTTGGATGAGAGACTTCCTTAGAATACCAAGTCGGGAGGACAGAATCAGGCTTTCAGCCACCTCTCTGAATGTCTTCCAGGCCCCCAGTAGGGGTCAGTCACCAGAGGTCAACGTGACTTCCAGATGCAAACACACTCCTTGTTGGAAAATTCCTGGAGATGTGGTTGTGGAGCCTAGGGATGCCGGTGGTTGTGGAGCCTAGGATGGAGAGGGACCTCAGCAGGGTATAATACCATACAGTCCACCCTCCAAAGCAGTATTTTCCCCAGGGAAACTGATCTCTGGAGAACAGTTGTAATTCTGAGAGGTCGACAGGCTCCACCTGGAGGTTGGCAAGTCTATTTAATGGCAACTTCCCACAGATTAACATGGACCACAGTCCACCCATGGCCTACACAGCTCCTATTAATTTCAGTGGGATCGGCACAGTAGAACTTCCCAGTGGATTGTGATCATTTACTAGCTTACTGGCCTCCCCCTAAGCTACTTTGAATGGCATGCAAAATTCATTTGCAGTGGGGTGTTGTTGCTCCCCCTTGCTTTCCCTGAAGAATAATCATAGCCAGTGACTTCCACTCACTAGGAGCCACTACCAGGGGACACATTGGTATCCTCTGCAGGCAAGAGGGAATTTGGGGAGAAGCAATCATCTGTACACAACCTTTGTAACAGATGATTGTAATAGAAAGACACTGTCCCCCTATTAAGTGATGGACTTTTTCTAAAAAGAGACCAAAGTTGAGCCATTCTTAGAAAATACGTCCTCTGTTCTAGAGGCTCTTTATGTATATATGTGGATGTATGTATATATGCGTTGGTTGTAGATATTCCCTAGTGAAGGAAATGCACTCTACATCTAGTCAGAGGCACTTGCATCCATGCTATTACTTTGTATATTTTGACTGGAAGAGGGAAGATAGCAGGGTTTAGCCTGATCTCATCAGATCTTGGAAACTAAGCGGGGTGTTGGTACTTTGATGGGAGACCACCAAGGAAGACTTTGTAGAGGAAGGCAATGGCAAACCACCTCTGCTTCTCGCTTGCCTGGAAAGCCCCGTGCTGGAGTCACCATAAATCAGTTGCAACTTGACTGTACTTGTGTATGTTTTTCTTACCTGGCAGGAAACTTGGTAGACTTTCTCAAGGGTGAAGAAGGACTCCGGTTAACCATTTATAAACTCCTGGATATGGCAGCACAGGTATGTAATGGAGGTGAGGGCGGGTGAGTCTGGAGGGAACAACACCTAGCAAGACAGCAGGGAAGAACATGGCGATTGGGAGAAAATGGCTGTTTTGGAGGGTGGACTGTAGGGCATTATACCCCACTGAGGTTCTGCCCCTCCACAAATCCCTCCCTCCTCAGGCTCCACCACAAAAATCTCCAGGTTGGCAACTCTAAGAATAATTATCTTGGGAAATGGTAGGGGGCGTCACTATTCTCCAGGAATCTCCCAACCTGGATTTGGAAACCCTACCTCTGCAGTCAGACGTGCCATTTGGCACGGAGGGGAAGTGATCCTATTTCCTCCGGTGGAAACTGAAACAGAGTCATGCGATCACACATCCTTTGGTGCTGTGGGCTCAGCCCATCACTACCCAATCAGATGGCATGTTCGGGCCGGGGGGGGGTTTGCCTTTCCCCCCACATGTGCATAAACGAGGAATCAAACTGCCACAGCAGTCCATGACTATGGATAGCTTATGCAATTATGCGCCTACTGCTAAGTGAACAAAAAAAAATGACGCCGAATGGGGATGGAATGGGTAGCCCATCCCAACAGCTTGACTTGCGCGATCAGACAGTGGAAAGTTGGTCCGTGGCCCTTCGGAAGCCATTAGAACCGGACTTTCCCTGGTATCTTTTAACTCCGCTTCTGTTGCCGACGACTGTGGGACCTTTCCCAGATATGACTGTCTGATTGTGCCCTTAGAGCCATCAGGCATTCGCAGCTGAGTTGGATCTAAAGGCATGTCTGACCACGGCCTTGGCCTGCCACACCCTCATGTAATAACAAGCCCATCCTCTTCCCCAAAAAAGGTAGCTGAAGGAATGGCTTTCCTGGAGAAGAAGAATTACATCCACCGTGACCTGCGAGCCGCCAACATCCTTGTGTCCGAGACCCTTTGCTGCAAGATTGCAGATTTCGGCTTGGCCCGTCTGATAGAAGATGATGAGTATACTGCACAAGAGGGTGGGTCTTCTTCCCTTATCTTTTCCTCAAGGCCTTTTTGTGAGAAGCAGGGGAATGGAGGTCAGCTGGCCCAATCCAAGGAGTGCTGGCTGGTATCCGCCAAGATGTGGAAAGCATTTAGACCTCGCACTCCAAAGCCGATTCAAAATATTTTGTCACTCCTAGTGAGACTGGCCTGTCCTCTCCTGCTGCTCCACATCCAGCGGGGAGCAAAGGGCTCTGTCCACTCACAGCTGCTGCCAGTGTGAGTCTGGGAGGCAAACCCCTCACTCCACACATTGCTACACATCAGCACCCTCACTGAGGCTGCAATGCCACCCAAATGAATCTACAACAAAATGTGTCAGCCCAAGTATTTTTCACTAGTCCTAATTTTTATTAGTTATGCTAGGAATAATATTGGCAACCACAACAAACCACCATGCTAGTAATGTCAGCCCTGTTCTGTGTCAGCTCATAGGGTTACCTCCTGGAGATCTCCTGGGATTATATCTGATCTCCAGATTACGCAGATCAATTTCCCTGGAGAAAATGGCTGCTTTGGAGGGTGGAGGCCATTGACATTCCTACCCTCCCCAAACCCTGCCCTCCCCATGTTCCACCTCCATACCCAGGTAACCCTATAGCTCAGTGGCACAGTATCAGCTTTATGCATGGAAGGTCCCAGGTTTAGTCCCTGGCATCTCTAGTTAAAAGGATCAGGCAGAGCTGGTTATGTGAGAGACCTCAGCCTGAGATTTTGGAGAGCTACTGGCAGTCAGAGTGGGCAATACTGACCCTGGCAGAACAGTGGTCTGACTCTGTATAAGGCAGCTGCCTGTGTGTCCGCTGTACATTCCCCAGTGTATTCACAGTAACACTAAAACCATTTCTTACAAGAGTGGAGGCAGACACGTAGCTACAGTGGGGCTTTTGGGAGCTCTGCCCCCTTTCTTATAAGCACAGCCCCACGAGAATTTCAATAATTCTTTCCCCATAATTTAAAAACATTTTAAGCCCTGTGCTCCTTTAAGCAGAGTGTGGTGCTGTAGTTGACTAATTTCCTCATTGAGCAAGGGGGTTGGAGTAGGTGACCTCTAGGATACCTTCTAACTCTGTGTCAAGAAACTAGTCTCCTTTAAGAGAATTTTTCTGCCTAAGTGTTGGCTTTCTTGACTACAGAAGTCATCAATTTCACCTGCTGGCTTGTTCTCAGAATTGTTGCTTAGGCTGGCAGAAGCAATTGACTTGCAGCAGCTGAGAACTGTCATCTAAAGTGACAGCTTGCAATTGAGAGATCTATCCTGATCACAGCTTTCTATTGGCTAAACTGCTTTTCTTTCTGCACTGAGAACTTCAGCCCCACAAAAAAAAATTGCCCCACAAGTCACAAAATCCTTGCTATGGGCCTGAATGGAGGGCTCACTCCCTCGTAGCAGTAGTTTCAGGTGGGTAGCCACATTGGTCTTCAGTAGAAGAACAAGATTCAAGTCCAGTAGCACCTTAAAGACCTGTGTGTGTGTGTGTGTGTGTGTGTAAAGTGCCGTCAAGTCACAACCAACTTATGGTGACCCCAGCAAGGGGCTTTCAAAGGGAGAGAGAAGCAGAGGTGGCTTGCCATGGTGGTCTCCCTTCCAAGTACTGACCCTGCTTAGCTTCTGAGATCTAACAAGACTGGGCTATACCATGCTGCCTTCCCTCCCCTTTTTCAGGTATACTGGACTCTAATCTAGTAGTGAGGGAGAGGTTGTAGGGCAGTCCTGGCAGGGTGGCTAGACTTTTGCAAATCAACCGCTGGGATCAGGGAACAAAGCCCTGGGAAGGGCAGGAAGTTGTTTGCAAGGAAAAGTCGGCTGCTGGGGGTTCGCAACCCTAAGTCTATTTATTTCCCACATATATGTGGAAGTGAGCTGTGAGTGACTCACAAAAACTTATTTTGAAATAAATGTTGTTATAATAGGAGCCACTGGATTTTTGTTTTATTTTCCGTGCCCTGCCCATTTCCACACATTCAGCCTCTCGTAAAGGGACAAGACACCACTTTTCTTCAGGCCTGCTGGCAACTCTATAATATCCCGCCCTCAGCTAGCACATTTTGAGGGATTATTTACAATCGAAGTTTAGGGAAAGGTGTGCCTGCATACAGTGGAGCCTGTCCTGGCACAAGAACTGACAACTGGGTCCCGGCTCTGTGGTACATCCGGGGGAGCTTTCCTGATTTAATCTTCCCCATGTCAGAGAATTCACATGAGCATCTCTCCTAGGATTGCCAGCCTCCAGGTGTAACCTCCTGGGATTACAACTGATCTCAGGGTGATAGAGATCAGTTCACCTGGAGAAAATGGCCACTTTGGAAGGTGGACTCGCTGGCTTACCAAGTACTTACCGTGATTCGGCAGGGGACACATACGTCTTCCCAGGACCATTCCCGCACGGGCCGCACCATGCCGTCGCCAGGAAGTGACGGCAGGTGACGCTCTGGCAATGGGGCTGGAATGGGGCAGCCCCATTGTCAGAGCGTCGCCCAGCGTCACTTCCTGATGACGGCATGGTGCGTTACAAGGAGGAATGTTCCGGCTGGGGAGCATGTGTCCCCCGCCAAATCGTGGTAAGTACTTGGGAACCCTAACTCTCTGGCATTATACTCCGTTGAAGTCCCTTGCCTCACGAAACCCAATACTCCTCAGGCTCCACCTCCCTGATCTCCAGGTATTTCCCAACCCAGAGGTGGCAACCTGAATCTCTCTACCACCCATCTCCGAGGCAGCCTCTGCTTCTCTCTCTTCTTTGGCTCTTACTTGACACAACAGCCTCACATCTTGGAGGAAGCTGGAGCCCACAGGAGGCCACTTTGTATGATTGAGGTGAGAAGTGTGAAAGAATGCTTTGCGCACACGGTATATGGGGGGGCCTGTGGTTTTGAGTTGGAGCTGGAGGAGGAAATTTTGTGCATTGCAGTGCATGATGGGAGCACAGGAAGCCACTCCCTTTCTTGGAACTGCCTGGCTATTTCCTCCCCACCCCAGTTCACTAATGGTGAGCGGAAGGATCACAGTTTTGGATAGCCCAAATGGCAAAACAGTTTTGAAATTATATTCCTGAACTGTGTTACTTTAGTTTAATGATTTCTGTTTCTGTTCTCAGTAGAAGTGGAAAGAATAGAAAGACAGGCTTCTTTTTAAACAAAAGGTAACCCTGCTTCTGGAGTGTTGGATCTTGTAAATATTGAATCAGTTTTTAATACTATAGTCCATGGTCACCTTATGGAAGTCACTACCTCAATCTGTGGTGACCACCACTATTTTAATTAGGAATTTACTCAGTTAATGGAGAATACGTTTATCTTTTGCTATTCCTATTGATGGTTAAATGGAGACCCCTGTGGGCAGAGGCAGTCTACCAGTTGGCTGTGATCTTTCCCAAACCTGGTTTGGTACAATAGCTTTTGAAAGATAAGTGTCTTTGGACACTGTGTGGATTGGAAGCAGTACATTTTTACAAGTCCTGGCCACATAAACACCGTTTTCCTTGCTTCAGTCACCCATGGCTACCCCCCCCCATGGAAGGCTTATTAATAAAATATTGGTAATTACTAGATCACTATAGTGTTTTACATTATAATGACACAACCCACTAGTTCTCAGCTCTCATTTTTAATAAAGTACATCTCTGGCAATTATTGTTACATAAAGGGAAAGATGCTGCACATTTCCCTTTTTAATTCCACAAAGAAAAGGGCCAGAGACTTACTTTTAAAATAACGACTGTATGCAGGGATCCAGTAGATTCCAGCTAATAGATCATTATAACATCATAACACATAGTGATCTAGCAATTACCTTTTTAAAAAATCCCAGGGGGAGGGATAATTGCTGTTGGCAGCTAAGACAAGGAAAATACATGGAAAATTGCTGTGTGGATGCTCCAACAGAGTGAAGTGACTTCTTTTTCTCTAGGAAGCAAAACAGGAGAGTTCTGGGGCTTCTCTGGTCCCCCAGTGGACAGCAGAGTAGGGCATGTTCCCCTGCGGGAAGAAGACCAAACATTGGTAGCTGTTTGGTTATAGGACTAAATGCCCCTGTGGAAATCAGGTAGAAAGAAAACAGGGACCCCTGTGATGTACATAAAGGCTTTGCAAAGGTTGAGCTGTATGGCAGATTTATCCCCAAGAATCTTGCCCGGTGTAATGGGAGGGCGGGTTGGAATTGACAAGTTTGGAGACAATTGCCCACACGAGACAGAACACAACATCCTGTTGTGCTTTATAGACAGGTCACAGGTATATATATCACAGCCTAAACTGTTGTTTGCCACTTTGACTATTGAGTAGATCAGAAGGCTTCAGTGAAGGGTCATGTTCCAATCACCATTTCTTTTACATTTGTGCAGACCTCATTAGGGAAGGTTTATAGTAATGTGCAAAGTATGCGTTTGCTCAGGACAAGGAAGTGGGCTTGCTTTGTAAGGTCTTTGACATCAAGTGGAAGTAGAGCCCCTTCTTGTGGCCAATGAAAGTCAAGGCACCAGAAACAGCACCAAGAAACAAATGTCTGCCCAGGTTGTCAACCTAACATTGACCATTCTGTTGCGTATCACAGGAGCAAAGTTCCCCATTAAGTGGACAGCACCAGAGGCCATTAATTACGGGACATTCACCATAAAATCGGATGTTTGGTCATTTGGGATTCTGCTGACGGAGATCGTCACCTACGGCCGGATTCCTTATCCAGGTCAGGATTTTTCAGCAGCAGTATACAGCCATTTTTCCTCATTTTTCTCTGGCCTGCATTTTGATATTTCATAATCTCTGAACTATTACTAATATTACTACTGCTGTTGTTGTTGCTACAACAACTATCATCTCTTCCAATAAATAAAAATGTAGTTTTTGGAGGGTGCCTGTGTTCTTCTGCAGTGGAACAGCTTGATTCAAGTCCAGTAGAGACAAACAAGATTTTTGGGGTATAAGCTTTTGAGAGTCGAAGCTGACAAAGGGAGTTTTGACTCTCAAAAGCTTATACGCCGAAAATCTTGTTGGTTTCTAAAGTACTGCTGTACTTGAATCTAGCTCCCTCCCAAATGTATTTATTTATCGGATTTATCTTCTACCAATCTTAAAAACTTAGCGGCATACAAAAATGATCAACTATAAGCCAGAACTGTAAAATATCACCATTAAAGAAATCACACACACCAGCCTTCCTCTTATTATCCTTGACTCCAGAAAGCTTGGCCAAGTAGAAAAGTTTTTTTGCATCCCCTTTGTAATGCAGAGCTACTTCTGTTTGCAAAACAGGTGGTTGCAAAAAAGTTTTTTTGCATCCCCATTGATTTAAGTGGATTTAGACTGGCATAACTCTGCATGGGATTGCACTGTTGAGCCGAATGAAGAGTGTTTTTAAAAGGGAAAGAGGATCTCATGACCTCAGTGATATTCTGGACCACTCTACTTAGAAGTCAAAAAGACAAATAAGTGGGTTCTGAATCAAATCAAGCCTGAATTCTCCCTAGAAGCTAAAATGACTAATCTGAAGCTATTGGACTTTGATTACATCATGAGAAGACAAGACTCATTGGAAAAGCCAAAAACATTAGGATAAGGTGAAGGCAGCAGGAAAAGGAAGACCCAAAATAAGATGGGTTGACTCAAAAAAGGAAACAACAACCTTCAGCTTGCAAGACCTGAGCGAGGATAATGATAGGACATTTTGGAGGCCAGTAATTCATAGGGTCATCATAAGTTATAAGCTAGTCAGATGTAAGTCCCATTTTATTCAGGGGCGCTTACTACCAGGAAAGTATTTATAGGACTGCAGCCATAAATAGCATATTTTTTGCAACCACCTATTTTCCTGCTATTTGTTAGTCAGCAATGGAACACATATTCTCCAGTATGCCCTCCCTGTTCCATTGTGAATTTAGATCTGCCATCAGGTCCATTTCCTTTCTTAATGCAGTGTTGGGGCTTAAGCAGGGTTGCCAGCCTCCAGACGGCACCTAGAGATCTTTCGCTATTACAGTGACTTTCCAGACAACCCAGATCAGTTCCCCTGGAAAAAATGGCTGCTTTGGAGGGTGGACTTTATGGCATTATACCCCACTGAGGCTCCTCCCCTTTGCAAACCCTGCCCTCCAGAGGCTCCATGCCCCAAATCTCTAGGTATTTCCCAACCCAGAGCTAGCAACCCTAGGCTTAAGCCTGCATGGAAACCTTCCCTTCTGATCCAGAAATTCTGTTCCCTAGAATCTCAGATGCACTATAGGATTCAATGGTACACCAGCTACAAACTAACCATGGGCGCAATCAGATGCAGAATTAGCCGCGCCATAGGCGCAAATGCCAAGCAGATTTTAAGGGGGTGATCAGACGCCAACATCTGCCAAGCGTCCCGCTCCCGTCGGCAACCTGTTTTGCTCCACTGCAGATGTGGAGTAAATAGACACCGGGGAAAACGCAGTAGCAAACGGGATTGCTACAGGCCAGGAACGGACTTTCCCCAGTGTGATTGTGCCAGCGCACTTTCATATCGTCGTGATGGTCTGATCGGGCTATCCTGACTCCATGGCGTTGTCCCCCCCCCCCATTTCGGTATGCGCATCATTGCACACTGCATAGGGAGCACTCGGTGCGGAGATGCGAATCATCAATCCCTCGTTGAAGCGCACCGGAAATACGCGGCCAAACCCTACACACACTCACCCGTGGTTGTGTCTTATCACGCAGTGGCGGGCCGCTCCTGCAGCTCCCAAATGCAGGTCAAATTCCTGCAGAGCAAATAGCCTCACTTCCCCCCCGCATTATCTCATGCGTGTGAACGCTGCCCATGTTAGTTTGCCAAGATTCTCCTGAGTTACCAGACTAAGGGCTTGTCCATGTGCTTGACTTATGATTTTCTTGGCAACCAATCCACAAGCATTGGAATTGGTTTGGGCATGGTTCTTCTGCACATCTGCCCTTCCTCTGCATTTTCACAGTTGTGGAGTCAGTTCATTTTCTTCCACACGTACCTTAAATAACCAGGATTTTCAAGGAAGGATGCTGTTGTCATTGGTGGCATCATAGTACCCCCCCCCTTATTTTTTGTGCATCCTTATATTGATATAGTGATATCATGGCATCATTTCTTTTAAAATTAGCACTGAAATATTGTTATATCGCTATACCATTGTAATGATAGGTTTAGGGTTAGGGTTAGGGTAACTCTGAATTACCAGCTTTCATTTTTAAAAGAAAGATCGTCTCTAGTTCCTTCCTTTATGGAGATATAAGGAAAAAGGCATATCTCCTCAAGGACTGACTTTTTACAAAATGAAAGCTGGGAAATTCAGAGAATCTGCTAAATCTATTTTTTTTGGTGCATGCTTATATCAGTATGTGCACGCTTATATCACTATATTGCTATAAGGGTTGTATTTTTTTTAAAAAATGAAAAACTCATCTTCATGGAGTGGGAGGATAAGGAGTGGTTTGATGATGACCACAGTCTATCATTAAAAAGGAGGCTGGAGGTGGATGGCAGTTATGCACAGGAAAAAAGGTGGCTCAGAATCAGCTTCCAGGAAAGGATTGGGGTAAAAGTGGTTTCAAGAGAAGGGGGGGGGGGGATACAAAACCGGCCACAAAAAGTGAAAACTAAAGGCACAAAAATTAGTGCAGAAATCAGGGGATAAAGTGAAGCTGTATGGGACTAGAACCAACAACAAAAAAATTGCAGACTCATGCAGCTTCTATTCATGTCTCCAATCAACACTTCCTTTTTTACTTACATTGGGCTTCAGCAAGAGTTCTCTGAAACATGACAGCAAGTTAACTGTGTTGTGATTCTAGTTAGTCCTAATAAAACTGTTCTGATAGAATTCTTGTTTGCATTGCAACTAAAGATTCAAGGATCCAGAGGTGTACCTTGGACCTTTAAGGGGACCCAAAGATGGGTGGGGGACACCTCCATCTCCAGTCTATATGACCCTTTTCAAACTGCCTTTGTATTCCATTTTAGTAACTGGTTGCTAAAGGATTTTTTCTGTCATTTCAGAGTTTTTTCTGTCCTTTTAGTAAGTGGCTGCTAACGGATTTACCTGTTCATACAAACCCGCTTACATCAGGTTAGCAAAGTGTGGTTGAGCACTTTTGAGGAAAACTGCTCCCCCCCCCATTTTTAACCCCTTTGTTGCACTTCTGAATCACTGTGGTGTGCTGTTTAAAATGTCCATAGCACTTCCTACAATGCCATTTCCTCAGACTTTTAAAAAACATTCTATGGTCCCGGTCACACGGGCTGTAAAATGCTGGGGGGAAGCGTGGCAGTTTGGCCCGGAGCAAAATAACGCGCGGCCGCCCGATCACAGGTCCCGTCGAGGTCCCGTGGGTAGGGGTAAGGTGGCGATCACACGATCCTGCAGCGTGGCAAAGAAGCGGCGTGGCGCGATTTCACCAACGGCATACGCGATTCTGCGGAGCAACGGAACTTTAGCTTTCCTCTTCATGCGCATGCGCCGTTGGGTGCTTGTGCGCATCCTGTGGAGACTTGGGGGGGGGGAACCCTGTTTGCGACGGGACATGGGTGGGCGCCAGAGGCCACGGACTACCACCGGAAACGCGATCAGACGTTTCCTCGGCGGTACTAGTTTTTAACTCCACATCTTCGGCGGGAAGCCTCGGGTTCGCCATGGGAGCTCTACGCTTCCCAGATGTTGCAGTGTGATCGCGCCCGGAAAATCCACCTATCATCCGTCTCAGTAGTGTGGCTAATGCTCCATGTGACCTCAGCCTAAGGTGAGTTCTCACCTTAGAACATTTTTTTAAAAGTCCGAGGAAGATTGTGCGGTGAAAAAGGGTGTGTGTGGGAAAACAGCACTATTTGAAATTACCATAGGGCTTCAGAGACAGCTCATTAATGGAAGGATTAGCTGTATGAACCCCCCGTCCCTGTATCGCTTTACTCAAAATCAGGCCAACAACGAATAACATCTGGTTTAGAATGGTAATGTGGAAAGTCTTTGTGCTGTCTTTCTCAGCCTTTTCTGACTCAGTGTTTTGCATTGTGATCATAGGGATGAGCAACCCGGAAGTCATCCAGAATTTGGAACGTGGCTACCGCATGCCCCCACCTGACAACTGCCCAGATGAGCTGTATAAGCTGATGCTGCAGTGCTGGAAGGACAGCCCAGAGCAGAGGCCCACCTTCGAATACCTAAAGGCTGTCCTGGAGGACTTTTTCACTGCCACAGAGGGACAGTACGAGCAGCAGGTGTGACCACAGCACCAGACATATAATGCTGACCAAATCTCCAAGCATGCCAATCCCTTCTTAAAACATTTTGCACTGGCACAGCCTGGAAAGGCTCAATGCAGCTAGATGCTACACCCTCTGAGACTTGAAAGGCTTTCTCATTAAGTCCCCATTCTGTGGGGTAAGCTGTGGATACGGCTGGGAGATGATTATTCCCTCTATTACCTCACATATACCAGGGCTAAGAAACATGGTCCTGGGGCTAAGCCTGGCTCCAAGCAAGCCCGGCCTTCACTGTCTTAATCAATGCTTCATCTGTAAAATGTTTAAGTGTATTTGGACAAAGCCATCTAGGGTGTCAACTCCAGGTTGGGAAATTCCTGGAGATTTAGAGGTAGAGTCTCAGGAGGGCAAGGTTTGGGGAGGGGAGGACCTCAGCAGGTTATAATGCCATACATATATAATGCCACCTTCCAAAGCAGCCATTTTCTCCAGGTGCACTGAGCACTGTAGTCTGGAGATCAGTTGTAATTCCAGGATATCTCTGGGCTCCCAACTGGAGGCAACTCTGTCGGTGATGGGAGCACCCACCCCATAATCCTAGATGCAGCACTTTGTTAGACTGTAAGCTTCTTGGGGCAGAGCCCTACCTTTGTTTTTTGGGTTTCATTTTGCTTACATTGCTCTGCAAAGCACCATGTACAAGGATAAATATAAATAATCCAAGACAATCATGACCATTTTTAGTTGTGAGAAGGCCATTTGCATTTGTTCCTTGGTGACTAGCACACAACCCATTCCAGCACTGGGTGGTGGCAACCAAAACCAAGCTCTGGAATGAATCCTGGGTGAGCTTCCAGCACTGTAAATACCCAGCAAAGGCCCTGTTCATACGAGCCCATTTGGTCTGGGAGCGGGACGGAACTGGGGCGGAGCAAACAGGCGCGATCTCACCTCAACATCTGGGGAGCGTGCCGTCTCCGTCCCTGATCCGTCCCAACAGCCCATACTGCGCCGTAAAAAAGAACCACCTCTCTAGGTGGTTGCATCCATTGGTGCGGCTCAGGTCGGGCTGTGGGATCGGCGGCGCATCCTTGCGCCGCCGCATCCCGCCCCCCGGCCGTACTGCGCATGCCCGAGCATGCGCAGTTCGGCAGCCTCCCCCCTCCCCTCGGACTTTTCCTCCCCGGCATCTGATCGTGCCGGGGAGTGATGCGCCGCGGCTAGGGGATCCGTGGGATCCCGCCGCGGCGTCTCAAGTTTGGAGCGGCTCTGAGTAGCCGCGTTTCAGCCGTCCCGTGTGCCAGGGGCCAAAGATGCTCTATTGCTGTACAAGAAGCAGTCGCTGTCTCGCTGAATCTTCTGATCTAGCAGGGAAAAGACCATGGGTTGTATGTCTGTGCTTAGGTTCATGCTGAACTTGGTAGTTTATCTCTTCCCAAGGGAGGGGTCGTGGTAGAGCATCTGCTTGGTATGCAGAAGGTCCTAGGTACAATACCCGGCATCCTAGTGAAAAGGGCAGGGCTATTTTTGGGCAGGAACGCACAGGAACGGAGTTCCGGCTGGCTCCCAAGTTGGCCACACCCAGCAGGAACTCATTAGCACAGGTGTCCTCAAACTTTTTAAACAGGGGGCCAGTTCACTGTCCCTCAGACTGTTGGAGGGCCGGACTATAGGTTTAAAATAACTATGAACAAATTCCTATGCACACTGCACATATCTTATTTTGAAGTAAAAATACAAAATGGGAACAAATACAATAATTAAAATGAAGAACAAGTAAAGTTAAATCAACAAACTTACCAGTATTTAAATGGGAACTATGGGCCTGCTTTTGGCTAATGAGATGGTCATTGTCCGGTCCCATATTTGTCATTGCTAGTCGCCGCAGCCGCTCACACCTCTCTTTGCATTGACTCATTGGCTCAAGTCAAATGCACTTCCATGTTGCCTCAGTTTCCAGTATAACGCCCTTTTGGTGATGTAGATGGCTTTAACTTGAAGGGGAGGGCACCTAGCAAGAGAGTCTCCCCACCTAAATCCTGAGACACGCTCCTGACCAATGCTCCCTGTGGAGTCTTGTGAGCTCCTGGCATTAAAACTGTGAGCGAGGGATCCCT
Source organism: Gekko japonicus (assembly GCF_001447785.1). Classification (NCBI taxonomy): domain Eukaryota; kingdom Metazoa; phylum Chordata; class Lepidosauria; order Squamata; family Gekkonidae; genus Gekko; species Gekko japonicus. The sequence continues at coordinate 620,970 of NW_015164182.1, forward strand.
CCGAAAATGTCCCTCCCCACCACCGCAGTGTGAAGCCAGGCCTCCAGGGCCCGGCGTGTGGCCAGGCGGGAGAAGCGCCGCATGTGGGAAGAAGTCATGGCGACAGCCGAGCGAAAGGGCAAGTGAAGCCCGCCAAGGCTTGATTTCAAAAGGGAAAGCCCTGCAATACAGACACACTTCCCTCCAGCGAGGGTCTCTCTTTCTGCCGCTCCACTCCAGCAACCTGTTAATCTAGCCCCGGAGTGCCTTATTGTAGGGCTCGAGGTGAAGCGATGTTTGTCTTAGCTCAGGAAGGAGGGCTCCAGAGCAAACTAATCACAACTTGAATGCCAGTAGAATTTTTGCTCACAAGACACCAGTGCTTTAGAGGGAAAATTGCCCGGGTGGGGTTCCGCTTTCTCTCACTCTGCAGGCCCCAAGCGGTGGGTGCGGTGGGTGGGTGGCTCACAACGTCCGAGAGCCAAAGGCGGCGATGCTCTGCTGCGCTCATGCGCGCGCGCACAAACACACAGGCTCCGAGCGCGGTCAGCGGCAAATCCATGTCCTCCGCCTGTCCATGGCCCCGCTGCCCTCCTCTCGGGACCGAGCCCCTCTGGCCAGTGCCCTGCACCGCCGGGTCCCTCGCAGTCACGCCCCCGCCAGGTCTCCCCTCCCCCCGCTTCAGAAGAGTTGTTCCCAGCACCCGCACGCACGGCGCTTCCCTTCCCGGGGACAGACAGAAGGACCTGGCGGAGGGAGAGACCTGGCCCCTTCCCTTGTGCTGCCGCCACCGCCGGCACTTCTGGCGGGCAACCCCGTCGGGACCCGGCAGGCTGGCAGCGCCCACACTCCAGCGGGGTCCCAGGTGGTGCGGCGGGCAGCAGCCCTCAAAAGCCCGGTCCAGCCACTGGCTCCCCCCGCCGCGCACCTTGCACACCCGGCAACTGAAGCAGGTGAGCCCTGGAGCTGGCGGCGCCATGGCATCTCCTCCGCGGAGCCGACTGGGCCGCTCCAGCTTCCCCGCCCAGGGCTGCAGCTCCGAGAGGCGCGGCGGCACTCAGCCCACACGCGGCGCTCCCGCGGGATGGGGGCGTGGAGTGGGGGGAGCCACGCAGGCCAAGAGGCGACCCCGGGCCACGTACGAGCGAGCCAGCCCTGCCGGCGGGCCGGATAAATGTTTTCGGCGGGCCGCATGTGGGCCGTAGTTTGAGGACCCCTGTATTAGCATATTAGGCCACACCCAACAGCAGGAACTCATTAGGATTGGCTACATTGGGGTGTGTGGCCTAACATGCAAAGGAGTTCCTGCAACAAAAAAAGCCTTGGGTTTTGACAACAAACAAGGTAAACAGAATAAGAAGCAAAAGGTGGGTGTGGCTGGATGACCACACTTCTGGTAACATGGGAATGCGGCCTAATAGGCTAATGAGTGGTGCAGTCAGGGGGGTGGCCTAATATGCTAATGAGTTTCTGCTGCTGGGTGTGGCCTATTATGCTAATGAGTTCCTGCTGGACTTTTTCTACAAAAAAAGCCCTGGAAAAGGGTAAGGTGATGTGAAAGACCTCTGCCTGAGACCCTGGAGAGCTGCTGCCAGCCTGAGTAGACAATACTGACCTTGATGGACCAAGGGACCAGTTCAGTAGAAGGCGGCTTCATGTGCTCCTCCCCACCTTTGGCAGGGATAGGGTGGTGAAATACTTGGAGATTAGGGGGGTGGAGCTTGGGGAGAGCAGGGTTTGGGGAAGGGAGGGACCTCAACCCTCAAAAGCAGCCATTTTCTCCATCTCTGTTTTCTGGGAATCAATGGTAATAGTGGGAGATCTTCAAGTCCCACCATGAGGTTGGCAACCGTAGGCAGGGATGTTCCCAAGAAGAAAGTCTCAGAAATCCCCCTAACTCTGGTCCAAGGCAGGTGACACAAGGAAGGGGAAACAGGCTGGCTGTAGATCAAGGCTGGGAGGAAAGAGTAGGGGAGTTATGAGAAGTGGGGAAGCTTTCCTGAGCCACAGCTCACTTTTTTGGGTATGTGTGGAAATCAAACTGAGAACCCTTATTACATGTAGGTGGGGAGGAAGGCAGGGAATCACTTACATTTTGATTCTTTGCCGTGTAAATTTTCTCTGCATGGAGGAAAAAAGGAGGCCATGTCACAGGTAGACTGACTCCACCTGCTTTTCCCGTGTGTGTTTAGGCCAAATCTCTGCTAAAGCTCGAAAATATATTTGAGTATTTTTTATTCTAAAGATTTCTACCCTGTCATTCTCACAACGAAAACAACAAAATGCAAAGTATCAAACTACTTTTCTTTTAAAAAGTGGCAATGAACAGTCGAAAAACAGCCCCAAAGCAATGAAAACGGTAAAAACTATCAGAGAGATCAAAAGCATCGGAATAAAATGTGAAGAACCCCCCCCCCAGGGATCCAAAGAGATCGCAACTGGCAGGCCAAGGGGCAACGCAAAGATCTCTCCGCAAAATCCAAGGCCATTGACCACATACATTATTTGCCTGACAGTGACAACTCAGGTTTCTTAAGAAACTTGGGGGAAAACGATTCGAGGAGAAAGTTTTGATGTCCGGGAGACGGGACGTGCTCGCTCAGCCTTCCCCGCCACGGTAACGGCACGCTCGCGCATCCACTTTCCCTTCTCCCCTTAGCCAGGGGTGAATCCCGCCTACTCATCGGGGGTCGCAACCCCGCCCAGCCACCGCCTCCCTCTTCCATGGAAATGGTACGATCCTATCTTTCCCTGCCTATCACCCTCCTGCGATGAAATGGTACAGTCCGAGCAACTGCTCGCCTGCTCTATCTAACTTGTTGGCGGGAATCGCTCCGCCTCCCTCGACTTCTAATTGGGTAACACGACAGCCGTCGACGCTGCGATAGGTCGGTAAGCTTAGAAAGGGTGCGGGGCAAGCATCGGAGAAGCCTTTCCTTTCTCCATCGGGCGCGCTCTGTTGTGTGGTAGAACTTGGGGTCGGACGGAGGAGCTGTCGGGAGGCGGCGGGAGGAGGAGGAGGAGGAGGGGGTGGAAAATGGCGCTCACTCAGGGGACCAAGCGGAAAGTCTGCTACTACTACGACGGTGGGTAAGGGGGGCTTTGGGGGAGGGGCCTGGCGAGGAAGGGGAGGGCCAAAGGAGGAGGGGGCTGGGGAAAGGGAACCGAGGAGGAGGGGTGATGAGGGCTTGGGGGGCGCTGAAGATGAAGGTTTTGGGGAAAGGTAGAGAGAGTTGGAGCTGGGGGAGCGTCCTATGACGGGTGGAGGAGGAGGACAGAGGTAGAGAGGAAGGCTGGGAGGGGGTGAGGGATGCAAGAGGACCTGGGGATCTAAGGGGACAGTGGGGAAACTCGGGGAGGGAAGAGTGGGGGAAAGCAGTGGGAGAGCAAGGGAGGACTCTAGCTGTGGCAGTTTTATTTATTAAGCTATTTATACTCTGCTTTTCCCCCCAGTGAGGAATCTAAAACGGCTTACGTCTCTTTTTCCCTCTCTTTTAATCTCGTAGCATCAGCCCTGTGAGGTAGGCTAGGCTGAGAGTGACTGGGTGGCTGCAGGTCACCCAGGTGGGGATTTGATGTGCTTGCTTATCACTACACCAAGCTGGGTGGGGAGGAGGGTGGGAATGGAAAGGTGGAGGAGGGTTGCTGGGTGGGGCAATAAAGAATGCAGGGTGGGAAAGAGGAGGAAAAGTGCAGGAGGAGGGGAAGTTCTCAGGAGAGGCAAGTGATGACCACCCCACCGTGATTAAAGCCTGGAGAAGGAAAAGGGATAATCACAAGGGGAGAAATTAGCTGGTTGTAATCATACCAAAGTGCTTATGTTGCCCTTATTTGGTGTGTTTGATGTATCCTCAGTAATCCATACAACAACCTTGGCAGATGAACGTACCTCTATACTACCGGTGGGAGGGAAGGGAAGTATATAGAAAAGGAAATACTGAAATACAGTGGGGGTTTCCTTGTGGCCATTTCTTGGATTGCACTGTTGGCTGCTGTGCTTGCTAGAGAAGTATTTGGAGGACAAGGCAGTTTGGGGCTTGGATAAGAAGGGAGGAATCAAGGTGGCAGGGTGTGGTGGTTAGTGGCTGGACTAGAGTGAAAGTGAAGGTGTGCAGGGTCTGGAAGTGAGAAGCAAATACTAGAGCTAGTTGGAAGGAGCAGGATGGCACTGTGAAGATGCTGCGGGGAGAAACTGGGAGATGAGCAGCAAAAACTTGGGCCAGGGTTCAAAACCTGGCAAAGAATCTCAGAAAAGTTATTTCAAGATGGGTAGTCTTGTTAGTCTGTCTGTAGCAGTAGAAAAGAGCAAGAGTCCAGTAGCACCTTAAAGACTAACAAAATTTGTGGCAAGGTATGAGCTTTTGCGGGGCCACGGTGGCTCAGGGAAGATTGGTAGCTTGGCAGTTCAAGACCCTAGTGCCACCTAATAGAGTGAGCTCCCGTCTCTGGGCCAGCTCCTGCCAACCTAGCAGTTTTTGAAAGCAAGAAATTGCAAGTAGATAAATAGGTACCGCTTTGGTAGGAAGGTAACAGTGTTCTGTGCACCTCAGGGTTTAGTTATTCTGGCCACATGCCCACGGAGAAGTCTTCAAACAGCGCTGGTTATTTGGATTGGAGTCGGAATTGACTAGCTTTCGATCAAGGGAAAACTTTACCTTTATGAGTTTTCAGGAGTCACTGCTCACTTCTTCAGATACGCTTTTGACCTGCAGAAGCTTTCATTAGTATGTGTTCCCACAAATAAGAACATTAGTAATCCTTTATTTCCCCCTAAAAGTGGTAAAAGGCCACAACTGTCTTCCAGTTGACCAAAGCCCAACTTTCATGAGACAATTTCTCCTTGGCACATCTTTGAGGCTGGAAGCAAGGGGGCTGGAAGGTCAGTGTGGGGGCCCTAGGAGTTGAGTGCCATGTGCAGGAAGAAAGTCTTGCAAAGAAATGAGTGCTACAAGAGATGAGCCCTTGGTCTGCTGTGGATAGGAACTGTAACTAGGGGGTGCTATCGGAAGGTCTTAGAAGAGAAATGAGTGAAGTAGTGGTGCTGGGAAGGAAAACTCAGTTGGGAGAGGCAGTAAGAATGGGGCATGTTCTTCAGTGTTGCCAACTCAGTTGTGAAGATTGTGGTGCCTTAAAAATCTACTGCTCAACCACAGGAACAATCCCCCCCCCCACATGCCTGCCTCTGATTTCCTTCCCACACTTCCCAGGGTAGCTTCTTATATCTGTGGGGAGGCAGAGAGCTTTATACAGTGGGGTGCCAGGAAATGTTTCAATCTGGGTGCTTTCCCAAGTGCTGAGGTATTAGCTCTCTCCCACAGCTGCGCTCCAACTTAGGCTGTTTCTCTTCTGCCTCCTGGCTCTTCTCTTTAACATAGTGTTGATAGAAGAAAGGTAGGCCACTTTCCTACTCTAGGCAGCCTTTCCTCCCTTTTCCAGACCACCAAGAGCCATGTTTTCGAAGAAGGACTGATGCTGGCTACAGTCACATGATTTTGCAAGTTCTGAAAGGTCCAAATTCCTTGGTTTGCTGCATTTTTAAAGGTCTCATCTGCTGGTAGCCATAATTTTGAAGTATGGAAGAGAGGTCCATCAGAGGCTATTAGCCACGAGATATAGATAGGAACTCACAGGCTGGGGCAGGTGATGCACTCTGTGCTGGGGGGGGGCAAACAGTGTCCTTCTAGTGTCCTGGCCCCACTGCTGGACCTCCTGATGGCACCTGGTATTTTTGGCCACTGTGTGACACAGAGTGTTGGACTAGATGGGCCATTGGCCTGATCTAACATTGGCTTCTCTTATGTTCTCATGCTCCATCCAGACTCCAACATACTGTTCTTGTTAAAGGGTGCAGGCTCACCTTAGCCTTTCCTCCTAAGGAAGGGGTGTCTCCTCCTTTGACTGTGTTTGTGGTTTTTTTCTGTAACTCTTTTTGATGCGTCGTGTTTGAGGTTGAGTGACTGTATTCCACTGTTCAGGTCTTGTTTCTGGAGCAGGAAACAGTTACACTTGCAGCCAGCATGATTGCCTTTTAATATGTGAAGCTTCCCCAAGACCTGTGTGTGTCTTTAGGAGTGTGTTGTTAGCTATTGGAGCTCCTTTGCTCTGCATAAATTCCCTGTCTGGACATTTTGGTCTCAGTGTACACCCTATCTGCAGCTGCGGCAAACTCTAGGCCAGGGGTGTCAAACATGCGGCCTGCGGGCTGGATCTAGCCTCCGCAGGGCTGATATCCAGCCTACAAACAGCTGCTTCCTTTGTATGGCCACTACTGCTGCTGTAAAGGGGGAAGGAAAAAGAGTGCACATGTGCGCACCAGATAAAAGTTCCCTCTGCTCTCTCCTGCTTCTTCCTCTGTGGCTGCGGCTGTGTTGCCAAGCCTCCTTTAGGGAGGAAGGGAGGGGGAAGGAAAAAGAGAGTGCACACACGCACACTAGTGAAAACCTCCCTCCACTTCCTCCTGCTTCCTCCTCTGGGGCTGCTGCTGCATTCCCAAGCCACTCTTCCCACATTTGGAGAGGGAGTCCCATGGCACTTTCAGGACCAACAAAGTTTTATTCCAGGTAAAAGCCTTCCTGTGCATGCACAGTTCTTTGAAAGGGAGGGAGATTCTTCTGACAAGCCATGCTCTGCTGTTTACTTTGGGACCTGATCACTCACACACACTCATGTTAAAAAAGGAAGGGGGTCAGGAAAGAGATGCATCTGGGATAAGGGGAATTAAAGGGGAATTATTTTGGCTTATTCAGAAAAGTGGTGGGGTTTTTTTTTTGAGATTAGATTTCTCTTTGCCTATCTGGGATTTTCTTTCAAAAAGACCCTGTCATGATCTGGGCAGTGCCACCAGAGGCCTACTAGCTAGGGACAGTATATATTTAGACGCGTTAAGGCATTTGATTTTTTCCCCCACCCACTTACTGTTATTATTCTGCACCTTGTTTGTTTGACCTCCTATAAAATAAAGTATTTTCATTGTTCACTCTGCCTGGTCCTCACGCCTATTATTTGGCCAAAAGAGAGGTCTTAAGGTCTTGGGAGGGTGCTCTGGGCCTTTTCAAGAGAGCCTGGAACCAGAGTGGTGGCAGCGTCAGGTGACAACCCACCTGAGCCGTGACAGACCCTGATTAGGAATTACAGCACCTGAATTGGATTCCATTGTTTAATGACTGGAAGTAGATGGCTAAGTATTTAAAAATAAATTAATAGTTCCATATTTTCCAGTTCAACACGTGGTCTCCCTCTCTCCCCTCCCACCTCACTGGCTGCCTTTCTTCACATTAACTCTCCCCTTTCTTTTTAAACTTTAAGAACATAAGAACATAAGAGATGCCAATGTTGGATCAGGCCAAAGGCCCATTCAGTCCAACACACTGTGTCACACAGTGGCCAGAAATACCAGGTGCCATCAGGAGGTCCACCAGTGGGACCAGGACATTAGAAGCCCTCCCACTGTTGACCCCCCCAAGCACCAAGAAGACAGAGCATCACTTGCCCCAGAGTCCCTATCTATACCTTGTGGCTAATAGCCACAGATGGAACTTTGCTCCATATGCTTATCTAATTCTCTTTTGAAGCCGTCCATGCTTGTAGCCACCACCACTTCCTGTAGCAGTGAATTCCATGTGTTAATCACTCTTTGGGTGAAGAAGTACTTCCTTTTATCCGTTCTAACCCGACCGCTCAGCAATTTCATGGAGTGCCCACGAGTTCTTGTATTGTGAGAAACGGAGAAAAGTACCTCTTTCTCTACCTGTTCTTTCCCATGCATAATCTTATAAACCTCAATCATGTCACCCCTCAGTCATCTTTTCCCCAAGCTAAAGAGCCCTAAGCGCTTTTACCTTTCCTCATAGGCAAAGTGTTCCAACCCTTTTATCATTCGAGTTGCCCTTTTCTGCACTTTTCCCAAAGCTATAATATCCTTTTTAAGGTGTGGTGACCAGAACTGCACACAGTATTCCAAATGAGGTCTCACCATTGATTTATATAGGGGCATTATGATATTGGCTGATCTGTTTTCAATACCCTTCCTAATAATCCCCAGGATAGCATTGGCCTTCTTTATTGCAGTCACACACTGTCTCGACATTTTCAGTGAGTTATCTACTACAACTCCAAGATCTCTCTCTTGATCAGTCTCTGCCAGTTCAGACCCCATCGATGTGTATTTATATTTAGGATTTTTGGCTCCACTGTGCATCACCTTGCACTTGGCCACATTGAACCCCATTTGCTATGTCGATGCCCACTTGCCCATCCTTTTTTTTTTTTAATTTATTTTGAGTTTTCCAACTTTACATATAGTCTTGTTACAGTTACATACATTTGGGGGTTAAATCAACTTTTGTCTTCATACCATTTTATGGCCTTTTGCCATTTCGAATTAAATTGTTCTTCTGTTCTACCCGCCAAACACATATTGAGCTTATCCATCTCAATTACTTCATACAAGATATTGGTCAAGTCATCCCTTCTCGGTAACTTATCAGACTTCCAGTTTTTAGCAATAGAAATCCTAGACATTGTAATAACATATAAGATACTACATTTCTCGTTAAACTTTAGCCCATCAGGTGTTACATTCAGCAAAAAGATCTCTGGTATCAGTGCTAAGTCTTTCCCTGTTATTTCTTTTAACATCTGTTTAACACTTTTCCAAAATTTTTGTATTTTTTCGCATTTCCACCAAATGTGGAAATACGTGCCGATATTATGTTTGCATCTCCAACAGGAGCCTGAGACATTTGTATACCATTTTTGCAACCTATCTGGCGTCCAGTGCCACCTATTTATCATCTTTATTATGTTTTCTTTGTAGGAGGTTGCTCTTACAAGTGGGTTTAAGACCCACTTGCCCATCCTTGACGGATCCCTTTGGAGTGCCTCACAATCCTCACTGGTTTTCACCACCCTGAACAACTTTGTATCATCCGCAAATTTAGCCACTTCACTGCTTACTCCCAACTCCAAATCATTAATGAACAAGTTAAAAAGCAGTGTACCAAGTACTGATCCCTGCGGTACCCCACTGCTTACCACCCTCCACTGAGAAAATTGCCCATTTATACTCACTCTCTGTTTTAATTAGCCAGTTTTTGATCCATAAAAGGACTTGTCCTTTTATCCCATGATTTTTGAGCTTACTTAGGAGCCTTTGATGAGGAACTTTATCAAAAGTTTCCTGGAAGTCAAGGTAAACAATATCTATTGGATCCTCCTTGTCCACATATTTGTTCACCCCCTCAAAGAACACTAAGAGGTTAGTGAGACAAGATCTTCCCTTACAGAACTCATGCTCTGCTTCAATAGGTTTTGTTCATCTGTGTGCCTACTAATTCTTTCCTTAATAATAGTTTCCACCAATTTACCTGGTATCGACGTCTTTATTATCATCATTAGCAATGAGTGGATTTTGTCCAGTCTGAAAGCAACACATTATTTTACTTGGAGAGATCCCCTTTCCAGTTCTAACAGATGAAAAAATAATAATAAAAGAAACCTAACAGCACAGATTGCAATCTTTATTAGTGGAAGGGAGCAAGAGTCCAGTAGCACCTTAATGACTAACAAAATTTGTGGCAGGGCATGAGCTTTTATGAGTCACTGCTCACTTCTTCAGATACAGCTAGAATGTGAGTCCATCTGTCCTTGTATCTTGAAGAGTGAAGTGATTTCAGACGCCAAAAAATAATAGCGGCCATTGGTAACGAGAGAAGAAACGTAGGTTTCAGTTCAGCCCAGGAGGATGCATTGAGCTTCATTATCGGTTTGCAATTCATCAGTCTCTCTCTCTAATCTCCCTTTGAAATTCGTTTGTAAGAGAACTGCTACTCTTAGGTCAGCAACTGAATGTCCTGGAAGGTTAAAATGTCTCCCCACTGGTTTTTGAATGCTGTGGCTTCTTATAGCTGTAGAAAGAGTAAAAGTCCAGAAGCACCTTGAAGACTAACAGAATTTGTGGCAAGGTATGAGCTTTTGTGAATCATTGTTCACTTCTTCAGACTTAGGTCCATTTATTCTTTGCATCCTGGACTAAACTGAGACCTAGGTTTCCTGTCACATTACCATTGCTGATATCTCCACGCCTACTACCCCTCTGCATATCACACCTAATCCAATCAAGCCCATTGCCATTTGGCATCTGAAATCATCCTTATAAAGTTTATATCTGCAGTAGCTCATGTTACATTTTATAGTACACGTGGTCCAGCCTGGCAATGACATTTATGTCAGATTCGGCCCTTGTAACAAATGAGTTCGACACCTTTGCTTTAAGCCTTCGTATAACTGTTAATAAATCAGCTTTTCCCTGACTTATGCCACTGTTCCATATCATCTAGTGCTACTTAAACCCTTTCTGTGCCTGGAGTGCTGTGGGAAGTTGTGCCTAGTCAGATCTTTCAGCCCCAGTACCCAAGATGTAACTATTTTGTTTTCATCTCACCTCTCAGGGGATATTGGGAACTATTATTATGGTCAAGGCCACCCTATGAAACCCCACAGGATCAGGATGACCCACAACCTCCTCCTCAACTATGGCCTTTACAGAAAAATGGAAATCTATGTGAGTATAATAAACAGATCTGTTTTTAAATTCCACACTTAAGCCAGGGGCAAGACACATCAGTCAAGAAGCCGTGTTGAAGAAACAAACGTTCTCAGTTACATCAAAATAATAATAATTTTTTTAAAAAAAAGAAATCTGTAATTGGGATGTCAAGAAATAGATAGCACATCCCTGGTGTCACCTAGAGTTCCTGGCTCAAATCACTGTGTCACATTGTCAGTGATCTACAGTACAGCCCATGCTAGATACTAATACTTGTGTTTTAGAAGTTTTGAGCTGTAGGTTTTCCTTGCTTATGAATAGCTCCCTAGTTTAAATCGGTTACTACTTTGGCCCTCCCATCAGGGGCTCATTTCTCACTCATCCTAGAATTTAATATATGTCAGCCTCTGTCAACAATGTCATACTTCAGTCTCTGCACAAAAAAACAAATGATCAACAATTTGGCATTGAAAGAGTAGCGGTATTTAGGAGCCAATGAGAACATGGGGTTTTTTAAGCTGTGGCTGACCTGAAAGTCTCCACTTGTCAACAGAGAAAAGGGAGATTCTGACAGGAAATAGCTGAGTTAGAATTAATAAGTTTAACTGTATTAACCTATTTATTTAGTTTATACCCCACCCTTCCCGTCGAGGCAGGGGAGGTTAAATAGAACAGGTACCTTTTTTAGCTTCTTCAGATGTTAAGTGTATATAACTAGGTAGACTCTGTTATTGCCGTTTATGTTATGAATGTTTACAGCGCTTATTGTGAATTGTGAGTTTTGCACAAATGTCAGCAGGTATACTACTTTTATGACCACTTCACACCTTTGTTCAAAGTTTCCCCTTTGTGTGTTTATATAAATCTGTATTTCAGAATTCATTTTATGCATCTAGCAAAGGACACTGTAGCCATGAAAGCTTTGGCCATAGCAAATCTGGTAGTCTTTAAGATGGATTTACCATTTCCATGTACCAAAATGTTTCAATCTTGAAATATGTGTGGAAAGCACTCCTGATAATCTTGAGCTGTGTTCATATGGGATGGCCATTACCAAGGTGTCTTGAACTGGTCTGTCATTGCAGCGCCCTTACAAAGCAAGTGCTGAAGAAATGACCAAATACCACAGTGACGACTACATCAAATTTCTGCGGTCAATTCGCCCAGACAACATGTCTGAATACAGCAAGCAGATGCAGCGATGTAAGTTACAGGAGTGATGTTCTGATATTTGTCAGAGCAGAAGGGCAGGGTATGCACTTCTTGTCTGAAAGGGGACCTTCCCCTCACTATTTGCACTGTATAGAACAGTCAGACTTGAGCAGGGTTTATAATATGAAGCAGGCACATGCTCTCAGAATCAGTAGAGAGACATTGCAGGCAGCTGTGTTGGTCCGAAGCAAAATTGAAAACCATGAACATGGTCCACGTAATACTCTTTGTTACAGCCAACCAAATGATGCCAGTGTACAAGCGTTTTGAGTTCACTGGAACTCTTAATCAGGGTGGATGTTACAAATATATAAACACAGAAAGGGGAGGGGTGGCAACCAGATGCGTTGGATCATGTTCGTAAGAGCTCATATGATGGGCACCCTCTGCAAAATGCTGAGCAGGCATGCAAATTTAAAATGGTGGTGGTCACAAGTCACTCCCCTGGCTGTTTGGGAGCAAGAACCAGCTTCTTCCCATTGGAAACATAAAGGCCAGCAACAGTCCAAATAATCAAGGAATTATAAAGCTAGGGATAGCACTGACCTGCCACGCTGTGAGGCACTTGAAATTCTCTGTACAAATGCACAGTATTATGATCATTCGAGTTCTTGCATTCAGTTCCGTGTGACTCCTGCATATGAGACTGCTGGCTAAGCCTTCCCCTCCATCCCTCAGCCTTGAACTGAGAAAAGGCCATGCAGTTGCTCTCTGCTTGTGCAGTGCACTTCTAGACTACATGGATTGGGATCTAAAGGGAAAATCTCACCTTTTCTCCAGGTGCTTTACAGTTTTTATATTACTGCCAGATCTTCTTCTTCCCCATTTGTCTCTACCCATGCCCCAACAATTGTTTTCCCAATCAAAGAACTATGATTGTCTTAAACAGAAGCTGGTGTTTCTTATCTCTCTTGTTCTGCCGAGTCTACTTATATTCTTTGATTAACTTACTGCTCATCTTGCCAATATCTTTTTTTTTTTTTTTACCCCCAGTCAATGTTGGGGAGGACTGCCCTGTATTTGATGGCTTGTTTGAATTCTGTCAGCTTTCTACAGGAGGCTCTGTTGGTAAGTGTTTCTAATTTTAAAAAAACGAACCCGAAGGATGAGTGAACATGCATTGTCGGGTGGGGGGGGTCCTCTTTGAATTGGATTTCTGTTTCAAAGGTGTTCTGACTTCACCTCTTGCCTCAGAAGGGAGCTTGCAAATTACAAAGTGGTGAATAGCGATCAGTAACACAATTAGTGTCATTAGCTATAGGTGCATGTGTATATTCCTCACAGATACACAGCATTAAGGGCTATGCATTTAACAACCATAGCAACCTGAATAGCCCTGACTAACTAGATCTTATCAGAGCTTTGGGAGCTAAAGCAGGATTGGCCACAGTTAGCTCTTAGATGGGAGACAACCAAGGAAGACTGGAGCTGCTTTGCAGTGGCAATGGCCAATCACCTTTGCTTGTCTCTTGCCCAGAAAAACCCACGGTCCTGGGGTCTCTGTGAGTTGGTTGCAAGTCCAGTGTTCCCTCTAAGCTGAGTTAGAGTGAGCCAGCTCACAGTTTTTTAGCCTCCGGCTCACACATTTCTGTCTTAGCTCAGGAAGGATGGCGCCAGGGCAAACTAATTTATGCAGCAGCCAAGTTGCTCGCTCACAACTTTAATGGCAGTAGCTCAGAAAGTAGAATCTTTGCTCACAAGACTCCACAGCTTAGAGGGAATATTGGTTGCAACTTGATGTTATGCAATTATTCTTATTAGTTGAAAACCTTGACTGCTTGTGTTAAGGGGTTCATGAAATGGCGAGATGCCGAAAGGTTAGATTGCAAGAATACATAATTCTCATTTGTGTAAGTATGATCCAATAGTCAGTTTTTTGCGAGTCAGGTGGAGCAGCTGGTAGCCATCACCACCCTGCTATGCTGCCTGAGTGCTGGCTTCGTAGATTTTTGCATTCAGCTGGGTTATAAGAATCCTGAGTTCAGCAGCACAAGCTGTAGATTGCCTTAGCGCAGAATTCTCGATTCCCCTGACTCTGTAAGGCGGACGTTCTCTGAGGTCTCTTTACAAACCTGTCTTGTGTCAATGGCTCACAAATCTCTCCACAGCCAGTGCAGTGAAGCTGAACAAGCAGCAGACGGACATCGCTGTGAACTGGGCAGGTGGCTTGCATCATGCCAAGAAGTCTGAGGCCTCTGGCTTTTGTTACGTCAATGACATCGTCCTGGCTATTTTGGAACTGCTCAAGTATGTTCCAGAGCTTGTAAAGAAAGGATGTTCTGGTAGAGAAAGTGATATGTCTTGCCCTGTGTCAATAGAATGTCCATCAGTACTGGGTTTTATTATTCTTATAGGCCTACATGGTGTAAACAGCAGCAGATGAAGCAGTAAAACTGTTCTTGGACTCCGCTATTTCAGCCTGTTGGTGGAGGTTCACACAATTGAATGTTTCTGCCTACAGAAAGCTCCCTGCAGTGTAGCAAATGAGGTGTCAGGGATAATTGCTTTAGCATAGCCTCCTTTCTGATATTCTGGGTTTTTATAATTTCTAGTGGGAAGCATTCAGTCAGTCCACTCCCTTTTCCCCTCCCAGTTCTCCAGGAATTCTGAAATGGCTAACCAGCTTGCTGCTGTTTGTGTGAACCAGGCTCAAGGCAATGTTATTTGGGCTGGTTTGCAAGGGAGGTTCTCTTACCATGAGATATTCCTTGGGGGTGGAGCAAAAGCTGGTATGCATAGATGGTTCTGTTATAAGTGTTTATGACTGTTCCAGGCATAGAGTGCTATACCAGTTAACAATTTTCCCGAAACAAGGTCACTATGAAAAATGGTGCTTCTCCCCTTATGTTTATGTGCCCCACTTTTTTTGGGGGGGGGGTAGCTTGACTCCCCAGATGGCTTTAAACCCATGTCTGTTGTGATTGTTTTTAATAGTGTGTTTCTGTGTGGAGCCAGAAGAGCAGGAGACTTGGGACCCTTCTTGGTTTCTCTTCTAGCTTCATTTTTGTTTCCTTGCTTGTGATTTCAGTTGCTCTTGCCCACCTGGCCAGCTTTTTCCCACTCTAGGTTTTTGCAAGAAAGGCAATTGCTGAGATCCAGACTTGCATTTGAAGTCCCGTCTGCAAAAACTTGCCCATGTGCGGCTTTTTTTCGGGGGGGGGGGGATGTGAGTGTCCTGCTTTCCTGAACTTTGACCCTCATGCTACATATCCAGTTGGTTGGTATATTTACTTAGGCTAGGTGTGTCAGGGTAGCACAGTCATTGTCAGCCCATGTTCCAGGCGATGCCCCAGTCTCTTTGGAAGTTCATCAAGGACTTCTCAGTGGAAAGGAGCAGTAAATAATGGTAGACAGGACTTCTCAGACAGGCAACATTGCGTAGTGTGACTGATCTTCCCCTGGAATGGGCAGTTAAAGTGGGGAAGGGGGTTTGGTGGCAGTATTCTGGGGTGTGCTGTCTGTTCATATGGGATCATGGTGAGACCCCACAGGCCTGGCCAGTCCACCGTGGGAAATGGATTGCCAACTCTAGGGTACAGGCAGTGCCCCCCAGAACCCTCTGCAATGTTCAGGGATTCGTTGGCAGACTAGTAGATGTGGGAAGTGCTCCCCAAAGGTAGAAATAGTGGGATCCTGACAGTTCTACCTACCCAAAATATTGCAGAAGAGGGGCTGATAAGCTGGCATCATTTGGGCATCAGGCGACCAGCTGGGCAACTGTTTGCCATTCCAGGTACCACCAGCGGGTGCTGTATGTCGACATTGACATCCATCATGGCGATGGCGTGGAAGAGGCCTTCTACACCACAGACCGCGTCATGACAGCATCCTTTCATAAGTACGGAGAATACTTCCCGGGAACGGGGGACCTGCGGGTGAGAATGGAGGCTGGAGCAGAAGCTGCCCTGGAAAACCCCAATTAATTTCTGTTTCCCTTAAAATCTCACACTTGCTGTTCCTGAACAATCTTTTCCCTCTCCCCCCCCCCCGGATGGACCCTCTTTTTGTTGGTCTTAAAGGTGCGATTGAGGCAGCCCAATAAAGCAAGCTCTGCCTTGTTCCCTCCCTTCAGGGAGGGACCTCAGCCAGTGGAAGGAAAGAAAGGCTTCACTTTGTTTCCTGTATAGTATTGAGGCAGCCTGGCCAGGAATTGAACTCTAGCTGGTTCTCTCCCTCCCCCTGGGAGCAGGAAGGGGAGGAGCCTTAGCCAGTGCTTTACTTTACATCACAGCTTACTTTACCAGACTCTCTCAATTGCACAGGAGAGGCTTGCCTATCTTATCTCTCCTGTGCAACTGAGAGAGTCTGGTAAAGTAAGCTGTGATGTAGCAGCAGCAGCAGAACTGGAAAAGGAAGCAGGAAACAGCCAGGGCCTCGTGGGCCAGATTGCAGCCCTCTGAGGACCTGATCCGCCCCCTGGGCCTCATGTTTGACACCCCTGGCTTAGGGCCCATTAAAAACATAGAGCCCTCTAGATGCTGTAATCAGAGCAGCAGCCTGACTCTGTGTTGGAAACCCTCAATCTGGCTTTACAGCATCTGTGAGCAGAGAATGGTATCGTCCATGCTCTTGTAATTGTGGTAAGGAAACATAGGAAGAGAGACTGGCAGTAGCTTTCGGCACCCTGAGGATCTCTTAACTTTATTTATTTGAGCCATACTTCCAGCCCTTTTTAATTTATTTATATTTATAATTTTGCTTTGTGGATCGCTCCATCCCTGAGCATTCAAGGCTCTGAGCGATGTATAACAGTCATAAATCACATCAAAATAAAAGCAATTCAATAATTGATCCATTTAAATAAAAACAATTCCAACAATTAGATAATAAGCTAGCCTGAAGATTTTGAAAATGGGTTTGGGTTGGCTTGGTTCCCCCCACCTCCAGTGCTGTTTTGTCTAAGTCTGCATTCTTGTATAAAATATATACTGCCTTGCTCAAAAAGTATATACAATTGCCTTGGCTCCCAAGAAGGTGGAAGATGGGTTAGTTTTTTAAAAAACTACAGTGTCTAAAGTTATGTGTTTTGCTATTCTGGGGTTGGGAGAAGAGAAAGTCTAGGTGCAATTATGATTGTTCTGTGATATCTCCTTTACCCCATTAGGACATTGGTGCAGGGAAAGGAAAGTATTATGCTGTCAACTACCCTCTCCGGGACGGAATAGATGATGAGTCCTATGAAGCCATCTTCAAGCCAGTAAGCTTCTCTCCCTAGTGCATCTCACTGGGGGTCCCCCCCCCCATTTGCATGCTGCAGCTCTTCTGTCATTGTCGCAACTTCATTGTATTGCTGCAATACCATCCCACATGGGCATCTGACCAATCTATCCCTTTTTTTAATCAGGTCATGTCTAAAGTGATGGAGACATTCCAGCCTAGTGCCGTTGCATTGCAATGTGGGTCGGATTCTTTATCGGGGGACAGACTGGGTTGTTTTAATCTGACCATTAAAGGTAAAAGGGGACTTTGTTTCCTGCAGTTGGGGTGGCATTGGGGTTTATTCAGGACCTTCTCAAGAAATATTTCCACTTTACAAGTTGAATCTCAGGATCATTGATGTGTTGTAGAACGTGTCAGGGTGCAAGTTTTGGAGCGTGCACAATTACTTGCAGTGTACTTGAGTGTCTGGGGAGGCGCAGATCTGGAATTTATGGTGCCTCCAAATTAATGAAATTCTTGTGCAGTTGGTTGTGGCTCCTCACCCCCTCTCCAATCCTGAAGTGTTCTGCATGTCTGCCCAGGGATCTGACCCACTTTCTCCTTTTTGTAGGTCATGCCAAATGTGTGGAGTTTATCAAAAGCTTTAACTTGCCCATGCTGATGCTTGGAGGAGGAGGCTATACTATTCGCAATGTGGCCAGGTGCTGGACATATGAGACTGCTGTGGCATTGAACACAGAGATCCCAAATGGTAAAGTAGTATATATGTATATGTACTATGTAGAGGTTTTTCCCTCCCCTGGAGCCTTTACAGCATCTTTAAAAATGAGGCTTGGGGACTACTGCTGGTTCTCTGTACAGTAGATGTATTGAGACATGACAGCTGGCTTGCCTGCCTGTTTCCTTGGTCCATTGAAGGTTTAGAAGGATACATATGCATGGAGCTGCTTCCATGCTCATCCAGTGTTCTTCCCCTACAAGAGGAAACTCAAATTCATTCTAGGTGGTGGTCTGAAGTAATCATTGCTAATGCAAAGGTTATCTGTCCCTGTTAGATGCCTGTGCTTGGAGACTGTCCAGGAGCTTCTTGAAAAAAGCTGCTCCCAGTTTGAGAGGAAAATGACATTGTATTGATATGAGAAATTTTCACTAGAGATTTTATGATCCCTCCAACACATGCATATTGCAGCACGAACAAGCCTACTAGAATATAGTCTGTAGATTCAATAAATCTATGTGCATTTGCCTGTGCAGAACCTCTCTTATCTGAACCAGTTCCCCCCCCCCACGATGTCTGTTTTCACACATTTGATAATGCACTTTCAATGCACTTTAGTGCAATTGGTGTGAAAATCCAGTTGCAGACGATTGCTAAAGTGCATTGAAAGTGCATTATCAAATCTGTGTAAAAGTAGCCTTTGTTGCTTTTCTTTGTGCACACCTCGAATTGCTTCGGTACAGACTCAGTCAGGTTTTAGCATTGTGTGCTTCTCTCTCCTGCAGAGCTTCCATACAATGATTATTTTGAATACTTTGGCCCTGACTTCAAGCTCCATATCAGTCCCTCCAACATGACCAACCAAAACACCAATGAATATCTGGAGAAGATTAAGTAAGTCTTGCTCAGCGCTGGTGAAGTTTTGCTACAGCTCTCTGTCCTTTTGCTGGTTGTCTGCTGCCTTTTTTCTGATCAGCTTGTGTGTGGGGGTGTCTTTGTTTGGCCATAGGCAGCGCCTCTTTGAGAACCTGCGAATGCTTCCCCACGCTCCTGGGGTCCAGATGCAGCCGATTCCAGAGGACGCTGTGCTGGAGGACAGTGGAGATGAAGATGAGGAAGATTCTGACAAACGGATTTCCAGTGAGCGCATTGCTTAAGTAGATTGTGGTGCCTTGTTGGAGTTGTGTGAGCAGATGTGTAGAGCCACTTGCTCATTTGGGTCCATTTGGCAGCTCTGGTTGGCTAGACAGTTGAACCTCCTTGGCAAGACCCAAAATCTTCTTGGCTGTAGCCCCAGGACTCTGAAATGGCCTGACTGAGGAGGTCCAAAAAGCCCACTGCTGTCATTAGAAAAACAGCCGTTTAGAAAAGCTCATGGCGCTCTTATGATAGAGTTGGTGTTTCTCGGGATATGGTGCGTATCAGTAGTTTTCATCATGGTCCGTTGAGGTTTTATTGTGCCATTGTGCAGGCTGTTTTGTTGCTAGTCAGCTGCCTCAAATGCAGGAGACAGAGAGCTCAAATCTTGTAACAAAAGTAAAGCTTGGGTGCCCTGATCTGGATAGCCCAAGCAAGCCCAATCTCGTCAGATCTCAGAAGCTAAGCAGGGCTGGCCCTGGCAAGTACTTGGATGGGAGACATCCAAGGAATACCAGAGCCGGGATGCAGAGGCAGGCAAAGGCAATAGTAAGCCACTTCTCTGAAATGACAAGCATCACTAGGGGTTGCCAGAAGTCAACCATGACTTCCACACACAAACACAAAATACTCACTTTCTTTAAAGGAAAGCTTAAGTGACTGTAGATGGTGAAACACCAGGCTCTTTAACTGATGCAAGTCTGCATAGAGCAGCCTGAATAACCCAGGTTCTTACGGTTCAAAAGCTAAGCAGGGTCTGCTGTGGTTAATACTTGGATTATGTAAGACAAGGGTGGCTGTTCAGAGGAAGGTGATTACAAATCACTTCTGCTCATCTCTTGCTTTGAAAACCCCATGCGGGATTGGTCATCATAAGTCAGTTGCAACTTGACAGTACTTAATTATTGTTGTTATGAGTCTGTGTATTGACTGCTACCTCCTGGGTGGTACCTGATACCTGAGAGATACATGAAGATGTTGGTTCCTTTCTAGCTGGTGAGGTTCCACCCCCTACTCAACCCTCTACCTCAGGGTAGAAGAAATTGCCACCTCTGGGTTTCTGTAGAGGTTTAGTAAAATGGGGAAGATCCAGCCATCTGGTGCTCTTCTGCCACTCTTGTGGCCACACACTTAGGAGGGTCAGCCTTGGCGGGTACTTGGATGAGAGACCACCAAGAAATTCCATGGTTGCTATGCAGAAGAAGGCAATAGGAAACCACCTCTGTTAGTCTCTTGCCTTGAAAACCTTAGGAGGTTGCTGTAAGTTGGCTGTGATTTGATGGCAAAAAATATATATAGTGTTGCCATAAGTCAGAAGTAACTTGATGGCACATAACATACACAGCCGTGTATATTCTTTAGTTGGGATAAGGTGTAGCACAGGGTCATTAACTTGAGATTGTACAGTGCTTTGTGTGTGTGCCTGCATATAGTTTACCATAACATTTGAAACTCTTTTCCCCCTGAGTGAAAAGTCTTGCATCGCTGCTGATCTTTCTGCTGTCCCACAGTTCGCTCCTCAGATAAGAGAATAGCTTGCGATGAAGAATTCTCCGACTCTGAAGACGAAGGGGAAGGTGGACGCAAAAATGTGGTGAACTTCAAGAAGGCCAAACGTGTGAAAACTGAAGAGGAGGAGAAGGAGGAAGAGAAAAAAGGTGAACGTGACTCTGAAGCTAGACATAACTTTATATATTTGGCACTTGGGGTGTGTGGAGGGGCGTGCAGACCTTTAGTAAGTTCTGCTCAGTATGTTTTTAAAGTGAAAAAAAAGATTTCCTGTTTCCTTTTCACACGAATTTCCTGATGGCTACCCCAATTTCCTGTTGTGGGCTACCCCTGCTTAACTTCAGCTGCCTTGCCCCCTGCGATGGTCCTCTGGGCTCTGTGTGTGCCTTGAGGGCAGGGGGCACCTCTCTTAGAAAGAGAGATGCATTGGGAAGAGAAAGTTCCCTGAAAGTGCTAGATTTGAGTTCTGTAGCACCTTAGAGACCAACAAAATTTTCAGGGTGCAAGGTTTCAGGAGTCAAAGTTCCCCTCATCTGTCTGGCAAAGGGAGCTTTGCCTCTTGAAAGCTCAAACCTGGTTGTCTCTGAGGAGCTACTGGATGAAGAAGAAGGTTTTTATTGTATTTAGCCATAGGCCATTACAAACCATGAACAGAGAAGAATGCAATTAAACATAGAAAATTGTATAAAATAAGATACAGTCTAAAACATTATAAATTCATAAAACTGAAGTTATAAACAGTTAATTATTTCACAACATACCCACTAAAATCAGTATTAGCAAGGAACAGCGTTGGCTCGTATTTTCCTTGCAGCCAAGGCGAATAGAGGGCATTGGCATCGGCTAACAAAAATATAATCTTCTCTGGGACTGAGTAAAGGCTTAAAACTGGTAAAATACCAGATAAAAGTTTTGACCTAGGCTGGGAATACAATGGGCAATCAAAAATGTAATGGGAGAGAGCTACTGGATGCGAATCTGGCTTTTCCAGTGTACACCAGTGCATGGCTATCCTGTGAAGCTACCTTCCCTGAAAGTGTGCACAACGCACCCATTTAGAAGTCCAGATAGGAGCCAAGAACGGCACAGGATTAATTGGTATCCTCAATCTACTGGAAAAAGATGCTGAAATCCTAACTTTAGAAGGGAGAGCGAGGCAAGCAGGCATCCTGGTTTGGGAAGGGGGGTGTTCCAAAACCTCGGCACTATCACTGAAAAGACCCTGTCTCAAGTAGCTGCCTCCTACATCTGGTGGGGACACAAAGTGTGGCCTCTGCAGTGTTTGTATTGGGGAACACAGTCCCTGAGCAACCCAAACCATTTAGGTTGATAAAGGGTCAAAAGCAAAAGCTTTGAACTGGGCACCAAAATTAATTGGAAGCCAGTAAAATTCAGTTGCTGAGAGGTCATTATGCCGTTAACTCCTCTCCATGGATGGGAAGTCCTGTGGAAGCTACTGAGACTTTTCCAAGAGCACTTCATAGCAGCCCAGTCTGAAAGCCAGAACATGCAGAAATGTAGTTGGGTCAGAATTCTTCAGGAAAGAGCAAAGAGAAGGCAAGTAATGCTGTGCCCCTCCCCACGCTGAACAGTCCCCTGCTCTTACAAATCCTAGCCTTTGCGGGCTGGGGGCTTCCTGTTCTGTGACGTTTTTCTTTTCTTGGATAGTTGCAATAGAGAGACTGGATCTTGTAGTTGGCTGTAGATTTCGTAAGGACAGCTTCCCTGTGCAGGAGCATATATGCCTGCTGCTTATTCCCCAAACAGCACCCAGTGAGGCATGATAGGGCCCATTTTGTGTTTGGTAACATTACCCCCAAAACAGCAAAACAAGTTTTTCTAGTTCTAACAACCGGCATCCTTTCAAATCTGAGAATCTGTGTGTGACCCACAGGGTTTTATTGATATGCTTAATTCCAATCCTTCCTTTTGATCTGTAATAGATCCTGAAGCAGTTTGCATTAAATGATAAAAACAGAGTTGGTGTTGCACAGTGGTCATCAAGTATCAAGCTAGGATCTGGGAGACCTAGGTTTCAATCCCCACTGTACAGTGGAAGTGACCTTGGGCCCATCATGCACTCTGTCTAGCCTAACACATAGAGTTGTTGTGAAGAAGGGGGTGGGGGGAAGAACCATGAATACTTTCTAGAGCTCCTTGGAAGAAGAGTGGAAAACAAGTCTAGAAACATAGAATCTGTTTTCAACTATTAAAAACATCCACTTTAAAACCTGCATTTAAAGCCATCAGTTGATTCCAACCAGCTTATTTCTGGGATCTTTTTCTGCTGGCTTAGGTGGCCAACTCTGCTTGCCCCTTTGCCTCTCAAGGCTTCCTAAAAGCCAATGGAGAGTTGATGTGGTGGACTTTGTTGGGCAGGAAGCTGCCAAAGAGTGGGACACCCACAGGAAAAGTCCTGCTTCCACTTTCTCAGTCTTTGGGCTCAGTGGATGATCCTTCCCTTACATGCCCTGCTCCCAAGCACTTGGGGCTTTAAAGGCTAACATCAGCATTTGGGCATTGTGCTGAAGCCCTGCCTTGGGAGCCCATGACATTTTCATAAGATAAATGTCCTTTAGCCCCTGGACATTGTCTTTAGTCCTTCTCTCTGGCTTCTGAGATTTGAGCACGCATTTATTATTTCCATAACCATAAGAACTAGAAACTGTTCGTGTTCTCTCTCTCTCTCTCTCTCTCTCTCTCTCTCTCAACTCTTCAGCTCTCTCTTTCACTCTCAGGAAACCCAATTCTGCATTCTTTCTGTGTTTCTGTGGCATTCTGTCTTTGGGGCAGGGAGTAAAACAATGGGAGCAAGAAAAAGAATGTGAATGAGAGAAGGAATGATGTACTATGCGTGCTTTGTATATAAATGCATTTTCTGTACTTAAATCTTTATGTGGGTAAAAATATGTGTTATGTTTCTCTTCCAGAAGTCAAAGAGGAGGAGAAGGCCAAAGAAGAGATGGCAGAGCCCAAGGGGTGAGACCTCCTTGCCTCACTGGCAGGGGCTGCTGTTTTTTATACACATGGGATGTTGGTATTTTTGAGTAGCCAGCTGTTGAGGTCATAAATAAAACAAAAGTTACCATGATCAATTTACTAATATACTTTCAAATACCATATCAGTCTTCCTTGATTAATTTAATCATGTTTAATACAGTCATAATCATATAAATATAATCATATACAAATAATCACATACAAATTTTCAAATATGAACATCAAACCAGTCCTTCAAATGATACTCCAAGGTAGGGACACCCCATAAATCCTGGAAAGAATCCTCAAAAGAAATCTCACAACTGTAAATTGTAGCTGTCTGTTGTTCCACTGGGGAGACTTCCAGGACTTCACCAGTTTTCCAGTATGTATATGTAGTGATCCACTTCTGTGTTCCAGTTAGCAGTCTAGAGGGAATCCACCATGTATGTACACTTAGCAACAGGTGCACAGCACTTCTGTTTACAAAAGATCCAGGCAGCAAACAATCGACTTGAAACATTTGTTCCTTTAAACAAGAGCTTAATAAGATGAAGACTGAGGTGGAAACATTGGAACAATCTCTTAAAAATGCTTGTATCCCGGGAGTGTATGATAAGAAACTGAAGGAAACTGATATGAATGTAAAAGAGAATAGTCATAAAGATATCAAGATCAAAAAATTCAATAGGGACTTCAGAGATTATGCTCAGCGTCGTG
>NW_015164182.1:645287-764136 GCF_001447785.1 Gekko japonicus
CCACCCCCTCCACCCCCTCCTCCTCCACCACCCCCTCCTCCCCCTCCTCCACCACCTCCTCCTCCTCCACCACCTCCACCTCCTCCTTTCTGTGCTGTAAAAACGATTAATCTCAATGATTTACTAATTAATTAATAATTAATTAACAGTTAATCTCAGCAATCAATACAAAAGTAGCAGCCACAAGCATAACCCACTCCAATCAGCAACTTAACATCAATATCAAGTGTTTTTCATTCAGTACTGAAATCTCAGTGTTATCTTACTAGTTGCCATCCGCTCCCATTCATTGCATGAAAGCTACCCCCGCAAACACGGAGACATTAAAAGGCTGTTACCACTCATGAAGAGGCACAATCCTTTACTGTCAAATCTACCTTAAACTGAACATTATTTAAAGAAAAAGTAACGGCTATGCCCTAATATTTCAAACTGCAGCTATGTCAAGTTAACATATCTATCTTAAACTGAACGTTACTTAAAGAGAAAGTATCCAATACATCCCAATTGCAGAACTACAGAGGCATAAAGATCCATAACAGAGAAACACTGGCAAACGAGGATTTGAGTTTGACATTCTGCCCCCCCTAAGCCTTCACCACCACCACCACCAGGCTTGTGGGTGTGGCCTTTATGAAAAGCTTGAACGAGCCTGGGAGCTTTAACATGTTCACTTTTCACCCATTAATTATGACTAGGGTCAAAGTTCCGCCATTTAATGAGATAGTACAAGTGGCCCTGTTTGATCTTAGAGTCCAAAAATTTTTCTTACTGGATGTGTGGTGCTCCCTATACACATCAACTGACATTCACATATTATAGCATACACTACATTCCTAGTGGCACAGGTGGAACAAGATCACAGACATATTGTGAGCCCCCCTTATTTTGCTGTAAATGTCTTAATCTCTTAATCTATTTGGATGTACCCTATTCATCCATTAAAAAAATGATTCTCTATCCCTTTCATTTTTCAAAATTAAAAATAGATCATCAATATAACACTTATATAATACTAGTAGCAAAGCCCATTGTAGAAGCAATACAACGAGATCTAGAAAGTAGCTTACAGGCTGTTTCTGCGCCACGCATTTGCACCGGCCTCAGCTGGGCACTGGTGGGCCCACTTGCTGAGCCAGGTCCAGGGCCCATGGAGCTCCTGGATCTCGGCCTCGCTCTCCTCCTTGGCTGCCTTCTCCTCCATGGCGCCGGCCCCCGTCTGCTCGGCAGGCAGCCAGCTACCTGCATCTGGGCAGCGTTGGCCTCCTCACCCTCCTACACGGCGGCGAGTTGTTATGCGACTTGGCCGGGTCAAGGGTGGTTGGTGTGAGGGTGGGTGTAGAACCTGGCCCCATTGTCCTGCCTCAGCACCCACCCTTCTCCCGCTGCGGCGTCGAGGCGTCTAGCATCAAGGCCCTACGGCCGCTCACCACGTTTCCCTCGTCTGCTCAGGCCTATCCTCCACTTCCTGCCCCGTCTTCACTTACCCCGCAGCGGAAGGCTACCTGTACCAGCCAGGCGACAGAGAGGGGTGTCAGTGGCATAGGCCGCTGCCTCCCGCCGCTATCTTAACAGCATTCCCCCAAGCCTCAGCCCTTGTGCTCCGCTCCCCCCCTTTCTCCCAGTCGGCCTCCTTGCCCTCCGGCTGCTGGAGCATCCGTCCCGTCTGCTGGCTTGCATCACACTGAGTCTGAGATGCTGGCCGCTGCTTTTGTGGGCAGGACTCAGGCAACACAGCCAGCCAATGCAGCGAGGGGATTGGCACACCTTCTGATTGGCAGATCAGGGAGCCAACTGATTCGGGAGGCATGGGATCTTGCAACTCCAAAACAAAATTATTATATAGAGAGATGATCTTGTCATGAAATGGATTTTTACTTGAATTACAAATGATTTCAACTTTGAGATCAGCCATAAACAAATTGGCCACACTGGGGGCAAACGTGCTCCCCATGGCCACCCCTCTGTTTTGAAAATAAAAATCTTCCTGAAATTGAAAATAAGTTGTAACACGATGAATGTTGGAGAAAACAAATGCTCTCTAGTTTCCAAAGCTTCTCCACCACACAATGAGCCTCCTTATGTGGGATGCTTATATAAAGGGACACAATATCCATGATGGCAAGCACCGCCTCCTCAGGGATGTCACAACCTTCTGCAATAGGAATGAAGTTCCTTGTGTCCCTAATGTGTGATCCCATCTTAAAAACAAACAGTTTCAAAAAATGGTCAACAAGCTTTGAGAATGGTTCTAGGAGGGAGTTGGAGCCTGATACGATGGGGCGTCCAGGAGAGCGGAGCCCCAGCTTGTGGATCTTGGGCACAGCATATAAAACTGGGACCCTATGATGTTTATTCAACAAAAATCTATAAGTATTATTATCTATAAACCTCATAGATTCAGCCTCATCCAAAACAATCTTTATCAATCCAACCACCGTTGGATCATAAGCCATGGGTAGATAACTCTCCCTATCCGATAGTTGACATTTAATCTCCATACAATACTCCTCCTGATTCAAAATGACTATGGCACTCCCTTTGTCCACTGGTTTTATAATAATGCTGTCATCTCCTGCCAAATGCTTCAGACTACGTTCTAGATAAATTATTCCAAGACCTGTGAAAATTGGATTCAACCCTCCTAATATCTCTAATAACCACTTTTTCAAAAGTTGTAATGCAAGAACTGTTCACGTTAGGACTAAAAGCGGGTTTAGGATGAAACTCTTTAATCTCATCATAAGCACTGTCACCAAAAACCTTTTGGGGTTTTTGATTCATCGTATCAGTTTGAATAGGTCTATTCTGGTATTAAAGATCTTATAATGAGGGGTGGGTACAAAACCCAAACCCAGATTGCACACGCAGCATTCCACAGCTGTAAATGCCCGATTAGACAAGTTAACCACTAAATCTTCAGCTTCCCTCTCCTCTGGGATCCTCATTGGGGGAAAAAATTCCCCTTGAACTGCTCCTAGTAACACAATCTCTAAAGCTCCTGCTGGATCCCCCTTCATCTCCTGATGTGGACTCAGAATCTTCTCCTCAGAGAAGGATTGTACAGGACTAGCCCATGTGACCTTTTTCTTTTGAATATTAGAACCAAACCACCGAATGTATACGTGATGCCGAGCATAATCTCTCAAGCCCCTATTGAACTTTTTGATCTTGATCTCTTTAAGACTATTCTCAAACTCTTTTACATTCATGTCAGTTTCCTGCAGTTTCTTATCATACATTCCCAGGGTAAAGTAAAGGTAAAGGTTCCCTTGCTCGAAAGCCAGTCGAATCCGACTCTAGGGTTGCGGTGCTCATCTCCGTTTCAAAGCCGAAGAGCCAGCGCTGTCCGAAGACGTTTCCGTGGTCATGTGGCGCACGGAATGCTGTTACCTTCCCACCGAAGTGGTACCTATTTATCTACTTGCAATGTCTTGCTTTCGAACTGCTAGGTTGGCAGGAGCTTGAACTAGAGATGGGAGCTCACTCCGTCTTGCGGCACCCGGGTCTCGAACTGCTGAACTACTGACCTTCCACAGCCTGCAGTTCAGCGTCTTAACCACTTGAGCCACCGCAGCTCCTCAGGGTACAAGCATTTTTAAGGAATTGTTCCAGTGTTTCCACTTCAGCCTTCATATTATTTAGCTCCTGTTTGGATCTTGTTTGAAGAAACCAGGGGGTGAAACAAACATTTCAAGTCGACTGTTCGTCGCCGGGACCTTTTGTAAACAGAAATGCTGTGCATGGTGTACATGGTGGATTCCCTTTGGATGGCTATTTGGAACACAGAAGTGGATCACTACATATACATATTGGAAAAATGGTGAAGTCCTGGGAGTCTCCCCAGTGGAACAACAGGTAGCTACAATGTACAGTTCTTTTGAGGATTCTTTCCAGGATTTATGTGGCGCCCCCTCCCTTGGTGTATCATTTGAAGGACTGGTTTGATGTTCATATTTGAACATTTGTATGTGATTATTTGTATATGATTATGTTATTTATGCGACTATGACTGTATTAAGAATGATTCAATTAAGCAAAGAAGATTGATCATGATAACTTTTGTTCTATTTATAGCCATTCATTTCCGTGATCCTCCCTCTTCCATATAGCTGTCATGGTCAGGCAGCTTGCCATTCAGGCAAACCCACTAATGGTGTATGTCGCTACACGTACAAAGTTTTGCGATTTCTCTAGCTTTAGCCTGCCTTGTCATTTGCCAGGCTTTGGACACAGCCCACTTAGCCTCAAGCTGTGGTCTGCTGGGTGCTCAGAAGTTCTCAAGTATGTTTTGCAGTCTCAGGTAGCAAAAACAGGAAGCTGAATATTTTATTTATTTATTAATTAAATTCAGCTTGTTAGGCCGCCCTTCCCTGCAAGCAGGACTCAGGACGGCTTACATCAGAACAAGTACAATAATAATCCAATAAAATAACATTAAAATTGCTAAAAACAATATATTACTCGGAATACTTCACATTGTCAAGATGATGAGAATTTGTTCCCACCAGCCCCTGGGTGAAGGGGGTGCAGAGGGCTGAGTAGGAGGGTATGACTTGGCTGTCCTCAACCGAAGGCCCAGCAGAGCATCTCTGCTTTGCAAGCTCTACAGAAAGGTCATAGATCCCATAAGGCATGGATATTCTCTGGCAGAGAGTTACAACAGACAGGGGCCAGGGTTGAAAAGGCCCTGGCCCTACCTGAGGACAGCCGGACCTCTCTCGGGCAAGGGACCACAAGCAGGTTCTTATTGCTGGAGTGTAGCGCTCTTCCTAGTGGGGCCACCGTACACAGTAGCAGAGTTGTAACTTGCCCAGGAATTTGGGAGGACCAAGCGTCTTGCTGTCCATGCATCTCTTTTGTATTCTGGTGTATTCCCGCAAGCAGGGTCATGCTTAACTGAAGCTTCATCCTGACTTTTCCTTTGCTCTGCTTTCTAGGGAGGAAACAGCTCTCTCCTGGGGGCAGTGGTGCCCTTGGGACGAGCATTAGCAGACCCCATTTGGGCAGTTTTCCCTGAACCAGTATGTTAAGAGAGACAAAATGGCCATCTCACAGGAGCGTTCTTTAAATCCATGCAACAGTTGGGAGAGGGCACCCAGCGGGTGAGGTGAAGGGCCTTCTCTCTGGTGGCAGCACAGTTTGCTTTCCTTCACAGGCACTGTTGGAAGGAAAGGTGAATGCTCACACAGGGTCTGCATGCTGACTTCACAATTGAGGAATCTGCTTTATGTGCTTGGAAGGGCTGATGCCCAGACCCTTGAGGTTTCTTAAATAATGTGGGCCGGCACCTACCAGCCACTGCTAACAATTACCCCCCTTTTTTGCTTTAATTGAACAGGGTGAAGGAAGAGACGAAATCGACTTAAGTGGCTGGCAGGTGGGGAGCTGACATTCCCATGTTCTCTGCTCCCCCTCCCCCCTTCTGTTCCTTCAGAATTTGTATTTTATATGTTTCTGTAGATATTTCGATATAAATATATTGGGGGGAGTCAGAGAGAGAGCTGGGCCGCATTTCCTTCTGCCCCTCCCTGGATAAGCCATGGGGAGGATTCTGTTCAGCCCCAGCTTGAGAGAGAGAGAGACAGAGGGGCCCTTAATCTCCTGTTCCTGCCGCTGCTTCATTGGGAACGTGTTCTTGGTTTTGTTCTTTAAAGAAAACAAACTCAGTTTCTCCTGCACTTTCTCTCCTTTTGAAATGATGAACCTTTCCCTTTGAGAATTGTACACTCTGGGAGTTTGGTTTGCTCTCTTTTCTTAAATAGGGATTTTTATTTTTTTTTAGGTGTGGATACAGCCATAAAACTTGGGGAAACTTTGTGGGAGGGTGTGTGCTAGTGACAGAGCTTGCATTCCAACCGGCAATGGCTGTGAAAAGAATCCTCATTTGGGCAGCTGTACATTGATGCTGCCTCTTTGCATCCCTGATGCCTGGTTAGTGCAGGGAAGCTCTGTGCTGCAGCAGGTGTTGTGAGGAGGACACAGGGGCTGGGTGAGTACATGCGCCAGGGTGAGGAGGAGGTTTTCGGGGGGTGGTCCTGCACCTATCACTTCATCTTGACTGTGGCTCTCTCCAGGATCAGTGCTCCTTGTGTCAGGAGGAGCCGCCTCTTCCCCCTGCCACTGTCCCAGTCCCGCCTGGCTTTGCGTGAACTCAAAAGGCCCTATAATGTGTGTGTGTGTGTGTGTGGTAACCAGTTCTGTGGGAGACGGTGCTCAGGCAAGGTTGCTTTCTGAACGGTCTGTTTAGATAGCACCATGTCTGTCTGATACTTGGAGAAGGGCATCTTGCAGGAGCCGGCAAGTGGGGCAGGAGTCTTGGGGGGGGCACAGAGTGGGGCAGTGTCCTTTCGCAGAGCGCCACAGCAGGGGTTGGCCCCAGCAATACTGCTACCTTAGCCATGTCACTCTAGGGGAAGGGGGGGGGGGGGAAAGGGGTTTTATTTTTTTAAGCCACTGGTTTACCTGGTTTTTAAGTCTTTTGGGTGCGAATTCCGTGCAGATCTTCCTGCTCTTTGATAACTTGTACTTGGTGAAATGAAAGATCATTGTATTTGTGCGTTTGGGGGGGGAAGGGTTTGGGGAAGAGATATATATATTGTGGTTTTTTTAAAGATACTTTTTATTTTCATTTTCTTGGAGAAAGAAAAAAAATCTTTGTAATAAAACCAGTCTGTTTCTCTGTTTGGGTGGTGAATTGTTCACTATTTGCCAGCAGTAGAGAGATCAGAGAATGAAATGCAAGCTCCAAGCTCAGTCAGGTTTTCTATAGCCAGCCAGCCCCCCGCCCCCGGCAAACACCCGCCAAGAGTACTGCTACCCTTTTTAAAAGCTACTAGATACCCAGGTGGGTGGGGTGCACTGTCTTTCAAAATGGCAGCAGGTTGAAACCTTGGAGCAGGATGCAGTATTGGCATGGACACAAAGACTTGGATCCCATGGGGGAAAGGGGTGGGCAGGTTTCACAGATTCCCCCCCCCCACGGACCTCTGACTCCTCAAGCTGTTGGGGTGGGGTAGCTTGGGACCCAGGCAGCAGCAGCATTTGGGGATGGTGGGGAAGCAAGAAAGTTTTGCTCTGTGGCCAAAAACCCCCTCTGAGGGAGGCCCTCGTGGTGAGATCTTAGGCATGTACTTCACCCTCCTCCACTTTGGGTAGCAGACCCCGAGGGCGTCTCTTGCTTTCTGCGGAGCCCACACTAAGAGAGCTTCTCCCGACTGGCTCCTAGTACAGCTGCCTTCCTCATGTGAAGGTTCCTGCTGGTGGAGCTTTCTTTAAACAAAATAGAAAGGCCCTGCTAGCCTGATCGTGGAAGCCAAGCAGGGTCAGCCCTGGTTAATACATGGATGGGAGACCATCAAGGGAGTCCGGGGTCACTACACAGAAGCAGGTAATGGCAAACCATCTGTTTGCCTCTTGCCTTGAAAACCACCATTCAAATTCTGTTAGGCAAGAGTGAATTACATGGCTTTATTTTACTACTTTTATCCCCATGTTTCTACATTTCAAATGAGTTGTGGAGTGTGAATTGATGAAAGCTGCTGAAGGATTGTCTTGTAGGCCCCTTTTCATCTTGGACCATCCTTTTCTGCTAATACTGCACAGTGAACCTATGGCAGGGCAGTAGTGACTCAATCTACCGACCAACAAGAGATTGGGGGGGGGGGGGCAAGCTGAGTTCCAAGGAGAGGGCCAGAGGCATCAGCTCTGAACAGTACTTGCTACCTGTTGAGTCTGGGCTCTGGGTCGGTCCTTAGAGGCTGAAGCCTTTCTCTGCCTCTACCCTCCAGACTCAAGGGGCTCATGGATTTTGTTCTGAAATAGGGCTTCATCTGTCCCCAGTCTCCAGCAGTGTTCCCTCTAAGCTGAGTTAGTGTGAGCTAGCTCACAGTTTTTTAGCCTCCAGCTCACACATTTTTCTCTTAGCTCAGGAAGGACGGCTCCAGAGCAAACTAATGTATGCAGTAGCCCAATCGCTCGCTCACAACCTTAATGCCAGGATCTCACAAAGTAGAATTTTTGCTCACAGGACTCCACAGCTTAGAGGGAACATTGGTCTCCAGCCAGCCAAGCAACTGGTTTTGTACAGCAGGAGCTCTGCAGTTTCAACTGGGCACATTGCTCTCTCTCTTCCCTTGTGCAGGATGACTGATGCAGGTGCCTTCTTGTTGTCCTAGCCAGAAGTGATAGTGTGTGTGCACCTCCTGCAGTCTCTTAAGCCCTGCCAGGGGGAGCTACCCTGGCTACTGGTTCCCCCTAGATACTCAAACCAGCATTTCCTCCAATCCAGGAAATGAACTTTAGCCCTGCAGGGAACAGAAGTACAAAGTTTGAGTCCAGTGGCACCTTTAAGACCAACAAAGTTTAATTCTCAAGGTATGAGCTTTCATGTGCAAGCACACTTCAGAAAAGGGAACAGAAGTGGCTGCCAAGAAAGGGGGGGGGGGGTTCTTTCTGTGCAAATGGGCACTTGCCATACAAATGGCCTTGCTGGATTAGACCAAAGACCCTCATTACCAACAGCTAGTAGCCACTTGCTTTGGGGTGTTCACAAACAACCAGCGCTGTCCATTCTGCAGTGTATCCCCCAGGAGGCCAACTGCTGAACATAGGAGGTGCCTCTAGAGCCACAGATGAAGACCCAGCAATCAGTCCAAGATGGTTTTAAACCAAGTGATCGTGCTGTGGCAGTGACTGCATCCCACACATTAGCATTGTGCACTGCAGCCACTAACTTCAACATGGAGCAAGGCTCCTTGACCATGAAAGATTGAGGGGGAATATTTTCTATGCATATGCAAGTCTGAGCACCTGAAACTTGATAGGGAATGACAACACATGTTACTCATGATCTCCAAAATACCTGTGTGCACCAGCCCTGCTATGTCAACAGGGCATGAAAAATATTTTGGGGCAAAGAGACAGATGTTTCATCCAAGCCTTCCTACTTTTCAGTATTAAAATTCAATGGTGTGGCATTCTTCCAAATGTGGCAAAGGTAAGATAGCACTCCCTTTGTCCTCTGGAGGTATAATCACTTAATCACATTTATAGCTTAAGAGGGTATGAACATGCCCTTTCCCATGCCTGAATAAAAATGAGATGCTGCATCCACAGTTCAGCCGTGCACACCTGGCAAGTTTTAGCTTACGAACATGTACCCTTTTTGGCTTTCTACGTAAATTTGGGCTATGCACTGCCACCAAGCCAACCTCTTACACATTAACGGCCACGATGGAAAAATTGCACAAGATTCCTGGAGTGTTCCTGCCTGATGAAAAATAGTCATGCTTAGAACCCACTCTCAGAAGCTCCTACTGAAACCCTGCTAGTCAACAGGTTCTACAAAACCCTTTTTCCTTCTCACTGCTAATTTGTTCAAAGAGGCTGCTTCCTTCCTCACCTTTCACAGTGCTGCTTGAAGTCAAGCTACTGGTGCATAAGACTGGCAGCATCGCTAATCTGTGACGGCCACAGAGCTCAAGGCAATGCTTTCCCTTAGGCAAAGATGGTCCCCATTCAAACTCAGGCCAGGGAGTGCTAATGGTTAAGTGCTGCCACTTTCCAACATCCACACAATTTTTTTTTTGGGGGGGGGAAGAGAAGCAGCCCATTTTAACAGGCCCTGCCCCAAGAATTCAGTGTTTTAGCCACTTAGCTGTGGGTGTTGGCCCCCTTTAGAGTTTTGCAAATTCAGTATTTAAGGTAGATAGCAAAACTAGTCTGTTTATTGGGGGGGAGGGGAGGTATACAGAAACGCCAGGTTGGACAACACTTAAGCATTAAGGTTAAATGAAAGATCTGAGGAGGGACTACAAGCTTACACCATTATTGGCTAGCCATAAAACACAAGTTTTAGTACTAAAGACACATAGAACTTTCATGTGTCTAGGAAATGGTTAGTTTCTGTACACTTCCCATTCTGGATACAGAATCAGGGCACACCTTTGGCAAGTTCAATGCTAACAACCACAGCTTTTAACACACAAGCCTGAGGTGGAGTTTGAGGTTTATCAGAACAAGTTATAGGCTTCAAGTACTTGGCTGGAGATTTAGCCAAAATGGCTGCACTCTGCAGTGAATTTGCTTGGAGTATGTTAAGTTTGGGAAGACTGGCCTATCTTACAGGGCTATCTGAAGAAATGAGCAATGACTCACAAAAGCTCATACCCTGCCACAAATTTTGTTAATCTTTAAGGTGCTACTGGACTCTTTTCTACTGCTCACAGGGCTATTAGAACAAAGTCAGGTTAGAGAGGCTGAGGGTTTTGAGATAAAAGAGCTTAAAGTGATCAGTACAACCTGACTAGCTTAATATTGAAGTCTCTACAATTCCCTTGCCATAGTCACTTTCAGCCTAACCTACCTCACAGGGTTGTTGTTCAGATAAAATGGAGAGGAGAATTATGTAAACTGCCTTGGATCCCCCACTGGAAAAAGGTGGGGTATAAATTAAATAAACCCTCCGTATTGTGAAACTGCAGTGGTACGTGCATTCCTTCCAAGTGCAATTCCCTGCTAGTCACAATACATGAAACACAAGGGCTTAACTCTGGAACACACAAAGCTAGGGACAGAGGGGGCCCTGAGCAGATGCATAATGTTCCTCTAATCTGCCAGGCCTAATTAGGCATTGGGGGAAGCATTGATTAAGCTCGTTTTTAAGACAACACGTTGCCCACCTAACCAGTGGAATAAGGAACTCACCTGCAAAGGATGAAAAGATCCAAGTCTAACCGATAGGGGGCAGGGGGAGTCACCATTTATTCCTTTCAAATGTTACAATAAGACCCATACAACTTTTATTTAGGAGTTAGAAAAATGCAGATCAGAAGTTGGGTCATTAAAAAATTATTTACAAAGACAAGGAAACAAAACAAAAAAACATCCCACATCGTATAGCTGGTAATCTCCCAACCCCACCCCTTCTCCCATTGCCCCTCCAAGTCCCCCCTCCCAAACCCCAAAGAAGTTCTCCCTCTGAAGAGAAATTAAACACAGTGGACTTACACGTTTTTATGGTTTTAAGCCAATAGCAAGACATTATAAAAAACTAACCAGATTAGCTTTTAAACTGTTGGTTTCTATAAAAAGCACAAAATACTTTTAAAGGAATTGAGAACCAGGAATGTAAACTGAGAAAGATTAAAAGAGAAATATCCATTTGTTTTTGAAGAACAGTGGTTGCTGGCTTATTGGACTTTTTTGGGGGGGGGAGCTGCTCTGAGGATTAGTAGAAACAGAAGATCCAAGAGACCAGAACTCGGTGTTAATATCTGGATTCTCATTAAACTGAGTAAGTTCCAGTTACGTCCAGGAAGTCTTCCTCCGTACAGTCTTAAGATTTAAGGAAGCTCACTCCGAGTGGCAACAGCGGCTGTGCAGAGTACCAAAAGTATCCCAGTGGCATTTTTCTTTTTTGCTTTACAGTGTCTGACAAGGAATGGGGAAAAGGGGAAAAAAGGAAAACCAGGGGGGTGGGGGTGAAAAAGCTTGTCAGTTCTATGCTGAACGTAGGGAAAGATGTGTGTGGTGTGTATGGTGTTTTGTGAACAAGGCAGCAATTCCATGGGGTCACTGGAATGAGAAGGATGGCACGAAAAAGTTTGTTTTTGTTTTTAAGTTAGGTGCACAACAAGGTGGCTCTATTCTTCCTTGGCCTCAGGAAGCCCAGGCGCAGGACTGGACTCGGCCTCCCCTGGTTTCAAGGTCTCCTCCGGCTTCCTGTCCTCCTGATCCTCCCCAGGTTGCTGTTTTTCTTCCTTGGGCCCTTGCCCAGTACTACCCTCCTCCCTTGGGGCCTCTGCTTCCTGTTGAGCCTCGGCAGCAGGGGCGGCTTCGACTGGGGCCACAGCCTTCTCCTCGGGGGCTGCTTCTTTGGTTGTGCCGGCTGCCTCCGTCTCTTCAGCAGCACAGGCTGTGTTCTCCTCCCCCTTCGTCTCTGACTTCCCTTGCTCTTCACCGGGAGAGGAGACGGCTGAAGCGTCGCTGGTCTCCTTCTTGGTCTTCCGGAAAGAGATGCTGCTCAGCTTGAAGGACTTCTTAAAAGAGAACTTCTTCTTCTTCTTGGGGGTCTCTTTGGTAGCCCCAGAGGCAGGGGCTGCTGCCTCTGGCTTGGCATCTGCCCCTTCGGCCACTGGTGCCGGCTCAATGGCATCCCCACTGCCCAACTCCACCTTGGGCTCCTCCTTAACTGGTTCGGCAGACCCATTGCCATTGAGGGGGGCAGCTTCTCCATCAGCTTTGGGCGAAACATCTCCATTTACTTTCACATGGCCATTCTCCTGAGGAAAGAGAGCAGAAGATTTGTTAGTTCCCAGGTTACAGCTCTCCTTATGCACAAGGTACCAACCAGCTCAAAAATCATGCCAACTTCACCAAGGGTGGCTCTGCTACCAGGTACCAATTGGCTGTTCCACCCTCCTGCAAGCACCCTAAATCAGGCATTTCACCACCAGTTGAGCTTAGGTCATACTGCAAAGTTGTGTATGTGTGGAGTCATTCCCATCTTTTGCAGAAGAGAGCCACTCCTATGTCCCAGACACAAATGCCACAACACCAGTCAAATCAACCCTTCAGCACAAGCACACTGGCAGATGAAGGTGGGGGAATTAGGACCCTGGCGGTGCCAAAAGCACTGCTACCCTTCCACCATCTTGGCTCAGGCCCCCAAACGAATAGTAGAGGCAGCAATCTTACGCCTATGTAGGTAAGAAACCCTGCTTAAGACGCGGGTGCTGGTTCAAACCGAATTGTTAGCAGACTGAGGAGGCAAGAGAGGCGGCGCACTGGGACTTGCTCCCGCCAGCATGGACTAGCCACGTCCCACAACTCCAACTTTGCAGACCTTTTCTCTTTGCACCCCCCCCCCCCCTTTTCAGGACATTCTCCGCGCCCTCCGTCAAAGGCGGGAAAAAAGGCAGCCGGACACCACCCGTCCTGCACCGCCAGCAGGTGGCGCCCGCAGTCCGTCGAGCGCCTTCAACGTTTTTAAAAGGGCGGGGAGAGGCTCGGGCGACAATGGGCGGCGGAATTAGCCAGAGAGGCGAAGACAGGAAGGCTCCGGACCCGCGATTCTTGCTGGAAAAGGCTCGCCGCGGGCCTTCCCGGTTGCTTTCCCCACCTGAGAGCAAAGCCCCCTCACCGCATTTGACGCAATGCCCCCCCCACCCCCTGCAAGCACCCGCCAGCAGCACGGAGCGCAGGCTCTCGCAAAGCAGTCTGCGCCCCGCTCCTGGAACCAGTCTACTCAGTCTACTCTACTCGCGAGGGGAGCAAAACGAAAAGGAGAGAGAGGAAACGACAGCCATCACCCTCCCCCCATACTGCACGTGCGAAGCGAAGCACCACTAAGCGGTGTGTTCCCCCACCCCCCCCGCCGGTCAGTCGATCCAAACACAGCCAAGACCATCTCGACCGCTACATCGAGGGGACTGCCACGGCGCTCCCGCCTCCCCACCCAGCCGGGATCCTTCCTTTGTTTCCTGTGCTATCGGCTCTGCAACAGCCTGCGGGAAGTGGGGGGGGGGATTCTCTCGCCCGAGAGTTGCGCCGAACAAAGGCGGACCTCGCGGCCGTCTCGGCCAGACTCCGCAACCCCCCGCGGGGGGAGCGCCAGAGGCACGCCAGCCCGTAGGACGCACAATGCCAGCAGGGGCGAGTAAAAGGGGCCAATATCACCAGCGCATGGCCGTGCGTTCAACGGGCGTCGAGGCAAACCCAGAACCCCAACCCGGAGCCGCCCTTCGAAGGGAGGAAAGGAATCGGTATCTCTCTCTCTCCCCCCGCCCCCCCCGCAAAGCGAGACAATGGCTCCGCCGAGTGGCGCCCAGCCGCGCCCCGGGGAAGAAAGCCCCACCTGGCCGTTGGTTTTGGAGGGCGAGGCGGCGCCGGCGGCCGCCTCGGCGGGATGCTGCTGGCCCATCACGTCCCCCTTGGCCGCCTTCGAGCTGTGGCTGCCCATGATACGGGCGAGGCAGGGCTTGCTTGCGCGCCGAGGCGTCCGAGCCGGGCTTGGTTGGCCGTCGGAGGGACTGAGCCGCCCCCCTTAGCTGCGAGCGAGACAAATCCGAGCGGTGCTGGGGGGCAGAGCGGAGGCCCCCAAAGGGAGCGAGGATCAGGTCCGGCACCCTTCAATTCCGCAACGCCCGCGGGGCAAAAAGCACCCTCCGTGACTGCGCTGCGACGGCTGCACTGCCTGGGCTGCGCCAAACCGCTCGCTAATAAGGGCGCAAAGGCGGGCTGGGCGGAGTCAGGCGCTGCGAGGACCGCCCCCTGGGCGGCGCAGCCGGGGGTGGGATCTCCCCCCTCCCTGAATTTTCGCCGAAGCGGGCCGCTGGAAAGGTTCGGGGACGCAGGGGGAGACTGGTCGTCGCAGGTGGGTGGGGGTGGGGCTTGAACCCCAAGCGATAACGGTATATTGTTCCTGAGCATACGCAGAGTGTGTGTCGCCTCACTGTTGCCGGGGTTCCCGATCCCGCGGAATGCAGGTGTTTCCTCGCGTGTAATATGAGCCTTCGCGTGCTTATGGGGACGTAAATCGCGCCAATATCAAAGTCTCTTGCTTAGTGTTCCTTCCTAAATTCGCCAATATCCTTCCTAAAATCGCACCAATATCAAAGTCTCTTGCTTAGTGTTCCTTCCTAAATTGCCTGGCCAGTCTGGGCTAGGAGCCTGTCTGAGACTACACGTGCTAAAATTTTAAAATCAACAAATCAGCGTCATCTGTAGAAGTGTCCGGCGGGGGGGGGGGGGGGGGGAAACAGAGCAAGAGCAGGTAAGTTTTCATTGATGGATGGAAGGGATCAAAAAAGCCAAGGTTCCCAGGCAGCATCTGTTTAACAGAAGTTACCGAGGGTTTTGGGGGGGAGCACCCCCCCCAAGTACCCTGGCCTTGATGGCTTTAAGCTAGCCTGATCATATCAGATTTTGGAAGCCAAGCAAGGTCAGCCCTGGTTAGTACTTGGATGGGAGACCTCCAAGGAAGTCCAGGGTCGCTAATGCAGAGGAAGGCAATGGAAAACTGCCTCAGCTTGCCATGGGAACCCAGTGGGGGGTCATCATAGGTTGGTTGCAACTTAACAGCACTTTTCACCACCATTCCAAAGGTGGCTCAAAGGAAAAATCACTCAGGTTCCCCATGGAGTATAATCCTCACAAGTCGTCAAACCCCTCCTGGTACTGACCCATAGGGTGCGTTCAGACGGGGGCTTTCTGCCGGCATAAACACGATCAG
Source organism: Gekko japonicus (assembly GCF_001447785.1). Lineage (NCBI taxonomy): Eukaryota > Metazoa > Chordata > Lepidosauria > Squamata > Gekkonidae > Gekko > Gekko japonicus. The sequence continues at coordinate 660,523 of NW_015164182.1, forward strand.
ACTTACCTTCATTTTGCGGATCCCTCCGGTGTACGCTCGCTCACACGCTGCGGGCGTCGGTGAGTTTAAAAAAAAAAAAAACACAGTTTGAGCATGCGCATAGGCAGCCATTCACAGAATGGCGATCTTTGCGCATGCTCAACCCCCCCCATTACATTTAAACTTTAAAGGTAAGGGCTTACCTTTAAAGTTTAAAGCCCAACCTGGCCTCCCTTAAGTCCCGGACTCCTCTGGGAAGTTAAACTAAGGGCTCTTTTTTTTTTTTAAACAAATGCTCAGGGCGAAGCTTCGCCCGAGCGCATATCGCCTAATTTAAAAAAAAAAGGGCGGGGGAAAGCCGGAAGCCTCAGGCTTCCGACGGAAATGGCTGTGGAACGGTGGAGACCGATCAGACGCAGGGGTACACCATTTACAACCGTTGCACTCAGTATACCACCACTTGGGACCTGGTGGCAGAGTGCAACGGTGTAAAGGGCTTTACACCGGTTAGGGACAGGAGGCAGATGTGCCCCGTCTGAACGCCGGTGAGTACAACAGTTGGAACCGGCACCCTAACCGATATAAAGCCCCCGTCTGAACGCACCCATAGGGTCACAAGCTGAGACCCGCATGTGCCTAGGACAGAAGTTGAGCTGCATGGCAATTGTCACTTCAGCTAGGAGAGTGGGACCCTCTGTGCATCCCTCTTGGCCCCAAACAGTACGCCATTGCTAAGTAATTAATTAATCATCGCTAGCACCTTGTGATACTTAATTGTTTTATAACTGAATTGTTTTAGATAATTTTATGTGGATCCTAATTGTTATTTATAAATCAAATAAATAAATAAATAATAAATACTAAGTATTGTGTTGTCCTGGAAGGCCTGAGATGATTGGGGAAGTCACTGCCTCACAGCGGTTACACTCCAGCTGGGATGGATGCTAGAGGGGTTTACCACTTTCCCCTTGTACTTTACCTTGCCTCCAAGGGTCCAGCTTATCCCCAGAGTGTTTTTAGTCCCTGGGGAGATTGCCCTGTTGGTTGGAGTGCAGCAGCATCCATATGCTGAACACACCCAGTCAGATCTTTTTATTTTCATCCATTTCAAGAAGTTCAGCTTGGTGTCTGCATGAGTATCTGAATGGAGTTAGGGACTCAGTGAGGGATCTGCAAATTGAAGTTTAATCCAGGTGAGGCAACATTTGCGGTAGTGGAGCAGCCTGTGATCAGCTAGTTCAGTCTCTCAGGATTCCCCTCTGCCTAAAGAACACCCTCCGTGGCTTGGGGTGACTTCTGGATTCTTTGTCACTGCTGGACTCACCGATGGCAGCAGTGGCGGGGGGGGGAGTGAGCCAGCTGTGGTTGCTCCTCCCAGGAGAAAGGTTTGGCCTCTGTCGTCCATGCTTTGCCAGGGATGGAGTGGGATGGTAAACCAGCCCTGGGGAACAAGCGGAGCCAAGTGGCCCCTTTGGGGCTGCAGGAACTGTTCTGCTCAGTCCTGGGTGAGCCAGCACTCATTGCCATATCCCTGGTCCAGGCTGAGTAGATCCTGCACCACTGCCAGCACCAAAGGGGCCACTGGTCTTAGCTAGGTCTTGCTTGCAAGTGTCCCCTCGGGCAGTGGCCCACCAGAAACTTTCCCAGTAAGGTGGGAGCCAATCTGCCTTTTCCCCTTGCTGTGCATTGTTTGTGGGGTGCTGCCAGCAGTCACGCTCATACGGAATGCTCATCTTCTTGGCAAAGACAGACCGCAGGGAGCAGCGGACTCCAGGTCTAGCCTCTGTGGAAACTGAAAGGCCAGGGCCTGGCTACCTGGGGCTTGGCAGGTTCTTTGTTTTTTATTAATTTTCCCAGAGTTTATTTTTTATTAATTGCTTTTTATTATTGTAAATACTTTCTGTTCTGACCTGGATGGTCCAGGCTAACCTGATCTCATCAGACCTTGGAAGCAAAGCAGAGTCAGCCCAAATTAGCACTTGGATGAGAGATCTCCAGGGAAGTTTGAGGTTGTTACACAGAGGCACACAATGGCAAACCATCTCTGTTCATCTCTTGCCTTGAAAATCCTACAACATTGCCATAGGTTGGCTGCGACTTGATGGCACTTTCCATCACTAAGGATTTTCTGACGATTGCACACCACTTCAGGTGCCTTTTTGATAGTGGGTAATTTACAAATAGCAGAGGAAAGAAGGAAAGCAAAAGGCAAAGGCGAAAAGGAAAGATTTACCCAACTGAATGCAGATTTCCAGAGAACAGCAAGGAGAGAGAAGGAGGCCTTCCTGAATGAACAATGCAAAGTAATAGAGGAAAACAATAGAATGGGAAGGACTAGAGATCTCTTCAAGAAAATTAGTGAAATCAAGGGAACATTCCATGTAAAGCTCGCCATGATAAAGGACAAAAACGGTAGGGACCTAACAGAAGCAGAAGAGATTAGGAAAAGATGGCAAGAATACACAGAAGAACTATACAAGAAAGACCTCGATGTCCTTGACAACCACGACAGTATAATCACTGACCTCGAGCCAGACATCCTGGAATGTGAAGTTAAATGGGCCTTAGAAAGCATTACTAACAACAAAGCTAGTGGAGATGATGGTATCCCAGCTGAGCTATTCAAAGTCTTAAAAGATGATGCTGTTAAAGTGCTGCACTCAATTTGCCAGCAAATTTGGAAAACGCAACAGTGGCCACAGGATTGGAAAAGGTCAGTATACATTCCAATCCCAAAGATGGGCAATGCCAAGGAATGTTCAAACTATCGCACAATTGCACTCATATCACACGCTAGCAAGGTCATGCTCAAGATCCTACAAGCTAGGCTTCAACAGTACGTGGATAGAGAACTGTCAGAAGTACAAGCTGGGTTTCGAAGAGGTAGAGGAACTAGAGATCAAATTGCCAACATTTGCTGGATTATGGAGAAAGCAAGAGAGTACCAGAAAAAGATCTACTTTTGCTTCATTGACTAAAGCCTTTGACTGTATGGATCACAACAAACTATGACAGATCCTTAAAGAGATGGGAGTACCAGACCACCTCACATGTCTCTTGAGAAACCTGTATAAGGGCCAAGAAGCGACAGTTAGAACCGGATATGGAACAACTGATTGGTTCAGCATAGGAAAAGGAGTACGACAAGGATGTATATTGTCACCTTGCTTATTTAATATATATGCAGAGTACATCATGCGAAATGCTGGCCTGGATGAATCACAAGCGGGAATTAAGATTGCTGGGGAAAAGATCAACAACCTCAGATATGCAGACGATACCACTCTAATGGCAGAAAGTGAAGAGGACCTAAAGAGCCTCTTGCTCAGGGTAAAAGAGGAGAGCGCAAAAGTGGGCTTGAAGCTCAACATCAAAAAAACTAAGATCATGGCATCCGGCCCCATCACTCCTTGGCAAATAGAAGGGGAAGTCGTGGAAGTAGTGACAGACTTCACGTTCCTGGGATCCCAGATCACCACAGACTGTGACAGCAGCCATGAAATTAAAAGACGCCTGCTCCTTGGGAGAAAAGCGATGGCGAACCTAAACAGCATGATAAAAAGTAGAGACATCACCCTGCCAACAAAAGTCCACATAGTCAAAGCAATAGTATTCCCAGTAGTCATGTATGGCTGCGAGAGTTGGACTAAAAGGAAGGCCAAGTGCCGAAGAATAGATTCTTTTGAATTATGGTGCTGGAGAAGACTCTTGAGAGTCCCTTGGACTGCAAGAAGATCAAATCAGTCAATCCTAAAAGAAATCAACCCTGACTGTTCCCTGGAAGGCCAGATAATGAAACTGAAGCTCAAATACTTTGGCCACCAAATGAGAAGGGAGCACTCACTGGAGAAGACCCTGATGCTGGGAAAGATTGAAGGTCAAAGAAGACGGGGACGGCAAAAGATGAGATGGTTAGACAGTGTCATCGATGCAACAAACATGAAACTGAGCAAACTTCAGAGGACGGTGGAAGACGGGAAGGCCTGGCGTGATCTGGTCCATGGGGTCGCAAAGAGTCAGAGTCGACTGTGCGACTGAACAACAACAAAAATGTACTGTATGCACATTTGAAATGAGAGCAAGTAATTCCAGAGGCCACAAACCAGTAAGCTGAGCTGTGTGTTGAAGAAAACAGTTTGCCAGCATAACAGACACTTGATGTATGGAATTAAATGTCACCAAATTTGTGGAGGAGGATAGGTCTTCCAGCCACTATTGGCCATGGAGCCTTTAAAAAAATACTCTTAAAAGGGTAGTTTCTTCCCTTTTGCGCTACTGCATTTTTTTTGTAGGCTAAAAAAGGATTTCTATGTACAGAGACAGTGGAATGATGAACACCTGAGACTGAGGACACATGATGAGACCTGCGGTCACTTTGGTACCCATGTCAGATCTCAAAGAGATCTGCTCAGCTGTGACTGGAGGAAAGTTTGCTGTTCTGGCTGGACTGATCCAGCCAGGCAGTTTTTATTTTCTGATATTCATGTTTTAGTGTCTAAAAATATGCCTTCCACTTTGAGTTTCTGAAAGTTTCATGAGAGTTAACACTTTTCTGCATGAGTTCCCATAGAGCACATAAAGCCCATCGGAAAAAGTACACTTCTTTATTGTCTGCTATCCTAGAAGCATGTAAAAGGTACAGACTTATGAAGGGTTTAGCTTTGACCTGTCACTGGCTTGGCAAAGACAGGGACCATGATTCAATCCTGATTCATGGCCTTCTCCTGAACCCCAGCTGGAAAGGGTTTAGGATGACCACAGAACACTCCACTGATGTATTTCTGAGTTACAGCAGTGTATCCTGAAGCTATGTCAGCATATCCACTGGCACAAAGCCCATCAGATGTTGGGGTTTAAGAATGTGGCTGTCTACTAAGTAAGGTAGCAATTAAAACTGATTAAAGGACCAGCTGATACATTAAACACTCTTCTCTTTGTTGAGTGAAAATTAATTCCTTTAGCCAAAAAAAGCAGGGTCAGATTGACTGGGAGGAAAAAAATGATAAAATGTTTTCCATCTTCTGCAAATCCATACTCCCCATATTCCTTGCCTTAATGAGATCAGTTGCCCCATGGTATTTCATCCCTCACTACTAATTTGTGGGTCAATTTTTAGTGTGTATTCTGACAGTGTCTGAGCCATTTTTACTCTCCACTACATTGAAAAGGAAACTGAAATTAACATAGGGTGAAACTGTCAAAATTATATTTTATTTTCTTATATTTTCTCCCTCGTGCTTTTAATGCCATTCTTTTCATTTACAACCTGCCAAAAGGAAATACTTAATAAAGGTGTTTTTTTTTTTCTTGGCAGCTGTAGCTTGTATAATGCAACCCCATGTTAAGTATGTTTCTGTGGTTTACTTTGGGGTTTACTTGATCTCCACATCAGAATAGTAAAATGCATTTTCTGTTGTTGTTGTTGTTGTTGTGGGGTAGATGCAAAGGGAAGTTTTCCATACAGAGGATAGCTGATGGCCATTTGCTCTGCTGGTATCCAACATATTTTTGTGTTTCCACTGCTGCTCTGTGGCTCAGCGAGCGTCTTTGGCCTGTGCAGTGTGGATCTTTGCCGGATCAAGGCCAGTCCTCAAAATGGCAAACAATAGCTGTTGTTGTGTTTGATCCAACCACAAGGTCATGTTTTGTCTTTCCTGTTGGGAGTAAAACTATCTGTGTTAATTCAATCACCCATCTCGTCACCTTTATTGACTCTTGGGTGTTTGCTTGATTGGGGCTTTTTGTCCTTCAGGCCCCACCTTCTTGTTGCCAATCCTTCCTTCCCCCTACGTTTTTCCTATGCATTTAATACACAAAATCACAGCAGAGGATGCTTTCCTGATCCCCTTTCTCCATGCCAGGAAAAGCTTCATCTTCTGGGTGTCCTCACGATACCGCCTGGAAGAGAGCAGGGATGGTTTAACACCCCACCCTATTGAATAGCCCCTTTTTTCTCCCCAGTAGGTGCCCAAAACAGCTTATAACATAATTCTGCCCTCCTCCATTCTGTCCTCACAAGAACAGCCCTGTGAGGTGGGTTGAGCTGAGAGGGCGCTGACTTGACACAAGGCCACAGAGCAAGCTCCTGTGGCAGAGTGGGGATTCGAACCTGGGTTGTCCCCCCCCCCGTGATTGTAGTCCAGAATTCCAACCATTACACTGTGCTGACTCTCATGCTGAGTACAACACTAGAGCATGCTGACTTGGGAACCATCCAACTGTACCAGATTGCAAATGACATCTTTTACTACTATGATATGGTGGTTGGTGTGTAAAATTAGGACCAGGGAGACCCAGGTACAAATCCCTGCTCTCTGCAAAACTCACTGGGTGACCTTGGGCCAATCATTCTCTCTCAACCTAATCTACCTCACAGGTTTGTTGTGAGGCTAAAATGGAAGAGGAGAACCATGTGATATTGCCCTGAAGAAAGGGTAAAGCTGTAATAAGTATTTCATCTCCTTTTCCCTTGCATAAAGATTTAATAATTTTTCAGAGGCTATTTGGTACACAGAACACTTGCAGCATAGCTGGTAGGCCTCAGAGGAAGAATAGGGTGGAAAGTGTCATCAAGTCACAGCCAACCTCTGGGTGACCCCATAGGGTTTTCAAGGCAAGAGACGAACAGTGGTAGTTTGTCATGGCCTGCCTCTGTGTAGCAACTCAGACAAGACTGATGGTGATGAATCAATGGTCTGATACTGTGTAAGGCAGCCTCACAGGCAAAGAAAGAAAGTGAAATTGCTAGTGGATGTATGTTGCAGGATTTGTGCATCAGCCGTGCCTCTAAGGGTCCCTTCACAAGTGCCACCTGTGATGTTATTAGGAAGAGACTTTCATGTCCGTGGGTAGCACTTATTCCTTGTGCCCCTGTGCTAGGGCCTGGCATTTGGCAGAATTCACCATCCCTTTGCCCAAGTCATGTCTCCAGATAGCCAAAGGGACTGGCCAGCTCCAGCTTGGGAAATTCCTGGAGATTTTGGGGCAGGGCCTGTGCCTCCAGATGTTGGCGTTTGAGGAGGGGAGGTGGTTCATTAGGGATGTGATGGCCCAGAGTCTGCTGTCTGTAGCTGCCATTTCCTCCAGGGCACCTGACTTCTGTAGCCTGGAGATTAGTTGTCATTCTGGGAGAACCTGGAGGTTGGCAACATACATTAAGCATAGGCGATGGCAGGGCAGATGGTGCAGTGCTCTTTTGCTTGGCATCCTGCTTGTGATTCCCTTTGTGACTGTTTCCATAGGAGGTCTAGGGTCCACTCAGAATGGTATGTCAGGGTCAGATCCTGCCTGACTAGCTTGCAGAGAAAATTTTCTCCCCTCCCCCTGATAAGTGCACATCGGTCTGGAGTCTTCCCAGTGGCTCCTTTTGGCAAATAAAAGGTTTTTCCCTGTGCAGCTCCATCGTGATCCTCACTGGGGTGGGGAGAAGAAAGGAGGAATGCAGTCAGGAAGGGACTAATCCGGGCCTGGCCGCTGAGTGGCTGCCTGGTTCTTTTCTCAGAAGGCTGCTCTGGTGGGGGCCTGGTATACTGCAGCCAGGGCAAGGGGCTCAAAGGGCTTCTCCCCCCTCCACTGGCTTGCTTGTGCTACAGGAGAAGGGAGTGCTTGGCAGTCCTCTTCCCCGCCCCCACCCCTCCATGTTACTTCCACGGCCAATGGTGGACACAGCTAGAAGCCGGACGGATGACAAATGTGAAGCTGACCAAGAGGGGAACTTGACAGGGATGTGTCAGACTCCTGCAACAATCACCCATAATGTCCTGCAGGTTTAGACTCATGCCCTACGTGCAAGATAACTCCACGGAGGCTAAGGGGTATGAACAGTCTGTCCCCCTTGTACCAACACCCATTATCATGTAACTGTAGGGACCCATCAGTTTCTACTTCCTCTTTGTCCCTGTCAGTGAGAGCAGTGTGAAAAGGTTCAACCCAAGAGTCCAGCTCAGTCTTTACGGACTGCTGCACTTGCGCCCATGTCACTACCACCCCTCCCAATTGGGAAGGCGTGAACATTGAGTCCACCACCTCCTCCTGTTGACTGGCATGCTGTGGGAGGCGCGAGAGGGCGTCAGCCAGGGAGTTGGCTGTCCCTGGAAAATGATGCAGGGTGAACCGAAACTTAGAGAAGAACTCCGCCCACCTCAACTGCTTGGCGTTAAGATGGTGGGTGGCGCACAAAGCCTCCAAGTTTTTATGATCCGTCCAAACCTCAAACAGTACTCGTGCCCCCTCTAGCCAATACCACCAGGTGCTCAGGGCCAGCCGGATCATAGCTGCTTCTTTGTCCCACACCACCCAGTTCCTTTCGGTGTCATTGAATTTCTTTGACATGTAGGCAAGGGGGTGCAACTTCCCATCCTCCCCCTGTTGCATGACGACATCCCGATGCGTCCACCTGCACCACAATTTTTTTATTTTCATTTGGGTGATGGAGAATGGGCTCGGAAGTGAACAGCTGTTTCAACTTGGTCCACACCAGGCAAGCCCTGGGTTTTGCTTCCTCCAGTCCCTTCCCCTTAGTCTTTAGGAGGTTAGTGCGAGGTAGGGACACCTGGACGAAATTGGGGATAAAGGGCCTATAAAAGTTCGTGAACCCGAGGAAGGATTGGAGCTGCCTCCGGGTCCTGGGGGACTTCCACCCCAACGCATCAGCCACCTTGGCTGGGTCCATCTCCAAACCCCACCACGAGATGTGGTAGGCCAGGAAATCCTCCACCTCCTGGTGGAACTCGCACTTCAACAGTTTGGTGAAAAGTTTGTGGTCGTAAAGGGTCTGCAACACTTCCCTCATCAGTGCTATGTGTGAACTCTTATCTTGAGAATAGATAAGGATATCATCCAAGTGGAGTGTTGAAGGCAGTTTTGTGCTCATCCCCCTCACTTATGCGCACCTGGAAGTAGGCATCCCGAAGATCTAATTTCGTAAAGAGCTTCCCCTCGGCTGCCTCCGCCAGCAAGTCTTTGATAAGTGGGAGAGGGTAGGCATTTGAGGTGGACACTGCATTGAGTCCCCTATAATCCATACAGAGACGTAGTCCCCCATCTTTCTTTTTCTGGAACAGGATGGGGCAGCAAACGGGGACGAGGCAGGGCGTATGAAACTACGAACCAGATTTTTATCAATGAACTTTTGGAGTTCCTCCTTCTCCGCTAAGCTCATGGAGTACAATTTTCCTTTGGGCATTTTGTGACCCGGCAATATTTTGATCACACAGTCTGTGTTCTGCGGGGGGGGGTTCGTCTGCCTCACTCTCTTCGAACACCCTGGCCAAGTCCCAATACTCTCGGGATGGAGCGTAGTTCCTCTTGCGCAAGGCATGCCTGCTCCTGGGTGGCTTTAGGTTCCTCCCCGCAGTTGGGGGTCCCATTCGTGCTGAGTACACCCCTTAGAAGTGATATAAACAGTCCCCTGGCTCCATGAAATGTCCGGGTCATGGTCCCAGAGCCAGGGGTTCTCTAACACTAGGGAAAAATGAACTGTAGGGGTGATTACAAAGGTCCATGTTTCCAAATGAGATCCTGCACCCATCACCATGAGCATCGTTTGGTATTTGCAGGGCTCTTGCATAGGGGACCCATCCATCTGGGTAAAGATCAACGGCTCTGAGAGTCTCTGGGTGGCCACTCCCAGACCTGTAACAATGGATGGGCTAATGATGTCTCGAGCACAAGCTGAGTCTATTAGAGCCCGGACCTACACTTCAATGCCTAGTTCAGGGTTGGCCAGTGTTACAGTCATAAAGAACAAGGGAGGGGGGTTGCTTACCGCTTTTGGCACCGTCTTGGGGCGGACCTGTCTGCCCACGCCATTCACAGCAAGTCCTGGCCTTTTCCTGCCGGCTGAGGTGCTTCTCCCTCACTGGAGGAGGGCTCGGCTGCCACGGTTCCCACCTGCAAGGCTCGCTGTGGTTGGGTCGCGCCCCCCTCCTTTTTTCAGCTCCCCTCTGGTGGGTTTCTTCTCTGATCCCTTGGTCCCACCTGGCAGGGTTGTCGCAGGGCAGGAGGTGGCATAGTGGCCCGATTCTCTGCATCGGAGGCAGAGCCCTAAGTGCATGCATTGCTCCCAGGCTGGTTCTGTGGGCTTCAGGCAGGGGCTCTTCAGGGCTCCCCAGGTCTGCTTGCCATGCCCCGAACCCCCAGTGCCTTCATCATCTGGAATCGGCTCTGCTTCTTCAGCTTCACGTACCCACGCAGTTAGGGTTGACGGGTTCACATTACAAAGTACTGCCTCCAGGATTTGGCTGTTGAGCTCAGTCTGGTACTGCTTCACCAGCACAGTTTCAGGCAGTCCCTGGATCTTGGCAGCGTATCTTTTGAACTCACGGAATGGGCCGCTTGCTTCAATGTTCAAAGACGGTTTCGAGCTTTTTTGATCCCCTTCAGATCTTCGTACTGTCATCTCAGTGCCAGTGTTCCCTCTAAGCTGAGTTAGTGTGAGCTAGCTCACAGTTTTGTAGCCTCTGGCTCACACATTTTTGTCTCAGCTCAGGAAGGAGGGTTCCAGAGCAAACTAATTTATGCAGTAGCCAAATGCCAGTAGCTCACAAAGTAGAATTTTTGCTCACAAGACTCCACAGCTTAGAGGGAACATTGCTCAGCGCCCACATAAAAGCTGGGACATCTCTTAGTTTGGGGCTTTGCACATTCAGCGCTACAAACCAGTCAGCTGCTTGCTCACGTAGTTTCCCCCCAATGTAGTTTACGCGATGCTCGTCAGTCGAAAACAGGTGGCCCCAATCCCTCAGGAACTTTCTCACCTGCAGGGTGAAGAAAACCAGCTTGTCAGGGTCCCTGTCATACATGGCATCCAGTAGCTCCTTCGGGCGTTCGAGACCCGGTACCGGGGCAGGCGCCGGTGGTGGGAGCGCTGGGGGTCCAGCAGGGAGTGCCGGTGGTTGTTGCACTGGAATGGCAGGCTGTCCGGCTGGGGCCAGTTGCCCTCTCACTCTGGGGCGTTGCAGCCCCATCTCATACTGCACCATGGTTGTGACCAGCTGCGGCAGTCCCATTAGGGCCTTGAGTAATTCTTGATGCAGTTCATCTTGCTTGGCCAGCAACACCTGTTGCATCTGCTCCAAACGGTCCTCTTCAGGCTCTCTCGCAGCTGCGGCAATCCTTGGCGCCGCCGTCTCAAGCCTCCCCACCCCTGTTTCCATTCTGGGGTGGACCAGGGTACTCCACGACTCACAAGTCTCCTCAAAGAACCTTGACCATGCATAGGAGTTGGGGTTGCACCAGAACCGACTCAACCCCCCCCTGTGGTCCCCGTCATTGTGACTGGTGGCGTGGTCATCACAGGGACCTCTTCCTTGGTCGTAACGGGTATGATCTCTTCTTCCTCGCCTACCATCGCTGGGTGCAAATTCAGAGACCACAGTGAGTCTTAACACTCTGTCAGACAGCAAGAGAATCGAACAAGGGGAAAAAATGAAAGTGAGTACGAATTCAGAAGAAGCACAAGATAATCTAAAGTTATTACAGCATAAAATGAATTTATTGTTATCACAGGAAATAGCAAGAAATATAGAATATACTAAACTTTATTTTTTTGAACATGCAAATGAACCATCAAGATGGTTAGCATATCAGCTTAGGAAAGAAAGAGAAAAAAGAACAATACTATCGTTAAAAGATGAAAAAGAGGAAGATAAATATTCAAATCAAGATCTAAAAGCTATAGTAGAAAATTTTAGAAAATTTTTACCAAAAATTATATAAACAAGGGAATGAAAATCCTAATTTAATTAAGGACTACTTGTTAGGGGAAAATAATGTAAAGTTTGATAATAGCCAGAAACACATTCTGAATGAGCCAATTACTATCTGCGAATTAGTGGAGGCAATTAAAAAGCAAAAAAATAAGAAAACACCAGGACCAGATGGTCTACCAGTAGAATTTTATAAATTATTTGAAGATCAGATTACACTCCCGCTAAAAGAGGTTATGTAGAATATAGGAAAATCAGGTAAAATACCTGACTCGTGGATCCAGGCGATAATCACATTAATACCTAAACCTGATACAGAGAAAAATCAAGTAAAAAACTATAGACCCATATCTCTGCTGACTTTTGCGAATATTTTAGCAAATAGATTGAAAAAAGTATTAGTTCAAATTGTTCGTCAAGATCAAATGGGATTCTTACCTAAAAGATATATGAAAAATAACATTAGAACAGCTATTAACATGCTTGAATATTATGAGAACCATCCAGAAAAACAGATGGCATTAATGTTTTTGGACGCGGAAAAAGCATTTGACAACTTATCTTGGGAATTTTTAATACAGAAACTGGATATTTGTGATAGCAGAATAAATTTTTTGACGATGATATAAGCAATATATACGGAACAGCACGCTCAGATTCTGGTAAATGGAGACTTGACACAGAAAATTGAAATCCAGAAAGGAACAAGGCAAGGTTGTCCTTTGTCCCCAATGTTATTTATTTTTGCACTAGAAACACTAAATGAACAGGTGAGACAGAACCAGCGCATTCAAGGCCTCAAAATAAAAGGACAAGAATATAAATTGCTAGCATTCGCGGATGATCTCTTGTTTATTCTGGAAGATCCAAAAGAATCAGTTACTCAATTATTGAAAGTAAGAAAGTAATAATGGATTATGGCAAGTAGCTGGTCTTAAAATTAATTTTAAGAAAACCAAATTGCTAACAAAAAATTGTATGTTAAATATAGTTAAAGAAATTCAAGAGATCACATCAATGGAAATTGTTAAAAAAATATTTAGGCATTATTATGTCTAGCAGAAACAGCAACTTAATAGAAGATAATTACAATACATTCCTGGAGGAAATAAAGATTTAACCAAGTGGAAGGACCTACATCTTTCGTTTATGGGTAGGATTGCTACCATTAAAATGAATATTCTTCCTAGATTTTTGTTCCTGGCTCAGAATATCCCAGTGTTAAAGAGATCTCAATTTTTTATGGAGTTGGACAAGATAGTTAGACAATTTATTTGGCACCCTAAAATATCCAGGATAAAACTTAAAACTTTACAAGATAAAAAAGAAAGAGGAGGCTGCAGTCTTCCCAACTGGAATTTGTACTATCAAGCTGCCTGCCTAGGATGGGTTTCTCCATTGGAAGCCTTTGTTAAGCCAACACTTATTACAAAGTTCAATAAGGAATCCTATGAAGTACTGTTGGATAAATCTAATAAACTAAAAACAGAAGAGATACTTTTCAAAAAACATGATATTAAACTAACATGGTGGGAGAATATACAACTAAAGTCTAGTTACAATAAAGACGTGTCTATAGATTTTTATGACAACAAAAATGAACTGGACAAAATTTGGCTCTCATCCAACGATAAAATGATTCAGAAAATATATAAATTTTTGTTAGAAGATTATATGTTAGATGACGTTGTTAGACCTACCATGATATCGTGGATGAGAGATTTAGGGCACTGTATTGAGTTTGACGAATGGTCTAAAATATGGAAAATTACTAAATTTATGAAAGTTATTCCATTTAAAGAAAATGTGTTTAAAATATTCCATAGGTGGTATTGGCCTCCAGAAAGGATAGCGAAATGTTCCTGGAGAGCCAGTTTGGTGTAGTGGTTAAGTGCGTGGACTCTAATCTGGGAGAACCGGGTTTGAATCCCCACTCCTCCACTTGCACCTGCTGATGTGACCTTGGGTCTGTCACAAGCTCTGGCACAGCTGTCCTTGAAAAAGAGCAGTTTGTGTCAGAGTTCTCTCAGCCCCACCCACCTCACAGGGTGTCTGTTGTGGGGAGGGGAAGGGAAAGGAGATTGTAAGCCGCTCTGAGACTCCAAGTGAAGGGCGGGGTATAAATCCAATCTCTTCTCTTCTTCTCTTCTTCTTCCCTAATTGTTTTAACAATTGTTGGAAATGTAAAGTCAATGTTGGCACATTTTATCATATGTGGTGGCAATGTGTAAAAATGCAAAACTACTGGAAGAAAATCCAGAAAATAATACGAGAAGTAGTAAATGTAGATCTGTCACTTAAACCTGAAATTTATTTGTTAAATATGATTCCGAAGGAATATGACTATAATGAAACATATGTGATGATTTATATTTTGACATCTGCGAGAATCAAATACTGGAAATCGGATAAATCACCCCAAAGAGAAGAGATACTTTATAAACTAATGAATGTAGCAGAAATAGATAAGCTGAATGTGTTATTAAATGGGAAGGATGAAAATAGATAAACTGAATGTGTTATTAAATGGGAAGGATGAAAAGGTTTTTGAGAAAAGGTGGTCGAGACTGTACGAGTGGATAATAGACTCTAATGTATATTCATTTTTGTATATGTTTATTTTTTTTTGTAAATGGCTTAAAAACTTATAAATAAATCTTAAAAAAAAGAAAGTAACACATTCGAAGCAACTTATTCCCCCCCACACCAGCTTTTATGGCAGTGAGCTGACAGGATGTTCCACCACCCATTTCACTGAGTAGCCCTTATTCATCAGCCCAGCACCTCCCTCAAAGACACCATGGGGGGTAGAGGAATCTTGCAATCATTATAAATACCTCAGTTGTTTTTTCTGTTTATCAATGTATTCACTTTATTTATCCCCTGCTTTTCTCCTCAGTGGGTATCCAAAGAGGTTTACATCGTTCCTCCTCACCTCCAACTTTATTTTTGGTTACTCTCAGTGTGACTCTCAAACCTCCCCCCCCCCATATTTCGCAGGTTTCCAACAGCCTTTCTCATGCTTACATTTTGCAATATCTACCTCCAGGTAAATTACATTTGACTCTGGGGCGGCTGTAATTTATGACATCTGTCATTTTAGGGGTTGGGCCAAGGCGTGCTGCTGAATCATTTTGCTTTAGGAAAGGATCCCTTGCCATCTTGCAGAGGGTTTCAGGGTACTAGTCTCGGGGCATGTGCTACTGCCCTGGAACACACACACCCCTTTAAAAAAGACAGCTCCCCTTGATCACGTCCAGTCCAGATCTTGCCTTGAACTGGCACTGGAAAGGTGGTCCCCGTGAGGCCATTGGCAGTGAACCCAGATCCTCAAGCTGTGGGTCAAGACCTCTGGGAAGGATGATGGGCTACAAAGGCCAGGTTTGAGGAAGGAACCCATGCTGCTGAAAGACACCCAGCAGCGGGAGTTCATCTCTCTGGCGTGACCAGAGAATGAGGTTGCCTGCCAGGGTGGATAGCCTGAACCATTTCAGGGTGCAGTTGATAACATTTTTGATTTCCCCTTCACAATGTCTATTTATTTCCTTTCTTTATTTTAAACATGTTTATACTGCCTCATCTTCTTGAATTCAAGGTGGCATCTGTTGAAAGACAGACAGTGTGTAAAAGGCACCAGTGATCTTAAATGGCCCAGGTCCATCCCCCTGCCTCCGGACTGTCCCACTTAATTTCCTGACATGAGCCACTCAGATCTTTTCCCACTCAAAGCCCCCAATGGGATCTGATCTGACTTCCTGCACTTCGGGTCAATATCTACAGCAAAGAGTCACTCCTCTGGCCAGACAAGAGTGTGAGATTGAAAGGAGACCACCCAGTCAAGTGCATGGAAGTCACCTGGCTGAAAGGCTCCCCTTCACATCCATGCATAGCCAGTTCAAGGTATTTTCTCACCCACAGCTAGGGACATCCGTCACCTTCTGGGCAGCCCAATGGGGTTGGGTTTTGAGCATGGGGCCTAGTAGGGGACTCCAGACCCTTCACTTGCCACTGATGGCTGGGAGTGAGCCGAGCCCCTGTGAACACGCTGGCACCCACTTACCTGTGCCGTCCCAAGCAGTCATTGGAATGGTTTGGCCCAAAAACCAGCATCCAGGGCAGAGGTTCTGGCATGCACCACCAGCACTACCACCACCAGGTCTCCTTCTCAACCCACCAAACTGATCCTTATTTCAGGTTGTCAGAAGAGACTTTTGAGATAGGCCCAATGTGTGCTTCCTCTAGCGGTCTGTTTCCAACTGCAGTAGACCAGAAACTTTTCAGAAGCTTCCAAGAAAGACTGCCACCCCATCAAAGAAATCAAAGTTAATTAATAATATGAGTTTTAATCTACCCATTAATTGAATGTATCTGCATATATTTGAATATGAGTCATCTCTGAAGTTTAGATGATGCCTGTCCAGGCGGGAGTACAGCTATTTACACCTTTTTCTGGAGGAAAGACATAGAGATGGATGGGGCATAGGGTTGCCAACCCTGGGCTGGAATATTCTTGGAGATTTGGGGGTGGAACCTGGGGATGGTAGGGCTTCAGGAGACAAGGGACCTTAGTTGGGCATAATGCCACAGATTCCACTCTACAAAGCAGGTATTTTCTCCAGTGGAACTGAACTCTGTCCGGAGATCTCTATCCTGGAGACCAGTTGTAATTCTGGGAGAGCTCCAGGACTCACCTGGAAGTTGGCCACCCTGATGGGGCAGCTTGCCTGCAAATCTGATCTTTCCTTGTACCATGCCCCCCTCCAAGGCTTTACTTGATGAGATTTACACTGGGGGCTATTGCAGGCAGAGATTGCTCAACAGCGCAGGACTGTCCCCATCTGAAGAATTTCGAGATATGGAACAGGTAGCTGATCCAAAGGAAAGCTTGAGTCCCCCCCCCCTCCCATCATCAGGCTCTGTTGACTGATGCAACTTGCCATTAGAAATAAAACAATACCCTGTCGCAAGCCCCACACATACAGTTGATGAATTCATTGAAGATATTCATAGTGTCTTGGATCTTAGGCAAGAAGAAAGGCACAAATACTAACAGCTGGGATAAGGGTGTGGGGGGACTTCCATTGAGATTTTAAAATAGCAACAGAATTAGCTAATTAGATCTCTCCAGGGAGCAAATTACCGCCAGGAGAAAGCCAAGCTGAAGCCACAGGGAGGCTGAAGGCGCAAGTGGCAAAGGAGAGAGATTGTAGCCGACTGGGGGGGAACAGCCCCTCCCCAGCCATCTCTCTATGTTTCCCCTCCTTCTGTCATCTGTTCCAACACATCAAGGCCTGTTCAAGGTATTTTGCTGGGCCAAGTGAGGTACGGCCATTCTCCTCACCCCCTCTGCTGCCTCATTCCAAGCCCAAGCTCTGCAGCCAGGCCGCAGCAGTGCTGTAAGGGCTTGCCTAGGCCCAGCCAGGGTAGCAGGGCAGGATGCCAGCCCCCTCCTGTGCTGCTGATGGCAGGCAGCCAGCTGAGACCCTGCAGGGCATTGGTGACCTCCTCATTCTGCTATCCCAAGCAGTTACTTTTCGTGGCTTGAGAACCAGCCTTCTCTCTCTCACATACAAATATAACATCGACATTTTCTTTGCAAGCTCTTCTCCAGTGCCAGGTATATTGATGGCACCATAATGCACAAAAGAAACTGGACAAATAATCTTTTGAGCTAGAACTGGATTGACCTGGGCCTGAACACAAATTGGTGGTCTTAATTGTTCCTTCTCCCCCCCTCCCTTCCCCAACTTACAGATGGTTGCCAACCTCCAGGTGGGGCCCGGAGATCTGGAATTACAACTGATCTCCAGACAACAAAGATCATTCCCCCTGGAGGAAATGGCAGCTTCGGAAGGTGGACTCTATGGCATTATGCCCTGTGGAGGGAGAACCCCACACCCAAATCTCCCAGAATTTCCAGACCCAGAGATGACAACTCTACTACCTGTCAGGACTATTGTGGAGCTGAAAAGGGGGACGTTAGCAATATGTATGACTAGGAAAAAGGCCCGTTGTGGAAATAAATACAACGATCTCTAGAAAGAGCCTCTGGGCGGGTGCCCCGGCCTTGGACACTCAGTGTCAATTTGCTGTGGCGAACTCAGCAGGGTATAATGACACTGAGTCCACCATTTTCTCCAGAGGAACTGATCTCTGCTACCTAAAGAACAGTTGTAATTTTGAGTGATCTCCAGCCCTCATCTGGAGATTGGCAACGATGGTTCCCCAGAAGGGAATGGTTGGTTTGGAGGGTGGAGTCTATGGCTTTGTATGCGTCCGAGGTCCCACGGCTCCTGAAACCTCACCCTCTCCAGGCTCCATCCCTCACATCTCCAGGAATTTCCCACCTGGAGTTGGCAACTCTATATCCTTCACAGCCAGGGGTCTTTTGGGGCCGGAGCACACTGGAGCGCCGTTCCAGGAGCCCAGGAGCTGGCAAAATGGCGGCGGCAACAAGCCCCGCCCCCAGCTCCCTGCGCTGCGGCCCGTTGCTACCTTCCCGGGCCCTGCGCCAGAGCGCTGCGGCCCCAAGGAGGCCGGAGGAGGTGCGTTGCCGCCTTCCCGGGGCCTGCGCCAGAGTGCCACGGCCCCAGGGAGGCACAAGGAGGCCTGTCACCGCCTTCCCGGGGCCCACGCCGGAGTGCTGCGGCCCCAGGGAGGCACGAGGATACAGAGCCCACCATGTTCTCCAGGGACACTGATCTCTGCCGTCTGGAAAGCAGTTGTAATTCTGAGTGATCTCCAGCCCTCACCTGGAGATTGAACATATTTTACCTCAGAACAGCAAGCTGTTTAGAATGTTAGAGGCAAAAGCCAATCAAGTCGCATATGCAAATGACCTCTGTGTTCCGAGGCAAAAGCCAATGAGGCTGCATATGCAAATAACCTCTGTGTTCTGACTGGCTATGGGGGGGAAAGAACAGCAAACAGTTTAGAATGTTGGAGGCGAAACTCAAGCAATGCAGCCAGTGGATAGGGACAGATTCTGAGTGACACACCAGGACGCCAACCAATTCCAGAGCGTGTAGAATGTTCTAGAGAAGTGCCACCACCATTCGGCTTTTATATATAAGGGAGATGCCCTGAGTTCTCTGTAGAAAAGGTGGGATAAAAGTCTTTAAAAAAAAAAAAGTCTTGGATGGAATTCACATATTTTAAACCCTACCTGGGGTTTGTCCGCACAGCCATGCCCACACCCTCAGTCCAGGGCAACATGATCCCAGTGGGGCATCTCTGTGCACCATGGCAGCTGCAGATGTGTTTCCTTTGCTGACACCTGCTCACTTTGGGGAAGAAAACCAAATGTTCTTGAATGGAACAGACTGTTGGTTGCTCCTCGGGTTGCCAGTGCTAAGTTGGAAAATTCTTGGAAATTAGAAGGCAGAGCCTGGGGAGAACAGAATTTGGGAAGGGTGTTGCCATTGGCTAACAAGGGAGATAAGCTAGGATGTGATGCCATAGAGCTGCCGTTTTCTCTGGGGGAATTCACCTCTATAGTTTGGGGATTAGGTGTAATTCTGTGAGAAATCCAGCAAACCCCCCCCCCCCCACATACCTGCAGTTTGGCAGCCCTAAACAGAGGCTTTGGTTTGCTTGCTGCTATCTTTGTGGCTACTAAAACATCAAGCTCATCCCAGACACATTTCAGTCATATGCAGAGGTCATTTCGGGGGGGATCGCGGTTCCCCCGGGTGAGGTACGGGGGGCGGGGCACATGACGAAGCCCCGCCCCCTGCTTCCGGCCGCCCCGCTTCGGGCCCTCATTCAGCCAGGAGGAGGCAGGAGAAGAGGGAGGGTAAGTTGCTTCCTCCCTGCCTCTCCCCACCCCTGCCTGCCTGGGGCCAGGGAGGGCCTTCGCGGGGCTTCCTTGTACTCCCACCGGCCTTGCAGGTCCACCGCCGGGCCCCTCATGGGGCTCGGCAGTGGAGCTGCAAGGCCGGCGGCGGCCGGGACCGTTGGGGGCTGGGTGTGTTGCCTTATGACACACTTCTGGTGATGTCAGGGGGTGTGGCCTTATGACACACTTCCGGTGATGTCAGGGGGTGTGGCATATGCTAATGAGTTATGCTAATGAGTTCCCCTAGCTCTTTTTCTACGAAACGACCCCTGGTCATATGCCATAGACACAGCCTTTCTTCTGTCTCTGGGCATAGAAACCTCCCCCGGTGGCCATGCAGGGAGCAAATTGTGCCCTATCTTGGGAAACTGAAAACACACGAAAAGCTAAAACTGAAAGCCATGTCATGAAGATCAACTTAACAAAACTGAAAGCCATGTCATGAAGACCAGTGTAAACAATACAACATACATCGTGCAGGCTTTCAAGTTCTCCAGAACACTTCACCAAGCTAGATGTTAAAAGCAAAAGGGAAGTAGGTGCTGGTGGTGGAATGAATTATCATGGTGATCACGCCTCTTTGTCTGTATCCTATAAAATGTCTCTAGGATGCTTTTATGAGTGTGGCTCGCTGGTATCAGCTCGTGCCCCGGCATGCTTGGAAGAAGAAACTACCATAGAAACCATCCTGTTAGAGCCATCAGTGGGTAGGCCATGAAATGTCTCAGAGGCCAGATGGAACACACCAGCCAGAAGCTGAGAGCAAAGGGGAAAGGAGGTCA
Organism: Gekko japonicus; assembly: GCF_001447785.1. NCBI lineage: Eukaryota > Metazoa > Chordata > Lepidosauria > Squamata > Gekkonidae > Gekko > Gekko japonicus. Next base: position 680,829 of record NW_015164182.1, read on the forward strand.
TCCTCACACAAACAGAACTGGATAAGAATTTTGTCAGTGCACTAAGCAAAAAGTTGATATAAGTCAAACTGGGGGAGTATAACCTAATGAGATGTCCCGTATTATTTCTCTTGCAACTGAAACAAATGCATGCAGTGATTTTTCACTGAAGGCAAAATAAATGTCTGCAAATCAAAATTCAACAAGAAAAATTCTGAAGAGGCCCAAAATTCTGAAGAGGCCCAACTACTGGGCAGTTGGTTCAGTTTACAGTGCCATGGCAAAGATTATGCTCATCCTGTGGGGCTGTGCCTGGCATTAGGATGTGCTAGAATGTCATGTGGCTTTCCCCGGCATTCACACTGTCTCGATCCATTTCACCAGCAGCATATTTATACTCTGATCTTCCTGGCCTCAGCAGAAAGTCTAGAATCCGCTGTCTACAGCTATCTCAGTCATCCTGATAACTCTGCAAGGTAGGCCAGTATTATTGTCCCACCACTGAAGACTAGGTGGTTAAACTGAAAGAGATTATTTACTTAATTCTGCTGGTGTGTTCAAAGCTGAGAGTCACATGATAGCTCCTTCATACCCAGTTACCCAGCACCTTCTTTCCAAAAGGTATAGCTTGTTCAAGGCCAGGTGACATGGTATAGCCCGATCTCATCAGATCTTGGAAACTAAGCAGAGTCGGTGCTTGGATGGGAGACTACCAAGGACGACTCTGCAGAGGAAGGCAATGACAAACCACCTCTGCATCTCACCTGCCTTGAAGATCCCTTGCTGGGGTCACCATGCATTGGTTGCAGCTTGACAGCACCTGCATACATATGTTTTTCTGGCCTGCAGAAAAGAGAACGACAGTTTGAACCTGTGAAGTTTTGACAGGTTCTCTGGAAGCAGCTTCTAAGGACACAGTCCTCTGAGAACATCATCTCCTCGGGCACTTTCAGAATTTATATTGCTGAGTTTGGAGTCACAGACATTTATTTTACCTTGGGGGCTGGACAGGGATAAGAAGGGAAGTAATTGCTTTTGTCAAAGTGCATCCTCTAGTGCTTCTGTGCCATGATCCTGCAGTGCCACAGGTAGTCATGTCTTTGGCCAGGGCAAACACCCCATCTGTGCATCCCCTGGGCCTTTGGGACATATTCATCCATTCATTCATTCATTACGATTTATATCCCGCCCTTCCCACAAGTGGGCAGGTCACAACAATAAATTCCAATACAGTCTAAAATGATTCAATAAATAGATACCAAATATTAAATTAATACACTAAGACCAGTTAAAACACAATTTGAAAAGTACTGAGACTTACTAGTGATTTCAGCTCTCATACTTTATTTCAGCTCAGAACAAGACGAGAGTACCCAGCTCGCAGGCCGGTTTATAGGTGCACAAACCCTGCTCCCCAAACACACCCACACACATGTGATTGGCTATTTACAGTGGCCGAGAGTTCCATAGATTCTCGGCCAGGAGCCTAGCCTGCCGATAGGTGCCAGCTAGGATCCGCTTGTCCCATTGTTACTGAGAGCGAAGCTTGGTCGCTTCGCCTGACCGCGTGGCGAAATGGCCGTGCACGCGGTCTGATATGGATACATTACACAATTAAAGTGGGCAGTGCAGCAAATTTCAATTTCAGTTCCTATAGGGAATGAATGAAGCCCATTTTCAAGAGCAATCACTATAATGCTATCACTAGACATTTCTATGCTTAGGGCAAGTTCCACACTCCCTTCTCTCTATATCTCCTGGGACTGGAACTACTGGTGGAGCATTAAAAATGGTTATGACACCTTGAAGGTACTGCTGCTGAAATGCCCAGTGCTCAGATATACTTTTCCTATTATAAAAGAAACTTGCTGGCTCCTTCTGTCCGTTGTCACATGTCTGTGACTTCTCCTCGCTAGCAGTAATGAATAAGCGTCTTTTACTGTATCAGGCCTCAAGCAGAGGGGCAATGAGAAGCTGCAACAGTAGTGATTGGTCTGATCTGCTGCCCTCACCAACCCTCTGAGAAAGTGGACCTCTGGCTTTTCATCCGCCATCTTGAAAACATGCTCAGTTGTTCAGAATGGAAAATAAAACTTTGCACAATTTAACTTTTTTGTAATTAGTTAATGTGATTGGTTAATCTATGAAAATATGTGTGATCTTAGATTCCCATTTTGTGCCCCTGCTCAGATTTCTCACCCCACCCTAGTTACCCTACAATGATCTCTTTTTATTATTTCAAAACATGGTATGGGGGAGGGGTTGAGACAGGACAAGTTTCAGAGAATAATTGGAGTTATATTAGTGGGACAGAGTGTTCTAAGCACAAATTCAATACCAGTACTAAGGGACTGAATAGGTTAAGGAAAGGCAATTGGTGTGTGGTGGGGGAGGGATAAGCCCCTTATGTCCTGCAATGGAGAATAGTTCTCTCTCTTCACTGTGCTATCCTGTCAAAGGTGGCACCAAGGATAACAAAGGCTGAATTGTTCAGAACACCTGGATGGTGGTGGTGGGTGACGGCTTGAATTCCCTTCGATAATGCCAAGCTTTTCAGAGCCACGTTGAATATGCACAATACATTTCCTGGTTGTTGCAACTGCTGGGGTCTTTGGTGAACTGAATCAATGCCACTGTGTGGCCTCTGCCTGCACCAAACTCCTTCCCTGGCGCTCAGATGATTATTTGTACTATTACTATGATGATGATTAGTTTCTTTATCTTATATGCTAATAGCAAAGTCAGGATATCTGGAGCTGTAAATGGGCAATACAGATCTTTCTACAAACCTGAAATGGGCTCTAGGTTTACAGAAAAATGTGAAACACACACACACACACAGGGCAGTTTGAAAATCTGAAATGATAAAAGGAAGGCCTATAGCTTTAAGCAACAGAGTCCCTCAGTGGCTTTTGCTAGGCAACTACAGTATTCCAGCCTTCAGCTTCTGTCAATAAAAACCCAGGGGGAGGTACAGTTGTACTATACAGTTGTACTCTCTGGGGGATCTCCTGGTCCAGCTTAGAGGTTGCCAACCTTAGGCCTGGCAGCAGCCTCTGGGTGATTTGATACCACCTGACTTGCATGACTCAAGTTTGGTGTAGTGGTTAAGAGCAGTGGACTCTAATCTGGAGAACTGGATTTGATTCCCCACTTCCCCACATGCAGGCAGCTGGGTGACCTTGGGTCAGTCACAGTTTCCTCAGAGCTGTTCTCTCAAGAGCAGTTCTCTCAGTGCTCTCTCAGCCCCACCTACCTCACAGGGTGTCTGTTGTGGGGAGAGGAAGGGAAGGGGAGTGTAAGCTGTTCTGAAACTCCGAGTGAAAGGCAGGGTATAAATCCAACTCTCCTCCTCCTCCTTTTCTTCTTCCTCTTCTCCTGGCTGCTTGCTACTGTTCAGCAGCAGGTACCCTATGAAAGCCAGTGTAGTGCAGCAGTTAGAGTTTCAGAGTAGTGGCTGTGAGACCCTGGTTCAAATACCCATCTTGCTGTGGAAGCTGATTGGATGATTTTGGATCAGTCACATACTTTCAGTCTAAACGACTTCACAGGGTTGTTGTGCAGATAAAAAGGAGGAGAGGACAAGCTGCTTTGGTCCCCACTGTGAAGAAAGACCATCGTTTTCAAGGTAGAGGCTGCAGAGAGGGAGGCAATGGAAAGTTGAAGAGAGAGGAGCAGATAAAGCTAGGTTAGCTGTTGGGTGGGAAGGAGATAGGGTGTCCAACTCCAGGTTAGGAAATTCCTGGAGCTAGGGTTGCCAGGTCCTCTCAGCTTACTCGTGGGGGGATTGGAGAGGCATTCCAGGGGTGGGCAAGGACGTTGCACAACATCCCCGACATGATGACGTCACGCAGAAGTGCCATCATATCGCTGACATCATGCAGCGACACTGCATTTTGGGCAAAATATGGGGTTTTGGCCTAAAACCATAGAGTTTTGCCCAAAAAGCAGAGCGTTGCCGCCAATGTTCCCTCTAAGCTTTGGAGTCTTGTGAGCGAAAATTCTACTTCGTGAGCTACCAGCATTAAAGTTGTGAGCAAACGATTTGGCTGCTGCATGAATTGGTTTGCTCTGGAGCCATCCTTCCTGAGCTAAGACAAAAATTTGTGAGCTAGAGGCTAAAAAACTGTGAGCCAGCTCACACTAACTCATCTTAGAGGGAACACTGGTTGCCACACAACGTTCTGACATGATGACACCACTTCCGCATGACATCATCATGTTGGTGGTGTCACTATGCAACATCCCTGTTTGGGGCCAGGGCTTCCCCTGCCAGCCAAAATTGGGGGAAACCCCGCTTGGACTGGGGGTCTGGCAACCCTAGCCTGGGGAGGATGGGATTTGAGGAGGGGAGGGGCCTCAGACAGATATGCCATACACTCCACCCTCCAAACCAGACAGTTTCCCTGGAGATAAGGGGAACTGATTTCTGTAGCTGGGAGATCTGTTCAGATTCCTGGAGAGCCACTGCCATTACTGCTGCTGTGGGGGGGAGGAAGCAGCATCCTTGTATTATTATTATTATTATTATTATTATTATTATTATTATTATTAGTTCCAGGCGCAGGTGAGGAGGCTGAGCCTCAGAGAACAGCAGCCTGTGCAAGGCCATGTGGCAAGATCATAGCTAGACTAAGGTTTGAATGTGCTGGTACTTTTGACCTTCTGCATTCATTCCAAGTCATTTCAAAGGAAGCTTAGCAATGAGGACTAGGAGCCTGCTTTTTGTATGCCTTTCATTACCAATTTGAGGCTCAAGAGAGACAGTGCTTGCAATGGCAGTCAAGGTATAGGCTTGCCAACCTCCAGGTGGAGCCTGGGGATCTCCTGGAATTGCAACTGGTCTCCAGATTACAAAGATCAGTTTCCCAGGAGAAAAATGGCTTCTGTGGATTGTAGACTTTCTGGCATAAAATCCTGCTAATGCCCCTCCATTCCCTAAACCTATCCTCCCCAAGCTCCCCCCCACCCCAAATCTCCAAGAATTTCCCAGTTCAGAGCTGGCAACCCTAGTATCTACCCAGCCCAGAATGCTGAATGAGATGACAGCTAGTACACCATACTAAAAATGGGCAACCTGTCTATTAAGTATTGAGACGAGGCAGTTCCTTTCATAATAACATGCTTCTTTATTGAACTTCCATACCAGCCTGAACTCACTGGCTCAACAGGATCCAATTTATACTTGCAGAAACCACACCCACCTTTAACAACAACCTGTAAGCAGCTAGGATCCTTTATTTCCATGAATCATACACAAAGTAACTTTTTACAGTACAGCTATTGGATTATAAAGCAACAGATATGATTGGCCGTTACTGGCAACATAACCAATAGCCTTGAAGACCTTTGGAGCCTTCACTCAGACACAAGCTCCAGCAGTACATAACACCGTCCTTCTCTGCAGTATTTCCTGACGTCTCGCTTGTGAAGGCACCTTTTGTGACCGGTATGGGACTGTGTTTTTCAAATGTTCTATCTTCCAGGAACCGTTTTCAGGGCTCTTTTTGTAGCAGGAACTCCTTTACATATTAGGCAGCACACCCCTAATGTAGCCAATCCTCCTAGAGCTTACAGTAGCCCCTGTAAGAAGAGCTCTGTAAGCTCTTGGAGGATTGGCTACATTATGGGTGTGTCACCTAATATGCAAAGGAGTTCCTGCTACAAAAACAGCTCCACCAAGTGAAAAGTACTGAGTTCGCCGCATGGAGAACTCAGACGACGACATGCTTCAGCATGCGTTTATTGTACTTAACACAGATGAAGACTAACTCAAAGGAGTTCCTGCTACAAAAACAGCTCCACCAAGTGAAAAGTACTGAGTTCGCCGCATGGAGAACTCAGACGACGACATGCTTCAGCATGCGTTTATTGTACTTAACACAGATGAAGACTAACTAACGGCCTGACAGGGCCAACTATATACATATCCATCCAGCACCCCCCATTCCCATTGGAGGGTTTGAGTGTCCCACCAAAGTGGCTATTGGTTGGGGCTGGGGGATCTAGGATCCGAAGTTTCCATTGTTCTCAGATCCAAGCTCTTGCCTGTGCCGCGGACTGCTTTGAAGGGTGGACTCTATGGCATTGTACCATGCTGAGGCCTCTCCCCTCCCCAAACCCCGCCCTCTCCTGGCTCTACCCCCAAAGTCTCCAGGTATTTTCCAACCCAGACCTGGCAACCCTAGATCTCACCCACAATTACAAATGAACTCCAGGCTACAGAGACCAGTTCCCCTAGAGAAAATGGTGGATTTGGAGGGTGGACTCTATAACATGATACCCTGCCGAGGTCCCTCCCCTCCCCAAACCTCGACCTCTCCAGGCTCTACCCCCCCCCCCAAACTCCAGGAATTTCCTAGTGAGAGCTGGCAATCCCAAACTCCCAAGCACTGTGAAACAAACCTTGCCTGCAGTTCCCCCTTGCACTGGAGGCATTTTCTTAGGCAGTGAAGATTAAGAAAAGAAGTCTAACAAGGAATTCTCTGATATAGAAGGAAGAAGATATAGAAGGAAGATAGAATGTATGTTCCAGTCAATGTGACTGTCAGTCTTTTCATTTACAGGCACGGGAAATGGCAAAAAACACACACGTTTCCTTGCTGCTCAGCCTGAGAGAAGAGGAGCTTGTTGGATGGTGGCACATCACCTGGGGGAGGCTCAGCTCACACAATTTATCCCCCCCCCCCGCTGCCATGCTGCTGCAAGGTTACACTCCGTAAAGGCCACGTTGGCCCTGGTTCGCCTGCAGGTTGCCAGTTGTGTTGGGCTACAGTATGGCAACAGGCTGGCTGCCAATGCTCAGCCAGGGAGCTGCAAAGGAGGGGGGGAGGAGGCCTCCATCTGGCCTCTGAGGGAGGGAGGTCAGCCGATGAGGGCGGCTGAGACCTCTTGGCCTAGCGCCACTGGCACTCTCCCCAAGGCTGCAGCCTCGTCACTTTTTGGCAGGCGCTGCACCGGACAGGCTTTCGTCCTCATTGAAAGGGAAGTTCATAATGAAAACAAAAGTGGGTTTCAGGCCAAGTGGAGCTTTTCCCACTTGCTTTCCACCTCGGGCTTGGCCAGTATTGGTACAAGGGGCCTGGGCTAGTTCCATATACAAATTATTATGTATGGAGAGGATTATCTGTGTAAGTTAAGGTTTTGCCAACTTCCAGGTAGTGGCTGGAGATCTTTCTGGGATTACACCTGATCTCCAGGTGACAGAGATCACTACACCTGGAGAAAATGACAGTTTGGAAAGTGGACTCTATGGCATTGTACCCCCCCCGAAGTCCCTCCCATCCCCCATCCTCTTCCCTCAAGCTCCATGCCCCAAATCTCCAGGTAGTTCTCAACTCAGGACTGGCAACCCTATGTGTATCTCTTGTTGCCACTGTGAATACAGAGGTCTTCATAATGGCAATGGTGCATCCACACAGCGGTTTTCCCTGTACTTTCTTTGCCTCCATTTTCCTCCATGTGCACTGGAGGGCTTTAAAAAAATCCAGGGAATTGCTAGCAGGTTATGTTATCTGTTTACATTACTTATATAGCCCACTTTTCTCATTGAGATTCAAGGTGGATTACACAGTGTAAATCGATGCAATCACTAGGACTAGACATCTAACAAGCAATGTGATACAGCTAGGATTACAGGACTTTGGAAATAAGGCATGGCCTTTTAAATGAGATGCCATTTACCAGGTGATGTGATTTTCCTCCTGAAAAAGTTTCAGATGATCATTTTCACATATTAAGCCCCTATTAAGGGGACAGGATATTTTGCTCTCTAGGTGAGGAGTCCCTAATGTAGTGCACATGGGCACCTCTGGCACCTTTTCTGATGTCTGGCGTCTAGTGTTTTTAGTAAGTGGGGCCAGGTGGGGCTTTTGTCCAGCAAGTCTTCTGATTGATCATTGGAGATCTGATTGACTGTGAAGATTTTTTTTAAATGTTGCATCACCAGTAGCTGCTGTTCTAGCACAAGGATTTTCATTGTGTGACTAAGGATAAGCTGTGGCAGCCATTTTGTGGCTGTCCTCCAGCAGCAGACATTTTGTGGCAGCTGTTTTGAGGCTATGCACACTGCACGGTGTCAGAATTCCAAAGGTGACCACAGGCACAAAAAGGTAGGGGACCCCTGCTGTAGACTGTTGGCAACGCTAGCTTTCCTCCTTGTAAGGTTGCCAACCTCCAAGTGGTGACTGGAGATCTGATCTCCTACTATTTTAACTGATCTCCAGGCAACAGAGATCAGTTCACCTGGAGAAAATGGCTGCTTTGGAAGTTGTTTCTGTGACATTGAAGCCACTCCCCTCCCCAAACCCTGCCTGCATCAAGCTCCACCCCCCCAAGTCTCCAAGTATTTTCCAACCAACAGCTGGCAGCTGTACCTCCTTGCCTTAATGGTATCACGGGACCCAGTAGGGTTGTCTTTTAAACACTGGGTGTGTGGAAGTTGTCTGTAGTAGCCCAGTAGTAAGGAAGTTAAAACCACATCTTATTTGGGTGTACGTGACAGAATTTAGTCCCTAACATTATGAGAAGCCTTTAAACAAGAAAAAAAGAGCTATATTAGGGGGGCTTGTATGTATGCAAAAGAAAAGTTTTCGTATTTATGTTTTCAGTATTCTTCCTGTGAGAAGAATAATAAATTATTATTTTTATTGTATTCTGGCTCTGCAATGGACATTGTTTAGGCAGTGATTCTCACTCAATGGCTGCCTCTGGTTCTCTGGAGCACTGCGGTATCTACCCCATCTTAGAAATTGGAATAATATCCCCATTACTATGGGTCTAAGACAAAACTGACAGTTTTATTCTTTAAAATGCCAACAAACTGTCCATGATGATGATGATATCAAGGTGGTGGTGAAATGTGGGGGGTTCCATGTCCGAGTATGGAACTCTGAATCCACTGGTGGAAAGAAAAACTTATAGCAAGTAAAAAAAATGAGCATGGGGAGATGTTCTAACCATTGCTTTTCCTGAAGAAATCGAGTAAAACTTAAAAGGGACTGAGAACATGGTGGTGGAAAATGCAATCAAGTTCCCACCAGCCCCATAAGGCCAGAGATGTTCAAAGGTGGTGTGCCATTGCCTGGCTCTGCATAGCATCCATGGATTTTCTTAGTGGGTTCCCATCCAAGTACTAATCACAACAGCCCCTGCTTAGCTTCCGAAATATGACAAGATTGGGCTAGCCTGGGCCATCCAGGTCAGGTCTCTTAAAATAGAGGGAAGCATTTATTTTATACCATCCAGCCTAATAAAAATGTCCAGAGCACTTTGAAGGCTTGCCTGCTCCTTTGTAGCATTTCTCTGACTTCCAAGCCCTTCCACTTACTCCAGATATACAGGGGGGAGGTAAAAAATAGCAGAGAGGAGAGACAGCCCTACGTGCTGACAGGTATTCTAGTAATTAAGAGGATCTCATGATAATTAATAATTAAGTGCTGTCAAGTTGCACCCCACTAATGGTGGGGCCCCTCGTGGGGGTTTCAAGGCATGAGATGAATAGGTAACACTTGGAATTCACAGCCACAGGAAGTGGTGGCAGCTACAAGCATGGACGGCTTCAAAAGGGAATTAGATAAGCATATGGAGCAGAGGTCCATCAGTGGCTATTAGCCACAAGGTATAGATAGGGACTCTGGGGCAAGTGATGCTCTGTCATCTTGGTGCTTGGGGGGGTCAACAGTGGGAGGGCTTCTAATGTCCTGGCCCCACTGGTGGACCTCCTGATGGCACTGGTATTTCTGGCCACTGTGGGATACAGAGTGTTGGACTGGATGGGCCTTTGGCCTGATCCAACATTGGCATCTCTTATGTTCTTATGTTCTTAACCCTTCCTTGGTGATCTCCCAACTAACCATGGTCAACCCTCTTCAGCTTCCAAGCTCTGACAAGCTCAAGCTAGTCTGGGTTATTCAGGCTGCTGTGTCATATTGCGTGCTTGTGTTTCAAGTGCTGTCAAGCAGGGCTTTTTCTGGGGGAACGTGCTGGAACACAGTTCCGGAACCTCTTCGACAAAATTCTTTTAAAGATTTTTCACTATTCATGAGCTTTCAGTATACAGACTGAAAACTTCATTTCCCTCTTGAGAGTTCCGGCACCTCTTTTTCAAAAAAAGAAAAAGCCCGCTGTCAAGTCACAGCCCACTTATGTCAAATCCATAGGGGCTTTCCAGGCAAGTGCTTAAGCAGATGTGCTTTTCCATTGCCTTCCTCTGCAATGTCACCCTTGGTGATCTCCCATCCATGTAGTGACCCTACTTAGCTTCTGAGATCTGACAAGACTGAGCTATTCTCATCCCAGGCCATATTATAGTTAGATACTATTGATTGGGTAGTACTCAGGACATTTATCAGTCATCTGGTTCTTTTGGTTGATGGGGATTGTGAATGTGGTTCTCTGTAATTCACGGAGTGGGTACCACTGGTTTAGGGCTCCATCGTGTCCTGATCTCCCCTTAAACAAAAACATACTGCACATACATAGAGGGTGCACCTTGGTCTTGTAAAAACTATTCCACAACGTCAGTTATGCTGTCATTGGGGGGGGGGGAGGATGAGGCTGTTACTGACTGTCTTAATTTGTTGGAATGTTAGCTTTCACTTCTCTCACAGTGCCTTATCATGTAGCCTGCTCTAGTGACCTTGGCGTTTTCCCGTTTTCTCTGACTTGGTATGTGCACCCATTATTTCCTGCCGCGGTTCTGATTGGCCTGGATCCATCAGGAGGGCCCCTTTTGAACTCTGTATATCGTTCACCTCTCCCGCCTTAAGATCAGTTCTGATACTGAGTGTGTATAACAGATGACATGCCTTTCCTGCCTCCAGTAAAGCTTTACTCTTTGGAAAGAAAGTGTGGAGAACTGATTGTTGCGAGACTCTGACAGAGACACAGGTTCTAGATCTGAGCCCTGGCATACAGCGCACATGCTGATCCTCTAGATCAAGGGAAGCTCTAGGCCATGATACCTTGCAAGCACCTTTTGGCTCTACTTTGTCCTGGTGTTGCAGACCTTTTTCAGGAAGAGACAAGACACTACCCGGCATCCAGCTGGGAAAATCTTGGGGTGGAGGTGCTGGTGGTGGTGAGGAAGCAATTATGTGTTGTTCCCTTCAGGACTGCTGGCTTCTCCTCCCCCAGCCCCAAATGTGACTCTGCATGTATGGGTCCTTTTCTCCTTCTGAGTCAATGTGTCTTTTTGTTGTGCTGCTGCTGGGGTTTGAAGCCCGCCAGGCGGGAGGGACAATACATCTCATTGTTCCCTTTCAGCAACATCTGACGGCCCCAGAGGGGGAGAGAGAGAGAGAGCCAGTCTGGAGCAGAGATTGGAGGATGGGAGGAAGGGACAGAGGCCTACCCGCTCCGTCTGTCACCAGTGCAGAGAGGTAGGCCTGCTAAGGAGGCAGGGGGCCAGGATTTGGGCACCCTGGAGGGTAATGGATAAGCCAGCAGCCCACAGCAGGGCACAACCCCCTAGCCAGTTCTTCTGTGCAAGCCACACTGAGGACCACCACATGGAAAGCTTCCCTGGTTGCATTCTGGCCTGTCAGCTGGGCTGACCAATGGCTCAGCCTGCTCTCTTGTTTTTAACAACTGTTTGGCCTGCAGAAAACCTCAAGCGACACATGTGACTGCATTGGCCTGATTGAAATGTGACACTGAGTTAGGGTTGCCATCCTCAAGGTGGGGCCTGGAGACCTAAAATTACCACTGATCTCCAGCTGACAGGAATCAGTTCCCCTAGAGAAAATGGCTGTTTTGCAGGGGGGAGTCTATGGCATTATACCCCACTGAGGTTCCTTCTCTCCCTGTTATGTACTGAGCCTGAACTGTACTTACCAACGGACGTAGCTTGGGGATGCATTACAATAGCTGGCTAGGATCCTAGAATGGACCAGTAGGGAAACAAGGATCCTAGAGTAAACCAATTGGGAAACAATGTAATGTAAATAGCCTATCGCTGGGAGTGGGGTGTGTTTGGGGTGTAACCTTTTGCATGCTTAAATACCCGACTTCGGCCAGGGATTTCCAGTCTTCTTTCTACTTGCTGAATCACTAATAAACTATGAGCTAATCACTACTAGTGTGTCGAACCCAGTACCTCCCTAAGCACCTCCTCTCCCCATACTCCACCTCCAAAATCTCCAGGAATTTATCCGCTAAGAGCTGACAACCCAAGGAGTACAGTGAATGTACTTCTATGGTTTTGTGCATAACAGGGTCTTATTTGAACAAGGTCACCTGAACTGCACTGCATTGAACTGCTATGCCATAGCTATGTTATATGGTTGCCAACAGGTCTGAAAAAAATGCTCTGTCCCTTTAAGAGAGGCTATGCATGAAAATGAGCAGCTGAAGCTTTTTGGGGCATAGAAGCCAATCACATCCCCTTAAGCCTGTGCCATGCTGCATTGGCATCCTAACATTTCTTGTATAGACAGTTTGTTGTAGTGGTTAGGAGTGCAGACTCTAATTTGGGAGAACTGGATTTGATTCCCCACTCCTCCACATGCAGCTGCTGGTGTGACCTTGGAACAGTTACAAGTTCTTTCAGAGCTGTTCTCTCATGAGCAGTTCTTGAAAGAGCTCTCTAAGCCCCACTACCTCCAATGCTCCCTCTAAGCTATGGAGTCTTGTGAGCAAAAATGCTATTTTGTGAGCTCCTGGCATTAAAGTCGTGAGCGAGCGATTTGGCTGCTGCATAAATTAATTTGCACTGGAGTCATTCTTCCTGAGCCAGAGGTTAAAAAACTGAGCTATCTCACACTAACTCAGTTTAGAGGGAACACTGCCTCCCTCACAGGGTGCCTGTTGTGGGGAGGGGAAGGATATTGTAAACCGTTCTGAGACTCCTTCGGGTAATGTCAGAGGGTTTGGGTTAAACCAGATGCAGAGTGGGTGGGATGTTTTTCTTTATTTAGAATATTTCTATTCCTGCCTTTCTCCCAACACCATTAGGACACAAGGTAGGTGGGAACAACAGATATAAAGGAAAAATAATTATTAAATGATTTAAAGCACATAATTGGAAACAGGTAATGAAAAGAGACCAGATCGGTTGGCCTGATCTCTTCAGATTTCAGAAGCTAAAGAGGGTCAAGTTGGAAGGGAGACCACCAAGGAAGTCCAGGATCCGGATGCAGAGGAAGGCAATGGCAAGCATCTCTGTTTGTCTCTTTTCTTGAAATCCCTACAACGTCAGCACAAATCAACCATGACAAGGGCACTTTCCATCACCAAACAGGAAGTCAGAAAACTTGGACAAGTAATTTGTCTGTCTAGTGTCATGTTCCAGTCATGAAACTGCTGTGGATGGCACAAAAACAGGGTCTGGCTGAGAGCTGGTCACCCTGTCCTCTCTGCCTCTCATCCCAGCACTGAGAACCCCACTGCAGAGACAAAGGCTGCTTCTGTGGCCCAGTCAACAAAGGGGCTGCCTGAGGGTGGCACAAAGAGTTGAAGTATGGATGCCTTGCAAAGGCTCTACTGCCAGGAGCTCAAGGCTGCTTTTGCTGCTGGCAAGGTTGGGCTGGGAGATGGGTGTGTACCTCACTTGGGGTGATGAACTGGGCGTGTGCAGATGTCTTAGGGTTGCCAGTTCTGGGCTGCGAAATTCCTGGAGACTTAGGGATGAAGCCTGGTGAGGGCGGAGCTTGAAAGCGTGAGGCAACTCAGCATGGATGTGATGTGATAGTGTCCGAGGCTGCTATTTCCTCTAGGGGAACTGATCCCTGTAGTCTGGAGATCAGTTGTAATTACAGAAGAGTGTCCTGATAGTTCAAGACTTTCCACTTCCTCTGGGGGACAAAAAGGTCCTTCCCTTTCTCCCATTCTGAGAACTCCAGGGGAGGGTCCTTTTCAGGAGAGAAGCCCCAAGGCACATGTTGCATGCCATTGACTTCCCCCCAGCTGAAACAAGGGTTTTGTAGAACCTTAAAGGCCAGCACAGTTTTATTATCACCTACACCCAGTCTCATCAGATCTTGGAATCTAAGCAGGGTCGACCCTGGTTAATATATGGATGGAAGACCGCCAAGGAATCCCAGGGTTGCTATGCAGAGGCAGACAATGGCAAACCACCTGTGTTCATCTCTTGCCCTACAGGTTTGCCATAAGGTGGCTGTGACTTGATGGCATTCTCCACCACTGATGCAAGAATGAAATCTTGGTAGTCTTTAATATGCCACTCTTGTGTAGTTTTGCTTCAACCTCCTCTGGAAAGATTTTGGATGAGTCCCAGACTCTCCACCTCACCCCCAGTTGTAATGGGCTGTTAACTTTAAGACCTCCTTAGTGTCAAAGCTGTTAACCTTCACACCCTGCCACTCCTCTGACCAGAAAATACCAACTCACTGGGAAACCCATCCAGAAACATGTGTCTTGCGCAGGTGTTTCATCTACCAGGCCCTTTTGCAGGGGCAAGGTTTACCTCTGGAATGTGTTAAGTTTTTTTTTTTAAGAAAGGGAAGAGTGTCTCTGAGTATATGCAGAGTGCATTCTCTTTATGCCTGGGATTAAACAGGAGGTGGAGTGTAAATCTGCCAGTCCTTGAGTAGCTTTTAATTAAAAAAAAAACAAGTTTGGGGTGAAGATTATAGTCTTTCCAGGGTAAATGAGATTATACTAATCAATCTCATAAGAGAGCTAGAGTGTTTGTAACTTTCCAGCAGAAATCCCTTTTCCTGTGGTCTCTGCCAGGGCTGGAAATTCCCTTTCTGAAGTGAAACTGAAAGTGTCACCAAAGTATGTGGCAGGCGAAAGTCTGCCAGAGTAAACTCTGGGAAAACAAGGTACTTTTCAGAAGATCCGAGGGCTGTTGTGAGCAGTGCCGAGTGGGAGGAGACTCCTGAACGTTGTGGTTTCACTTCCATGGTCAGAAAAAAATATAGTTTTGTTTCTAAAGGGGGAGGGAGGGGGGAATTGTCATCTTCCATGAGTCTCCTTGTCAGGGAGCTGACATATAGGGAGGAGGAGGGGAGTGACCACTGCCTGGTATTTAACTTTTGGTTCGTACTGCCTGACAACAATAGGGTTAGGGTTATCTATGTTTTTAATGTGCTTGACCCTGAGTGCCTAGCTGTAACACATTCCCTGATAACTATCCCGTTGCCGGGGCTCATTACTTATGGCAGGCTCCCCCTAATGCCTTGATTGGCTATGTGCCATCAGGGTACCCCTTTGAACCCAGTATATCTCCCTTCCCCGCACCTTTTCCGTTAGTCTCTTAACACAGATCCTGGAATGTAGATGTTCTGCCAATACTGTACCAATAAACTACACTTCTGAAGAAGAAGAGAGTTGTTGGATCTGATTGCTGCAGGAGTCTGTGTTATGCTGCACCCGTCCTCTTCCGGAAGAAGAAAGACGGGGGATTGCTGCTGTGCATGGATTATTGGGGGTTGAACGCGGTCTCCACCTCTAATGCCTACCCCTGCTGTTGATTAAAGACTTGTTAGCCAAGGCAGCCAAAGGGAAAATCTTTACAAGACTTGACCTATGAGATGCATATATCTGGGTGTGCATACGGGAGGGGGATGAGCACAAAACTGCGTTCAGTAACCCGCTTGGCCAGTTCAAGTATTTGGTGATGCCTTTTGGGCTGCAAGGAGCGCCTGGGGTGTTTATGAACTTGATCAATGAAGTGTTGCATAAGCACCTATTTAATGGGACCCTTGTTTACTTGGATGATATCCTTTTATATTACCAAGATATAAAGTCCCATGTGGCCCTAGTGAGGGAGGTGTTGCAAACCCTCTGTGACAACCAGCTATTTGCAAAACTGTCCAAGTGCGAGTTCCACAAAAACGAGATTGACTTCCTGGGCTACTGCATATCCAGCTGTGGGCTGGAGATGGACCCCAATAAAGTAGCCGATGTATTGGGGTGGGAGTCCCCAATTTCGCCCAAGTGTCCATGCCCCTCACTGATTTGCTAAAGACCAAAGGGAAGGGTCCAGAGGGGGCTAAACTTGGGGCGAGACTGGAATGGACTGACGAGTGCCAGGAGGTGTTCAATAAGTTGAAATCATTGTTCACGTCTAAACCCATTCTACATCACCCGGACAAAAACAAAAGGTTTGTGGTGCAAGTTGATGCTTCAGATGGGACAATGGGAGGGGCCATTTTGCAAATGGGGGAGGATGGCCAATTGTATCCCTTAGCGTATGCATCAAAAAAGTTAAATGCAACCGAGTGTAATTGGGCTGTGTGGGATAAAGAGGCTGCCGCCATTAGACTTGCGTTAACTATGTGGCGGCATTGGCTGGAGGGGGCATGAGTCCCGTTTGAAGTATGGACAGATCACAAAAACCTGAAGCTTTGCGTGCCCCTCGCCATCTTAACGCCAAACAGTTACAGTGGGCGGAGTTCTTCTCCAAGTTTCGGTTTACACTCCACCACTTTCTGGGCAAAGCGAACTCCCTTGCTGTTGCCCTCTCGCGCCTCCTGCAACAGGAGGAGATCATCGACACTATGTTCACACCCTCTCAATTGGGAGGGGCGGTGACAACGTGGGCCCAAGCGAACAGGGGGGTGAAGGAGGGGCCTGGCCAGTGGATCACTCCGTTCCATGCTGTGCTGTCTGACGCGAACAAAGAGGAAGTAGAGGGGGACCCTTCAGTTACTCTCCACGAAAACGGATGTTGGTACTGGGGAGATAAACTCTACGTTCCCAAAGCCCTCCGGGGTGAGATCTTGCAGCTGAGTCATGAATCCCAACTTGTGGAGCACTATGGTTTCTTAAAAACCTTCCACCTCTTACAAAGGTAGTTCTGGTGGCCGCTCCTACGTAAAGACGTCTCCCCATTTGTTGAGTCCTGCCAGACGTGTCTGATGAGTAAAAAGAGACCCGGGAAACTCCTGGGGAAGCTGAAGCCCCTGGAAACCCCCTGCCGGCCGTGGGATGTTAGTTCCATGGATTTTACTGGGGGGTAAGGGGAAAATCGGTGATTTGGGTGGTGGTTGATTTGTTTACCAAGCAAGCCCATTTCATCCCATGTAAGCAGGTCCTCTCAGCCAAAGCCTTGGCTAAACTCTTCATGGCGAATGTGGTGAGACTCCATTCAACCCCCAGTAAAATAATTTCAGACAGGGGCCCTCAGTTCGTTGCCAAGTTCTGGCAGGAGCTCTTGCAGGTACTGGGGGTCTCACAGGGGCTAAGCAGTGCCTACCACCCAGAAACTGACAGTCAAATGGAGAGGGTTAATCAGGTGGTAGAATAGTTCCTTCACTGCTTCGCAAATTATCAGCAAGATGATTGGGTGGATTTGCTACCCTATGCTGAGTACAGCTACAATAATGCAGTGCACAGCTCCACTGGGATGTCTCAGTTCAAGGCTTTGCACGGGTATGAGGGAAACCCCCTTCCCATGACCCCCAGCTCGGATGCCCCTCCGGGTGACATGAACACCTGCTGGAAAAGCTTGGAGGAGCCATAGAGCCTCATTCAAAAAACTTTGGACAAGGCTAATCAGGCTTACAAAAATTATGCTGACTGGGGGAGGGCGCCAGTATGGGACATGCAGGTGGGGGACACGGTCTACCTGTCCACCAAACACCTCAAAGGCCTCCAACCTTGCAGGAAATTGTGGTGGAAGTATGTGGGGCCGTTCAAGTTGCTGCGCAAAATCAATGAGGTGATTGTTGAACTTGACCTCCCCAAGTCGCTAAAAAATATACACCACATCTTTAATTTCAGCTTGCTCCTCCTCCTCTGACGGTGAATGGTGAATTGCATCATGAAGTGGCTCTCAAATCCTGGACTCCAAATTAAAGAGAGGGACCTTGTTATATCTGATCCAATGGAAAGACTTTGGTCTGGGGCATAATGATTGGGTCCAAGCTTGTCATGTCAAAGCCCCTAAACTTTGTCTTTCATAACCTGTATCCTGATAAGCCGGGGGGAGGGTGATCTTTGGGGGGAGCTGACATATAGGAAGAAGGAGGGGAGTGACCACTGCCTGGTATTTTAACTTACGGTTTTTACTGCCTGACAATACTCTGTTATCTATGTTTTTTATTTGCCTGACCCTGAGTAACACATTCCCTGAGAACTATCCCGTTGCCGGGGCCCGTAACTTCTGGCGGGTTCCTCCTAATGCCTTGATTGGCTACACGCCATCAGGGTACCCCCTTGAACCCAATATATCTCCCATCCCCGCGCCTTTTCCATTAGTCTTAACACAGGTCCTGGAATGTAGATGTTCTGCCAATACTGTACCAATAAACTGCACTTCTGAAGAAGAGAGTTGTTGGATCTGATTGCTGCAGGAGTCTGACACTCCTTCTCCCATATTATATTGCTCAGGCCAGGAGTCTGTTTATGTGAGCACAGGGTTGCCAACCTCCTGGTTGCGCCTGGGGTTCTCCAGGATTTACAACTAATCTCCAGATTATAGAGATCAGTTCCCATGGAAAGAATGTCAGCTCTAGAGGGCAAACTCTTTGGTATACCATAGATTAAAGGTGAAATTCCTGCCTGTTTCCCTGCTCACAGACACCACCCA
Organism: Gekko japonicus; assembly: GCF_001447785.1. NCBI lineage: Eukaryota > Metazoa > Chordata > Lepidosauria > Squamata > Gekkonidae > Gekko > Gekko japonicus. The sequence continues at coordinate 699,307 of NW_015164182.1, forward strand.
CAAATCTCCAGGAATTTCCCAGACCAGAGTTGGCAACGCTACTTAAGCCTCTATTAAATGTATATGGCATTTTTCTCCAGGCCACTTGGCAACCTTAGGGGAGGGGGCCACACTGAATCTCTGCTATCAAAAAGGGATCAGCATTGTATGAGATCAAGGGTGTCCTTGCTTGCGTAGTCCAGCAGAAGTTCACCAGTGCAATCCTAAGGATAGTTAGTTCTAAGCCCATTGAAGTCCAGGAGTTCCAAAGAGTGTAACTCTGTTTAGGATAACATTATAGGATGGTTGAAACCACTGGAACAAGTGGTGCCTTCTCCGATGTGCTGTATTTGGGGATTTCTTCTGTGTAGCACATCTTTGAGCACAAGAACCACATCTGGAGGAAGATTTTTCTTGTGTGCAGATCTCTGTGGCCAGATAGATCCAAATATGTCAAGGGGCGTTTTCACTCAAGACGTCAGCATCTTGGAAGCTTTCTCTTTCTTCTGGGACTTTCTCAAGCTGTTGTTGTTAATGTGCAAAAACATGTGAAAGATTCTTGCAGTTATACATCCAGTCCTTGAGCCCTGAGAGAAGTGGGTTGGAAAGGATGAAAATAAATAAATCACAAACAATAATATAATGTTCAGTTGTTATATTGCACAAAGCAGCAGGACTTGGCCTCTTGGGTGACCACCATAAAAATGTGTATATCTACAAGGCAGTGGCAGACTTTTTGAGACTACTCTCTGAAACATGTTCTCCCTCACCTAGCCTGTCCTATCTGGTATGCTCTCATCAAACCATTGCAAAGGTGGTCAGGAATGTTCTGCCCCCCCCCCATATATTAGGTTGCTTTTGTTATTTCTGTACCTTGTTTTTATCTTTATTGATATTTTAAAACTTTTTGCGCGTCCCTTGAAAAATAGCCTAATGAACCAATTATCTGTAGATTGCACACTGGCCAAGCGCACACGTTCACTCTGGGAGACCTCTCTGAGCCTCCTGCAACCTCTCTCCCAGCTCTAAGTGGCACAAAACAGCCTGTGATTAGGGACAAATCAATGACTCAAAAGCCCTCTCCTTTTAAAACAAATCTGAGACTCGGATGACCATTGTGCAGGTCTCCATGGAAACATGCCTTGCAAACATAGTCGTAGCTGATACCACAGGGGACCTGGCTCCCCATCTCCCCAGCTGGATCTTCCTCTAGCCGAATCAGAGACCTCAGAGACCCTCTTGGGGTGCATCAGGTGCAAAAGCTATCTCAGGGTTGCCTAGATCCACCACTTAGTTCATGAAGAGAGAGACAAAAAGGCCATGAGCTGAATTATGCCTCTTTCTATGAGCTGAATCATGCCTCTTTCCACAGACTCGCCTTAGGCAAGCTCTGCTCTCAATTTCAGCCCCCCCCCAATTTGAGTTAATAACACTAGCCCACCTTACAGGATTACTGGAAGGATCTACAGTCTTGATGTGAATCACTTTGAATGTGGTTTAAATGTATCTTCAGTCATCTAGGAATGCTGTGCTTCTTAGCCTAGGAACAATGACAGTTCAGTACAACTGAAAGTGGCTTGCATTCGAAGTATAGATCACATGATCCTCAAGCGTTTTGAAATAGGACCCACTTCTGAATGTACTGTGCTTTTTAGGACCCACCGGCAAAGGAACACCGTGCTTCTCATCCCCTCCCACCGCAATATAAACTGCAGAAATCTCAAATTTATAGTCCTGAACAAGTGTACATTTTATTTTTTGTGTTCAGTATTTATTAATATACAGTACTAAGCAACAGGCTGTTTTTTCATGGCAGTTTTGCACATTGTGGGAAAGACAAACCCAAATTTGCCATTGAGCCTCCCTGCTCACCTGGTTTCCTTCTCCTCCCTCCAAGCCACTTGTGAGAGAATCATGACCCACTTTTGGACCCCTCCCCCACAGACCCACAATTTGACAGCCCCTGAAGTGGTTTGGTTGCTCTAGATAGGCTATATAAAAATGTAATTCTGCTGCTGTCCACCAAGAGCTCAGAAGTTGCACTTTTCATGCTCTTACATTGGTGGTGGTGGAAAGTCACAGTTGACTTAAGGAGCTGTCAAATCACAGCTGTCATATCACAGTTGACTTATGGAGACCCCATAAGGTTTTCCAGGCAAGAGACAAACAGAGGTGGTTTGCAACTTCAGATGCCTTGATCGAATAGAAACAGGCATGATCCCGGTGGAGGCAAGGCTTTGGATGCTGGCCATTCAATACTGGCTGAAACTTTCATTTTTTCCTTGAGGGTTGGCAAGTTTAAGTTTCCAGGATACTTTTGTCCTGTCTTGGCTTAAGGGTCATCAGAAAAAAACTTTCTCAACTTGGCTTCTCAAAACACTTTCTTAGCTCTCTCACATACCACAAAGCGAGAGAGTTAGTGAGACAGAGAATCCAGGACATAGCTAGACAGGAGGATCTTAATAATGCATGCAAATGGCAATCCCTTTTAGAACCGTTGTATAAGGTAGTGCTTATGCCCTATCTTTTTTATCTAGAAAATCATGAGTTAAGGAGAACGTTTACCCTCATGAGGTGGGATGCCCTCCCTTCAGCGGTTACAGAGGGGAGGTTTAATAAAAAAACACCCTTGCTGATCGTATAGGTCGCTGCTGCAGTGACGGAATTGAAACCTTAATGCATGTTATATATGACTGTAGGGCATATAGCCACTTTCGTGATATTCTCCTACTCTCTACAACTACTCTATCTTCAACTTGTCAAAAGATGCAATTGCTGAAGAACCTCCTAGAAAGTAGGTGCCCCAAGGTTACAGCTAAACTTGCCAAATTTGGCTGGTTAGGTGTAAGGACTAGAAAGCTCCTTTTGTTGTTCAGTCGCACAGTCGAGTCCGACTCTTCGTGACCCCATGGACAAGATCTCGCCAGGCCCTCCTGTTTTCCACCGTCCTCTGAAGTTTGTTCAATTTCATGTTTGTTGCATCTATGACACTGTCTAACCCTCTCATCCTTTGCCGTCCCCGTCTTCTTTGACCTTCAATCTTTCCCAGCATCAGGGTCTTCTCCAGTGAGTGCTCCCTTCTCATTTGGTGGCCAAAGTTCCTAGTGAAAGACAAATAGATGTTTGTTACAGGACTTAACTGGTTTTACATGCATGCTCTATTTGATATTCATTTTATATATTTCATTTATGCTTGTGGTTGTATGAATTTAGTTTGAGTTAGTTTGACTGCTGTATTAGAGTGCTGGCTTTTTGCTGTGAATAAATTTGTTGTTGTTGTTGTTGTTGTTGAAGTGGTTTGCCATAGTCTTCTTCTGACGTTTTGCACTCAATGACGGAGGGCCAGTGTAGTGGGTGACTTTCCATCACAAGTTGCAGCCATCTTATGGTGACCCCATAGTGTTTTGAAGGCAAGAGGTGGTTTGCCATTGCCTGCCTCTGTGGTAGTTTGCCATTGCCTGCCTCTGTGCCGCGACCCTGGACCTCCTTGATGGTCTCCCATCCGAGTACTACCCAGGGCCAACACTGCTTAGCTTCTGAGATTTGACAAGATCGGGCTAGCCTGGGCCATCCATACATTACAGGGTAGAAATAAATCAGAGAAACCACCAGACAGAGGACGCATGTTCCATCCTGCAGTCTGCCCATCCCTGGCTATTCACACCTGAACTGCAGGGTGTGAAGAAGTCTTTCAAACAGGCTTAAGTTTTGCAAAGGAAACCAGACCAACTTGCACAGGCAACTGTGTAAACTGCAGATTTCACCTGAGGATTAGTCCGTGTTAGGAATGGTAGGCAGGCGAAGTAGATCATTGCTGAACTGATTCATTTAGAAACCATCCCCCTGCCATTCCTAAACACATTATGAGGAAGAATGAGCCAATAGATTGAGGCAGGATTGACTTCTGGTGATGTATTTAGTCCTGGGGAATTAAAACTCATTGTTTTCTACTAGCAAAGGGATGAGGTAAGATTTCGTTTTGGCGATAATAAAGGTTCTCTTTTGCAATGCAGTCTTTGCTCTTCTGTGGGTGCCTCCCACTCATCCGTCTCCAAGATAGTGTTAACTGGGCTGTCTTTTTTGGGGTGATGGAAACTTGAAACTTTGTTAGACATTTCATTCCAGAACTTTCTGAAGGGCAAAAAGGGGGAGAGAAATAAAGTCCTCCCTGCAGACTACATTTGGGAATAACATGTAAATCAATGGAGGTTCTGGATCCGTAGACAAATCCAAAAAATGAAATTCATGTCCTGCTATTTATTAAGGCCAGCAAAAAATGACATAAAACAGTGCAAGCTTTTGAGATCTCTGTAACTTTTTATGAGGCTGGATGTTAGAAAGGGGTGGTGGTGGGGAGAAAATTCACCTTGTCTGCATCCTAGGTAGAGTGCCCTCCCAGCTTAATACAGTTGATGAAGGTATTGGGTACATTTACGAGTGTCATTTAAGTAAAGGTTTGTCTGTACATGTACCCAGTCTGGTCTGGTTCACATGCACTTGTAGCTCTCTTGATTCCTGCATAGCATAGTAGCAACTGAGGCTGTGGTCACATGGTCATTTTGATCAGGTTTCATCACTGTTCCCTCTCGCATTTAAAATTGCTGACCAGACGCCCACATCCGTCTCCCGCACCGAAGTGGGCTTACTCACACGATCCTCCTGGTTCCCTAGTGAGTTTTCCGACACTGGGAAAATCAACTACTTTCTGGGTACTTGCACTTTGAATACGCAATTTGCCTATCTGGACAGCCATCTCTTGCAATGATTGCGATTAGGTCGTCTGAACTTCCTTCTTCCAGTAGTTTTTTTTTTTTTTGCAACTTTCACCATTGTGCACATGTGCAAAACTCACATGTACATGCGCAATTTTTTTAAAATTGTGCCACGTTGCCACTTGGGCAGCGTGGCTGTCTGGACAGTGCATGGTGTATTGTCGCACAAAGCAAGCAGTTGGGCAACAGATGTGTGATCATCTGAACCCACTTAAAAATATCCCCGATCAAATCTACAGTGGGAACAAATCGCAGTAGGCTTGCCGTGTGACCACAGCCTGAATGTGTGAACTGATTCCATTCAGCAGCTATGGCAGTTCTATCTGGGTTATATCTATGACCTGTATAAGACAGGCAGTGTGGTGTATTGGCTGAAAGTATTGGAATCCCCACTTGTGCTATGGAAGATTGTTGGGTGATCTTGGGCTAATCCCACACTCTCAGCCTAGCCTATCTCACAGGGTTGTTGTAAGGATAAAATGGAGGGGAGGAGAATTATGTGAGCCCACTTTGGGTCCCCATTTGGGAGGAAGGTGAGGTAGAAATTAATTAAATACATTCATTAAATAATTCACCACTGGATTATTATTTTCATTTATAGTCCTTCCTACTTGGATTACAAATCTGATAAAAACTATTCAGTCGATATATGAACCAGGCCTTGCCAATTAACAGTTGGATGTTCCTGGAAAATGCTGTACCACCCGTGATCATATGGTGGTCCTGCAGTGGTCCATTCACACATGTTGGTTAAGAAGGGATGAGTACCGCCCCACTGTACTGCCAATAGCAACACATGCTGGAGGGTTCCCTATCTCGGGTTCCTCCAAAAAGAAGATGCCTTCATTATGGACTTGTTTTATGGAAACCATGCAGCTGCCCCCACTTCACGGAGGCCTTGCATTACTGCCATATTTCATAAGGAAATTCCGGCATCTCTTCTGCTGGAAAGACCCAAGGCCAAAGCAATCATAAAAGGCAGCAGATTTCTGTGCTGTTGCATGAGATCTTTTCCTTTCTTCCTCCCCCCCCCCATTCCCAGAGTGTTGTGCAAACTTAGATGACGGAGGCATCTTTGTCAAGAAGATGTGCACGTCCGTAGCCATGGCAACAGTAGCTCATGTTCCAAGATGCCAAAAGGAGAAAGAGGAACATGATTGGGGGGGGGGAGAGAAAGAGAGAGAGAGAGATGGAATAAATGGTGTGGTATGGATAGTGTTTCTAGAGCTCTGCCCAGAAGATGGCTGGACCATCCCTCCCAAGCCCTTGGACAAATTCATGGAGGTGAGGTCAAACAGTGGTTACTAGCAATCAATGGCTACTAGCCATGGAGTGCTCTGCCCCGCATAGAGTTCAATCCATCAGTCTGATAGGAAGCACAACATCTGTTCTTGTCTAAAATCAGGTTGTGGGAAACACCTCCTCTTTTTCTAGGAAGTGCACAGGAGAGTGAATTCTGCTACTTTCTCATTGTGGCTTCAGGTTCTCGAAATCAGGGTCAATCTTCCCAGTAGCGCTGTTGACATACAGTTGCTTGGAAGTTCAAGCCAACCTAGTAGCTTGCCTCAGGCTGCCCATCGCTAAGCCGCAAACTGAACTGGGGACTGCAGAAGGCATATTTACACAGTTTCACACAGAGGGACGGATTGACCCTTGAACGCCCCGAGGAAGTTCCCAGTGGCCCATTGCCTTGGAAAGCCACCAGCAGTCAGGAGCTAACCGAGCACTGGCAGCACTGCAAGGGACAGCGGCAACACCACCAGCCAGTGGCAGCAACACAACCAGGCATAGGCTTGGTCAGTGCCTAGGTAAATCTAGCTGTGGTGTGAGTGCTGAATCAGTCCAAGCCAAATAGCTAGGATTGCCAACCTCCAGGTGGGGCCTGGAGATCTCCCAGTTCCCCTGGAGGAAATGGCTACTTTGGAGGTTGGACTCAATGACGTTATGCTACACTGAGGCACCTTTCCTCTCCAAACCCCAGGTTCCATCCCAAAATCTCCAGGGATTTCCCAACATTGAGTTGGCAACCCTATGAAATACCCTTCCCCCCGCTGGAGCCACTTGGCTCTGCTTGTTTTCTTGAGCTGTTTCATTGCCCCAGCCACTCCTGTTGGTGGTTCAGTTGCTCATCCGCTTTGCAAAGGCACAACCTGCTGGCCAGCAAAGCCCTGTGTATGTGCAGAGCTGCAAAATGCACAAGGAGAAGGTGTAGGAGAGCCGGGGATGCTTCAGTGCCAAGCAGCAGAGAATGGTGCCCAGACACTCCTGCTCCAAAGAGGAGGGGAAAGGGAGAAAGAGGGAGGCGGAGGAGAAAGGAGGCAATGAAGAACTTCAGGGCCACTCAGCTGTTTGTCCCTTTTATCAGCAGTTGAGCCAGGCCATAAACGGCCAGCTTGTTTGCTCAAACGCCCCAGCGCAAGGCTGCCATTTCAGCAAGACGTTGCCTGCCAAGTTAACTTTTAACCCACGGTGCTCTTTCATCTGCTGCTCCTCCCTCTCAGGACTGCGCTGAGGAAGGCGTCCTGGGCCAATAGCACAAGGAAGGCGATTGGGTGAGTTCAAGGCACAATCACCCACCATAGCCGTGTTGATATCATTCACTGCAAATCCACAACAAGTTGGGTGTCTTTGCACTGCTTCAAAAACCTGCCAAACGTGTTTGATCAGAAACTATATCAGGACAAAAGGGTGTAAAAAAACAAGTTTACGCTCGGCAGCAATGACTGTCATCCTGTTTTGCAAACCTTCCGGGAACACTTTCCCACATCAGCTCCTCTGCTGAGGCATCCCTGAGTTAGTACTTGGATGGGAGACTGCCAAGGAAGACAGGGGTTGCTATGCAGAGACAGGCAATGGCAAACCACCTCTGATTGTCTTGATCCTGGATTGCCCCATGGATGGAGTCTCCTCTCCATGGGTCAATTGTGGCTTGACAGCACTGTTTTTTCTTCATTAGAAGTTGTAAACCTCCCCAGCTCATCTTCATCCTGAGCTGTTGCAAATGTGCATATGGAACTTGGATGAGCTTGTCCCTTGATGTCTCTCTCATCCCTTGATTGCCTCGACTCTCCCATCCCCAGTCTTTCTGATGCTGGATGTCTTTTTCTCTCCTTCCTTCCATGCCTTCTGTCAACATTTACATAGTCAGCTCCATTATTTATTTATTTTACTCTGCAAAAGTGCCATTTCACCAAGGGCACGAGATAAATGGTTATTCATCATGATTTTGAACGTTGTTAGCTTCCCATCTCATCTTTCCAGTTTAATGCAGTTTAGATGTTGACCGATGGCCACAGAGGATTTGGGACAAGTCAAACAAAAAAGGGTTGTGTGACCCTGACTGGCCAGAAGCAGAGCTCAGACGAAGAAGTGTGAGGCTTAACTGGTACAGCTTCATTAACAAGTTGTGAACTGCTAAGGATTGGGGGGGGATAACTGAAGTGCTGTGTTCACACTTTAACTAATGCTGCCTCAGAGATTTATGCAGAAGTGTGAACGGAACATGGCACAATTAACCTTGATTTGTTGTGTTCACACTTTAACAGAGGCCAAGGCACCCTTTCCGTACAATTGGGGGCTTTGTCTTTTGTGCCAGTCAACGTTAGTTTAAAGAGCATAAGAGGTGCCGAGCCTGCTCAGATCAAAGATCTACCTAATCCAGGACTGTGGGTTGGGTTCCACCAATTTGCTTTGTAGCGGAAGTGCTTTCCATTGGTGGATCTGTAGGATCTAACCTGGGGTTCTGAAAAGTATGCAGACGGAGAGTGATTTCAGCAAAGCGTACTTTATTTAATCAGGAACAAGACAGATTTTGCCGGCTCGCAGGCCGGCTTATATTCCCCATGAAATTGCCACCCATAACACCCCCCGAGAGTTCCATAGGCTCTCGGCTGGGACCTAGCCCCCAGATTGGTGCAGGCTAGGATCCGCATAGTCTATTGTCTCTAAGAGCGAACCTCGATGTTTGTGATTGACCGCGTGGAGCCCTAGCCGGCCACGTGGTCTGACTGGATATATTACACCCCTCCCCCCCTGGTCTGCAATCTACCCACAGACAAAATCTTTCAGATGGCCTGGTAACTTCCTGGTGCAGGTAGAGCGGCGAACTGCGGGAATTGCTGCTGGCTCCCTCACCGCCGTCCCCGGGGGCGAGTCCATGGGGGGTGGCGCTGGGGAGTCTTGTGTCGGCGTTTCCTGTGTCGCTGGGAGAGGGCCCTCGTGTGCAATCAGGGGGAGAAACCTGTGATCTGCGGCGGGTGGTTGTGGAAGGGCTGAGGCATCTGTGGCGTCCGCGAGATCCAAGTCCTCGGGTTCTGGTGGTATCGTCCATCGCCGCAACTGGTCGATGTGCTGGTGTAGTATCTGCCCGTCTTTACATGATACCTCATACGATCTGGGACCTTTAACACGCACCACCCGAGCTGGAATCCAGGCTCGTAGTTTCTGGCGTACACAGGATCCTCCGGGAAGAATCCCCTGGGTGCCTCGTGGTCCTCCGTGGCTGGTGCCTCTGCCGGGGCTTGATCGGGGTGCAGATGGTCAACCTGGGTCATCAGGCGGTGGTCAAGAAGTAGCTCAGCCAGACTGCGCCCCGTAGTGGTGTGGGGTGTAGTGCGCTGGCCGAACAGGAAAGCCGCCAGTTTGTAGTCCCAATCTGAGGAGTCCAGGCGGCGGAGAGCATCCTTCGTTGTGCGGACCATGCGTTCCGGCTGGCCATTGTTCATGGGATGAAACGGGGCCGACCGGACGTGGCGGATACCGTAATATCTCGTGAAGTCCTGGAACTCACTTGAGGTAAAAGCTGTTCCGTTGTCCGTGCCCAGCGTGTCGGGTATTCCCTGGGCGCTGAAGATCCGCCACATTGCCCGGATGGCTGCCTTCAATGACGTGGAGGTTACTGGGACTACCTCCAGCCACTTGCTGTAAGAGTCTACCAGTATAAAGAAAAGCTGCCCCTGGAAAGGTCCCGCAAAATCTAAGTGTAACTAGACCAGGGGTGGTGAGAGGAGTCCCAGGCCCTTTCTGGAGCTTGAGGGGGTTCTGGCCGAGAAGCCTGGCAGGGCTGGCACCTCTTTACTACGCCCTCAATGTCTTTGTCCAGACCCGGCCACCAGACATAACTCCGGGCCAAGGCTTTCATGCACACCACCCCTGGATGCGCCTCGTGCAGGGCTGTTAGAACCCGTTCCCGTAAGGGCTTAGGGATGACCACCCGGCTTCCCCACAGTACACAGCCTTTGTGGACAGACAGTTCGTCCTTCCGGGACACGAAGGGAGCCAGGTCTGGGTCTCCCTTGGCCTCGGGCCACCCCCTCACCACCCAGTCCAAAACCCGACAGAGAAGCTTGTCCTTTGAGGTGCTGTGAGCCACCTCCGAGACGTGGACCGGCTGCTCCGGGAGGGACTCCAGCAGCGCGACCTGGTGGGCAGGGGCTGGATCTGGGTTGCAGACTGGCAGTGGCAGGCGGCTCAGGGCGTCCGCGTGCCCCATTGCCTTCCCAGGGCGGTGCACGAGGGTGTAGGCGTACCCCGCCATGAAAATAAACCAGCGCAGCACTCGGGGGGAGCTCCTCTGAGGGGTTTGGCGGTCGGGGGCGAGGAGGCCCAACAGCGGCTTATGGTCCGTGAGGACCGTGAACAGGCGTCCATACAAATAGTGGTGAAATTTTTTCACCCCGCCACAATAGCCAAGGCCTCTTTATCAATTTGCGCATAGTTGTGCTCGGCCGCCGACAGAGTCCGTGAATAATAGGCAACCGGGATCTCGTGGCCATCCGGCAACCGATGTCCCAGAACCGCCCCAACCCCATAAGGTGAAGCGTCGCAAGCCAGCACCACGGGGAGGGCCTTGTTGAAATGCGCCAGGACCGAATTTGACACCAGCAGGTCCTTAACCACTTGGAACGCCATGGCTTGCTGCGGCCCCCAGACCCAAGATGCCGATTTGTCCAGGAGGCGGTGGAGCGGCTCCGCAACTGCAGCTTTGAGGGGCAAGAAGGAATGATAAAAGTTCAATAGCCCTAGAAAAGCCTGCAGCTCCGCTTTGGATTTTGGGGGCGGTGCGTGGGTGATGGCCTTCACCTTGTCCGCGATGGGGTGGATGCCAGAGGCGTTGACCGTGAACCTAAGAAACTCCATGCGAGGGACCCCCAGCAGACACTTCTCTCGCTTGACCTTGAGGCCCGCTGTGTCGAAGCGATGTAACACAGCCCGCAGCTGGTCGGCGAAAGATGAGTGGTCCGGGGCTGCGATCAGCATGTCATCTAAAAATGGCTGAACTCTGGGGATACCTTTTAGGAGTGAATCCATAAAAGATTGAAAAATACCCGGTGTGACCGAGACTCCGAACTGGAGGCAGTGCACCTTGAAAGCCCCCCTGTGCATCGTGATAGTCTGAGCCTCGGCCGTGGCGGCATCAACCGGCAATTGTTGATATGCCTGGGCCAAGTCCAATTTGCCTAACACCCAGGCCCCCACTAAAGCAGCCAACACATGGCTCACCACTGGCACCGGATATGCGTGAGCCTGCAGGGCTTTGTTAAGCGTGCATTTGTAATCCGCACAAATGCGTACTTCACCGTTCAGCTTAACCGGGGTTTCCCGTCGGGCTGACGCGACCGGTTCCAGGACCCCTTGTTCCACCAGGCGATCTAGCTCAGCCTCAATCTTAGGCTTCATTGCAATCGGCGGTAGCCTGGCCTTAATGCGGATAGGGCGGACAGCCTGGTCCAGGTCCAAGGAAATGGGGGGTCCCGAAAACCGCCCCAGGGTGCCATCAAATACTCGGGGAAATTCTGCGCACACGGCGCCAAAGTCCTGGGACCGGAGTTGGTTGATCCCATGCAACGACAGTCCCAGAGGGCCGAACCATGCGAGTCCCAGCAAGCTTGAGCGTGGTTTCTCCACCACCAGCAGTTCTAAGGGGCCGTGAAAGTCCTAGAACTGCACCCGCAACTTGCCCCAGCCCAGGATCTCCACAGTGTTCTTATTAAAGTCCCGTAAAGCGAACCCCTGTGGTTTCCGTGGGGGGGGGGCCTGTGGACACAATTTGTGGAGCGTATCCGCAGAGATAAGGGAGTATGAAGACCCCGTGTCTACCTCCATACTGCAGGGGAACCCCTCTATCCTGATGGTGACATGCACTTTGTGGGGGCTATTGGGGGGCAAGTTACATACCAGGTGTTGCTGGTGATGGGCCGATATGCTGTGGAGGTCCATGTGCTGCTCCGGCGTGACCTGGTGAGCTGACGACTTCTGGCATTGGCCTCTGGAGCAGCAAACCCTGGCGATGTGCCCTGATTTGTTGCGGCAGACCGCGTTTCAGAAACGGCACGACCTGCGCTCATGGTCTTCCCCACAGCTGGTGCACACAGCCGAAGTGGTAGAAGCCTTGCTTATTTTGTAGGACGATTGATGTGGGCGCTGGAATGCCCGATGGCGGACCTGTAGTACCTCCTCCTCGTCCGAGGCATCAGAGCCGACAGTCGCTTGGGTGCGGTGGACCGCCTTGGCGTGGCGGTCTTGATGGGCCTTCTCGTAAGCAGTGGCCTCCTGGATCGCTTTATCCAGGTCCAGGTCATCCTGGCTGACCAGCCTCCTGCGGAGCTTGCGCTCCCTTAGCCCCACAAGGAACTGAGTCAGCAAGGTGTCCGCTAGGTGGGGAAAGGAACAATTGGTGGCCGCTCGCCTGAGCCCGGCCAAGAACTCGGAGGCCGTCTCGTCTGGCCCTTGGACCCACGCACAAAAGTCCATGAACTCGGCAAACTGTGTGGGCTTCGGCGAAAGATGGTTGGTCAACGCCTTCACCAGCACGGGGTAGGGCTCATCCTTGGTCTGCTTTGGTGCTATGAGGTCCTTGAGTAGCGAGACGGTGTCCATACCGCACGACTGAATGAGATGGGCTTTTTTCTTCCCCAGGTCCACAGTGTCGTGGCAGTCGAAGTAGTTCTCCAGGATCTCGAGCCAGGTCTCCCATTGTGTGGGGCGGGAGATATTGAAGGCAGCTATGCTTTTCTGGGTGGCTGCCATCTTACTGCTACACATGGAGCGATGGCGGGAACGGTGGGAATTAGCGAGCATAGGGAAGGAGTGGCACGGTGCTGCTTCATAGTCAGCGATGCGGTGCTCGGAGTTGGAGAGCGATGAAAAGCCCGATGCCGGTGGCGAGGCGATTTCGGCGAGGTGACTCCAGCGATGTCCCGGAATCCCATCCTCGTCGCCAGTGAAAAGTATGCAGACGGAGAGTGATTTCAGCAAAACGTACTTTATTTAATCAGGAACAAGACAGCTTTTGCCGGCTCACAGGCCGGCTTATATTCCCCGTGAAACCGCCACCCATAACACACACACCCCACTTCCCAATAGGTTATTTACAGGGGCCGAGAGTTCCATAGGCTCTCGGCTGGGACCTAGCCCCATGATTGGTGCGGGCTAGGATCCGCATAGTCTATTGTCTCTAAGAGCGAAGCTCGACGTTTGTGCTTGACCACGTGGAGCCCTAGCCAGCCACTCAGTCTGACTGGATATATTACAGGTTCTCAACAGAGACCAGCCAGGTTCCTCTGGGATGCCTGTAAGTAGGACATGAAAGCCTCAAGGTATCAGCCCACCCTGTCAGTCTGTACTCTACCTCGGGTAGGGTGCCTCAGAACAAAGTGGTCCTGTTGAGCACGTGTCATGTGTGCTCCTCATGCCCTTGAAGTTCTTCCTGATCAGTATCCATATTGGGGATGAGTGATCTTTGGAGAAAAAGGCTTTGGAGGACAGAACACAGCCAGGTAAGGTGGGAAGAGGGCAAGGGTGAGATGTACTTGTCACCTCTGATGGAGTAGCGGAGGATGTGGTCTAATATGCAAATCCCCTAATTAATATTCAAGGTGTACCCCTCTGATTGCCCACAGGCACCTCTGCTTTACATTTGAATGGGGGAACATACAAATCCATATATTTAGATGTCCTTGTCACATATAGCTTGGCACAAGGGAAAGTATGACTGTTTGCCAGAAAGCACTGCTGGGTGTAGGACCAGCCCAAGACGTTTGGGTGCCTGAGGCAGAGAATATGAGCAGCACTCGCCCACCTACACATTCAAGTCATAACCCTAATTAATATGCATGCCAGACATTTTCTGTCTGTCTGTCAGAGTAACTTTCACTCTTTTGGGAGTGGTATGGATCACTGGAAGCAGGTGAGTGGTGCATGCAAACACCTAACTCACTTGACATCATTTGCAGTGTGCTGGGGACACCCATTCCTGAAATTATTTCACTATTACTCAATAGCAACCACTGATTTTTATAAAAAAATCTGAAAATAGCCTTCTGGGGCCATGGAAGGGGAAATGGTGGCTCTGAGCAGCTGAGGGAAGGGAAAATGGATCTGATGTGGGTGAACCCACTTCCCATCCAGACTGCCTGATAATGTGCTTGGATGATGCTCTTCCCAAAAAGATTGGAGAAAAGAAAAGCATGAAACAGCACACTGAATGGGGAAAGGACACATAAGAACACATGAAGCTGCTGGATACTGAATCTGACCATTGTTCCATCAAGGTCTGTATTGTCTACTTGGACTGGCAGTGGCATCACTTACTGCCTGCTCATTTTAACTAGAAAGGGTGGGGATTGAATCTGAAACCTTCTGCATGCCGAGCAGATGCTCTGCCACTGGGCCACAGCCCAGCCTAGTGGATTCTCAAAAAAATTAAAACTGCCTTCATGTCCAAGCCCTGGTAGAAACAAAGGCAGGCCCAGCTTCAGGGACCTGCAAAGGGGCCTTGTTTTGTGTGTGTGCGCGCGCGCGCGCGCGCGTGTGTGTGTGTGGTGTGCTCTGGCCTGGCTAGCTCCTGTGTGCCCGTGGTGCCAGACGGTGTCATTGTCATGTTGCCTCTGTGGGTGATGCTAGCTCCCCTCATTCCTCCATTGGTCCATCCCTACATACGTTTTGCTCCCTCGCCCACTGGTGGTGAAGGAGCTGTCAGGCCCAGCGGCTTTGGCAGCAAAGCATCTCAGCTGGAAAAAAGCCTCCGGCGCTCGAGTGACCTACTAACCTTGTTCTCTTGAAAAATGCATGAAATGCAGGACTCCCTCTTCAGAGGGCTCATGGCGCACTGGGGCGGGGGGGGGGGAACATTCCCTCTTACCCTTGCCTTGGCTTACACAGAGCCACTCGCTCACGTCCACTCGCAAAGTCCCTTCCGTGCACAAAAGATGCATGAACATGGGCACATGCATGCTGACACATAAACTGTCTTCTATTGCGCACAATCTCTGGGGTGGAGTGCAGTGCCTCCATTGCCAGCACCCGGGTATGTGCCTAAACAGTCAGACTCTCTTGCACACACACACACACACACGTTTCATAGAGTGCAACCAAACACACACACACACACACACACAGATTTACAGTCTTACCCCTCCCCCTCCATTGGCAGGCAACAGGACACGCTGGATAGATTGATGGAGCTGGCCTGGGGAAATCTGTGTTCCACACAGCCATGAAATGCAGGGCAGCACTGAACAAGACATGGGAAATATGGGCTCTGTTCTCCTAGAGTCTTTACTTTAACAGCAAATTCTTGAGCGGAAGGGGTGGGGGTGTTGGATCAGGGCAGCCCTGTGTTTTAACCATTTCCCCCCCACTACATCCTCCATGGGAAAATCAGCCCTTCTCCTGCCCCCCATCTCCAGTGGCTAGTAGGGAAAATAAAGAGGGGGGTTTCAGTCTGGGAATAGGTGTCAGGGGAGCTGTGCCCCCCATAAAATTATAGTTATGGGTTCACCAGGTCACACATCTACTGTGTCTCACGCAACCGTGATCAGGCAAGGCCCTGTTTCTTGCAGGGCAAAATCAGATGTGCATTGAGAGTTCCAGGGGTTTGGAGTTCCCTGTGTTAGTCAGAATCTAATTTTCAGATGGGCAGGGGCTGAATTTGGATCAGGACTGTGGGAAGGGGGGGGTCAAAGCCTCTCCCCCCACTGTTTCTCATGGGGAGGTCAACCCTCCCTGCCTGCCATCCCAATCCAAATGGTGAGGGGTCATGCCCAGTGTTTCCTCTAAGCTGTGGAGTCTTGTGAGCAAAAATTCTACTTTGTGAGCTACTGGCATTGAAGTTGTGAGCGAGCGATTTGGCTACTGCATGAATTAGTTTGCTCTGGAGCCATCCTTCCTGAGCGAAGACAAAAATGTGTGAGCCGGAGGCTAAAGAACTGTGAGATAGCTCACACTAACTCAGCTTAGAGGGAACACTGGTCATGCCCCAAAATCAGCTTTACAAAATTGCTGGGAACTCTGAACTCCCTACATGCCGTGTCTGCCTCCCCTACCCAGCAATGCTAATGAGTAAGCTGTGGGATGAGCTTGCATCTGCAATCCTTAGCTCTCTTAAGGAAAAATGTGATCCAGGACCACCGTCTGGAGTCTTCCTTTACACACATACACACGCACGCACATATATACACTGACAGGTAGATGCAAACCTACATTTGCAGCCTCTTTCAGACAAAGCAGTGCCCCCATTCTGTCACATATGCACATTCCAGCGTGCGCAAACAAGGTGCTTCTGACGTGCATGCCGGCTCCCTCTCAGCTCAAATGGCACCCAGAGATCAGTGGAACCCCTCCCTCTCACACTATCCAGAGGCAGGTGTGTGAAAGCTCCTGACCCCTCCTGGCTGTTGGGCATTTGGCAGAGAGCATCTGCATCCTCCCACCCCCTCTCCTGTTGAAGGCACAAGTAATCCACTGGCCTAGGGGTGCATCTGTGTGCTAGCAGTGAGACCGGGCGGTGTGCTTCTGCTGCTGCCACGGCCTCATCCCTGATAGTTCTGCTCCAGCTGAAGTGGCAGAGTGTAGCATGCCACGACAGCCCTTGCAGATGGCAAACTGCTCTTGCCAAGCATGCCAGATACACTCATTTCTCACCAGTGGCTTGGTGGTTTTTTTTTAATACACTGGATAATCCATCATTCATTCACAATCACTTGTTGTGGAGCACTGCCTCATAAAGCAGAAAAAGCACCTTGCTGGATGGACGAAAGGTCCAACTTGTCTGGCAAGGATGTGACAGTCACCCCCTTGTGTGTGTGAGCATCTGGTACTGGGGGGGGGCGCACGCGCTGCCTTTTAACATCAGGGTTCTATTTCATTTCTAATAGCTGTCTAACTACATGCTATGCTTTCACCCGGTATGTCCCCAGCTCTGGGGTCAACAATCTGGGAGTGCCATGCGCAGAACTTTAATTCTCAGGCTTGATTTAAATCACATCATAGCGCATGAGGAGAGGGGGCTTAAATCTGTGCGCTTGGACTCTGTGCCATTTTCATGACCCGAAACAACCCCAGGGAACCGCTGGTTGCCTTGTAGGGGAAACGGAAGTGTATCTGATTGGCAAGATGTGTATCTGTGGGCTACATGTAAGTTTCCATGGTGGGGCAAATAGCAGCTTCTCAGGACATTTCCCCAGTTAGAAAAACAGGAGTTGGGGAGGTTTAAGCACCCATCCACACATGCCATAGTCTTAATCTGAATCAGGCCTGAGAATCAGAAACTCCCAGTGCACATCTGGTCCACAGGATGGGGTGGGGAGCATGTGGTGGAGCAAACAAGGATTTATAACATGTGAATTGTCCCTGTCCATAAGGAATTCAAGATGTCTCAGTAAGTTGGACGAAAGGTCCAACTTTACCTGAGTAAAAATCTGAACACGGTTGATGCTCAGAGTACTGGAAGATACCTCAAAGGTCATGTCACCAAATTTGGAAGAAGATTGCTTTTCCCAGCATGGTGTGATGGCTAAGAGCAGGGAACTCTAATCTGGAGAATCGGGTTTGATTCCCTGCTCCTCCCCATGAAGCCTCCTGGGTGACCTTGGGCCAGTCACATTTCTCTCAGAACTCTCTCAGCCCCACCTACCTCACAAGGTGCCTGTTGTGGGGAGAGGAAGAGAAGGTGATTGTAAGCCACTTTGAGACTCCTTAGGGTAGAGAAAAGCAGGGTAGAAAACCCTTTTCTTCTTCATCATCATCACCCCCTCCCAAGCCGACTGTACAATGGTTAAATTCATAAAATCTAGGGCTGCTCAGCATACAACTCACAGGGTCATTTTGCTGTTGTTCCTTTTGATGTAACAATGTTATCTTGATGCTTTCTTGAGCTAGCGCATTGTTTTGCTGGTTAAATATTACAACTGATATAGGGAGAAGAACATATTGCCCCCCTCAAGAAAATGAAGCCTTTTGTTACAGTGTTGACAAAAGAAACTACTTCCTCACCTCAATTTATGGAATTCACTGTGGTGACAGCCTGTAGATTAGATGGCCTTTTAAAAGGATTAGAAAAATCACCCATGAGCTAGGAAAGCTAAATTGAGCCTCCATGACTGGTGGCAGTGTGCCCATGAGTACCAGATGCTGGAGAACTGCAGAGTCATGTCAATGGGAATGGGGGTGAGGGTGGGATGTTGCTGCCACAGCTCTGTCCCCCACTTATCTTTCTGGAGTCCCTTCCAAAACACAGCTGCATTCCTCCATCGCAAAAGATGAAATACGTCCTTTATGTGTTGTTGACATGATGAAAAGATGCAATTTCCCCCCAGGGCCAAGCTTTTCATATGATTTTCATGAATGCAATGAATAGCCATCTCCAGCAGCACGTCATTTTATTCAAAAAAAACCCCATTCTTGATTTCGGTTTCATCTCAGCACTCGCCCTCTCCAGCAAAGAAGGATCAGGGACACACTGGCTTGCATTTTTCTCCTTTTCCTTTCCTCTCTCTAGTTATTTGTCCACCCTTTCTCTCCTTTCTTTTCCTGTCACACACACACACACACACACCCAAAAGAAGAAAGTTCGTAAGCTTCCTGGGACAGGAACTCATCCATCTGTGCTCAGATTGCTCTGGAGAGGGCAGGTACACGGGTAGTGTCATCGTAAATGGGGCCTAGAATAACTTTCAGTTCTAAATAGCCCCGTCTCTCTTGGGAGACTCTATGCAGAAGGCAGGAGATACCAAACAGGCCACTTTCTTCCCAGTACTCTGTAGCAGCCCAGCCAGCTGACTTTCACCCTTCATCATAACAACAACAACACATTCCCTGCTGTTCTCTAATTGCTAACCCCAAACATGTAATTGCTTAAAGCTGGCCTCTCCAGAGCTCTTGAGAAAGGCTTAACAAACAGATCTGTTAGCATAACCAGTTTGGGCTTTCTTCCAGAAAAAATGGCTGCTCCTCCTCTCTGTGCAGCTGATGGGCCAGATCCACTCTTGCCATCACCCTGTTTAAATGACCGGACTTGCACAAAAGCAGAACTGTGCCTTTGTGCCCACCCTGTTGCTATCCACAGGTGTTTGCAAAGGTGATGTTTCCATTGGATCTTGCCCGCTGCTATTGTTTTGTGTGGTTGTGATTTTCCCAAAGCCTCCCTTGTGAATGTAAAGCCAGTGCAAAGCTGTTCTTGTTCAGGCTTCAGCTGGTGTTGAATGATGCCATCTTTGCTCTCTCTTTCTCTTTCCTTCTACCAGGATCACGTGCAGTTTTTCTGCCTCCCTTTTTAGTCTCACGTCCAGGGTCACAGCACAGCCATATTTATAGCAATGGCCCTCCCCAACAGAATAGAAGACAGCAGATGGGGCAGCCCTTGGCACATCTTCTGCAAGATGCCATGGGAGCAGTGACCCCTCTGGTGCATTAGTGGAGACTTTCTGTCCACTGGCTTTATCTCAGTCTTTCCATCACTTCTCAACACAAAGGCAAAGATCCTGACTCAGCATGAAACATACCGTTTGTTTTCCCACTGCGAAGAGTCTCCATTGGGCATACATTGTCACTACAAATACAAAGACATTGCAAGAGAGCAAGTTCCCTTTGTCAGATATGCTCCCTTTGTCAGATCCCTTCATATCTGATGAAAGGCGCTTTGACTCTTAAAAGCTGGAAATCTTGCTGGTCTTTCAGGTGCTACTGGACTTGAATATTGCTCTTCCTCTGCAGACCAACAGGCTCCCTACCTGAAACTATTGGCAATAAAGCTTCTGCACAGGAGTTTTTGGCACACTTTCCTCTACCAGCCACCATTTCCCCTGCATTTCTCTCTCTCACAAACACTGGAGGGTTGTTTTTTTTGAGTACTTAAAGAAATGGTAATTAGCATCATAGTGCTATAGCAATTACTGTTCTTTTTAAAGCCCTCCAAAAGCCTCCAATGTTCTGTTGGAGAAAATGTATTTACCTATTGATTAATTCCCTTCATTTATACTTCTCCTTTCTCCCCAATAGGAGCCCAAAACAGTTGACATTGTTCTCCTCTCCTTTGGTTTATCTACACAACTCTCTGCGGTAGGTTAGGCTGAAAGTATGTGAATGGTGCCAGTCACCCAGCAGGCTTCCGTGGCAGAGTGGGGATTCGAACCTCGCACCTATGTGGGGCTGACGAAAGGAAAATAATGCCAAAGTGGGCAGGACACAGATCGAAAGAGAACAATATTTATTGTGGACAGAGCTCTCAAAATATGAATTCATGCCCATTATGAAAGGCTGGCAACCATAGAGGCAGAAGAAGGCCATTCTCTTGCCCCCAGGGTTCAGCAGCAGTACCGCTTAGGGGAGGAGGAGGAGGAGGTCATTTGCCTCCCATGGCCTGGCTGTGCCCACAAGTCAAGACATCTCTCTGAGTCCAGGCCGGCATAGAAGTCTGAGCAGCTGATCACCACCCAGTTCTTCAGGGGCAAAAGTCCACCTGACAGAATTCACCCTCCTAACTGGCCTTAATTGGCATTCCTTTTTGTGACAGACTTGGCTTTGGGGAATGGACGCCTGAGGCCATACCACACAGGGACAGCTTCTATGTGCGAATGCAGACAGAATGCAAAACTGAACCAAGGGGTAATATTGCCGAGACTGAGCCTGCAGTGCTTAGAACCTCTGACAAAGACGAACACGCATCATCGCAGATGTTTATGAAAACAAGTATGATGGGAAGAAACTGTTGTGAATGTAGGGCTGCCAGCCTCCAAGTGCAGCCTGGAGATCTCCCAGATTTACTATTTGATCTCCAGACTACAGTTCCCCAGGAGGAAATGGCTGCTTTGGAGGGTGGACTCTATGGCATTATATCCTGCTGAGGTCCCTCCCCAAACCCTGCCCTCTCCAGGCTCCACCTAGAAATTCTCAGGAATTTCCCAATCTGGAGTTGGCAGCCCTAAGTGAAAATTCCATCTCTCAAACCAAACTCACGGTGGCTCAGTAAAAAATGGTAGCCTGCCTTGTTTAATGTAAGAGTTTTTTTATGATGCATTATTAACCTATAAAACCCGTTGCCACAAGATGCTATGAAGAACACAGCCATACACATCTTTAAAGGAATATATACAGCCACAGAGGCTACATCTGTTGGTTGCTATGAGCGTCCAACACACCACAGAAAGAGTGGGTGGATATAGGCTACTATTTTAATAGCTTGCATTTGTACCTGATATGAGGTTACGATTCTACACTGTGCTGTTTAGAATGCCTTCACATACAATAGTTACAACAACCCTGTAAAATGGCTTGATATTATAATCTCCACGTTGATATTGGGGCAGGGCAAACTGAGGGAACCCTAATCTGTCGAAGGCCGCCAGATAAATTCACATCTATGATGAGACTTGAACAAAGGGTTTCACACAGTCACTATGCTATATCATGCTCTATCTGTTCAAGGATTACCATTTGTCATCATGATGTAAGGTGGTCTTGGAGCTGCGGTGGCTCAAGTGGTTAAGACGCTGAACTGCAGGCTGTGGAAGGTCGGTAGTTCAGCAGTTCGAGACCCGGATGCCGCATGATGGAGTGAGCTCCCATCTCTAGTTCCAGCTCCTGCCAACCTAGCAGTTCGAAAGCAAGAAATTGCAAGTAGATAAATAGGTACCACTTCGGTGGGAAGGTAACAGTGTTCTGTGCACCTTGGTGTTTAGTCATGCCGGCCACATGACCATGGAAACGTCTTCGGACAGCGCTGGCTCTTCAGCTTTGAAACGGAGATGAGCACCGCAACCCTAGAGTCGGATTCGACTGGCTTTCGAGCAAGGGAACCTTTACCTTTACCGTAAGGTGGTCTTGGTGTCAGAGCCTTTGCTCTTTGTAACCAGCAGCTCTTCATAATGGCTGGGCCTGTCCTGCCACTAGCAAAGCTTTTCTTGTTGACAGAGGCACATCCTCCATTCTGCAAGGCTAAGAACGGAGGAGGCAGGGGACAACGAAGCAACAAGATTGCTTAATTTGCATTTCAGGAGATCTAGGCATTTGCATGGCTACTATAACAACCTACACCTAGACCAGGGGTGGCCAAACTTGCTTAACATAAGAGCCACATAGAATAAACGTCAGATGTTTGAGAGTCGTAAGCCATGAACAAATATTACACACACGTTTTTATTGAAAAATATGCAAATTTGCTTGTTATTAACACTGAGACTGCCAAAAATAAAAACAAAAGGGGTAAAAACAGATATTGATAATGATATTGATTTATCCAATTATATTTGTGGGCTTGGGGGGGGCGGGCTTTGAGAACGCACTTAAAGTTAAAGTTGCTTTCTTTCTCCGCTCCCGTCACCTCAAGTCTACCCAGGGAGGGGAACACTGGCTGGGGAAGGGGAAGGGGAGACCAATTGGGGCGGGATGCCTCCCCTTCGCTTCCCCAGCTGTCCTGCTGGGAGCCACACAATATGTCTGAAAGAGCTGGCATGTGGCTCCCGACCATAGTTCCCTCTAAGCTGAGTTAGTGTGAGCCAGCTCACAGATTTTTAGCCTCTGGCTCACACATTTCTGTCTTCGCTCAGGAAGGAGGGCTCCAAAGCAAACTGATTTATGCAGCAGCCAAATCGCTCGCTCACAACTTTAATGCCAGTAGCTCACAAAGTAGAATTTTTGCTCACAAGACTCCACAGCTTAGAGGGAACATTTTGGCCACCCCTGACCTAGACCGTAAGTCTAGAAACTTGATTCTTTAAAGAAATGAAGGCTGAGTCCTGACCACCACTCTTTGAAAGCTAATCCAGCTGAGAGCACGCTCAGATACCACAGGGCTAAGGTTGCCGTCCTCTAGGCGGTGTCTGGAGATCTCCCACTATTATAATTAATCTTCAGGCTTTGGAAGGCGGATTCTATAGCATTATGCCCAGGGGTCATTTCGTAGAAAAAGAGGTGCAGGAGCTCATTAGCATAACTCATTTGCATATGCCACACCCCCTGACATCACCGGAAGTGTGTCAGAAGGCAACACCCACCGCTCAGGCTCCACCCCCAAAATCTCCAGGGAATTCCCAACTCAGATTCAAACCTGGGTCTCCCAAATCCTTGTCTGGAACACTAACGACTACACAACACTTCATGGGGCAGCGGCTGTTGAGCAGTAGCAAGCAGCTGGGCCTGAATGAGTGATGCAAGTTGCATGGTGCCAAGTTGTCCAGTGGCTGCTGTCAGGCCTGACATGCTCTCTCCTCCTGCATTTTACTGACAAAAACAAATGCTTGTTTAATTGGTGAGGAGCATGCGTTCTATTGCACATTCACACACATTAAGACCAGACAAGGTACAATCCCAAACAGACACCACACCAGCAGCCATGTACACAACGCTGCCCATGTTTGCCATCTACCATAACCATAAAGACATTTATCCCCCCCCCTGGAGCCAGGCAACCCTACCCCCCCCCCCCATGGAGACACTGGGGTTATTGGGATTATTAAACATCCCCACCCCCCATGCGACACTTTATTGTATACTGGCTTGACTGCATGCAGGTGAGGGATTGGGCAGTGCGGTGCTGGCAGGATCCGAGATGCAGCTGCCCGAAGGTGCTGTTGGGCGCGCTGCTTCCTCGGCTGAAGAGTGCTGCAGGGAAGGCTGCGCCCGACTCATCCCCTTCGGCTGCAGAGTTTCTGCATGGAGCAAAGCAGGCGCATGCCCGTCTCCCCCCTCCCCCCCACGCATTGGGTGCACGCACAGCTTCTCTTTCTGCAACAATGCTACTTGAGCTGCTGACCTGTGTTGTTTCCCTCCCGGCATAGTGACTAGGCTGCTCCTGCTGAGCCACCTGCTCCCATCTCCTGGTGGTTGCGGCGCCCGCCTCCTCTGCCCTTGCCTGTCACCAGAGAGAACCCCAGCATCCGGGTGCTCGGCCGAACCCCCTCGCTGACCTTTTTTTGTTTTTCTTATTCTTTTTCCTTCCTCACACCAATTCAGCTTCGTCCCAGCCCGAGGCGAGCAGCGTTGGGTTTATGTCTGTATTGGACGAAAATGAGCTGTTGCGCATGGAGCAAAGCAGGGGTGGTGCTGCAATTCAAACCGCCTGCCGGTCCAATGGTGAGAGAGTGCTCCTGCCCCACTTCCCCGGATGCCCCGACCAAGCCTGGAGGCTTCTGCTTTACAGCAGCGTGGAGCTGAGGCCACCCCGCCACCTTCCCATGGCCAGGGCCGGCCCAAGGTGTTACTGAGCCCTAGGCGAGGCCAGCTTGTGGCGCTTGCACCCCCCCCAGGCGATGCCAACCTCCTGGTGGGGCCTGGAGGGGGAGAGGGGGGAGGGCGTCGCCATCACTCCTGCGGGCGAGCATCGAAGAGTTTTAAGAGCCCCCGTCTGTCCGAGAACATAGCTGTAAGCATAGCTTTATGATGAAGTGAATCAACAGTATATTGTCAATACGTCACCAAGAGAAATGAATTGTTGAAGGACAGTTTATGTACACCTCCTTGTTCAGAAGAAGATCATTGTCGAAATGGCACATCATTCCGGAGACCACCGTCTACTACATTCACTATTTATATTACTCAATTTCTGTTACTGTATATTATGATTTATGAATATATTATTAAGCGCTAAATTGTCACAGTTCTTTTCCGTTTTTCATTTGTCTCATCACTATGCCCATTCTTGTAACTATTAAACACTGGAACCTTACAGACACCTTTTAGGTAAACTACAATATTATGACTCACAAAGCTGCCTGACACTGAATCAGACTATCAGTCCATTAAGGTTAATATTGTCTCCTCTGACTGGCAATCGCTCTCCAGGTTCTCAGTTGGAGGTCTTTCCCATCGTCTACTACCTGACCCTTTTCATTGGAGATGTCAGGGATTGAACCTGGGATCTTCTGTGTTCTAAGCAGATGCCCCTTCCCTCGTGGGTAGAAAGATACATCCTGGGGAGGTGAGCAGGGAAAACAAATTGCTGGAAGGAACTCTTATAGCAATTCATAGCATTATTGAGACATGTGCCCCGCCTTGCCCTCCCCCACCCTGCATCAATGCTCCCTCTAAGCTGTGGAGTCTTGTGAGCAAAAAAATCTACTTTGTAAGCTACTGGCATTAAAGATGTGAGTGAGCAATTTAGCTACTGAATAAATTAGTTTGCTCTGGAGCCATCCTTCCTGAGCCACGACAAAAATGTGTGAGCCGGAGGCTAAAAAGTGTGAGCTAGCTCACACTAACTCAGCCTAGAGGGAACGCCGCCCAGCATACTGCCCGCACTGCTCACTTTTGCCCTAACTAGGCTTGGGATGCAAGGCCTGAGATGTGCAGAAGAGATGTCTCAGCACTAGTGCTAGGCACACTGTGTGTATTGCACCATGTGCTAATGCTCACACAATAGGAAAGTGTGAATGTAGCTTTCATAATTTGCCAGTTCAGTGGCCGTCACTCAGTCACTGTCTGGAATTGCTATCAGATCTGGCTACCTACCAAAAGCCAAAGAGCATTCTCTTTGAAGGGGTGGTCAGGAACTGGGGGCCAGAGATGGGGAAGGTCTGAGAATGCCAACATCTACAGCATCACAAGAGTCATTGTGAAAGGGAACTCGTTGGCTTGAAAGTACAAATTCCCCGGTCAGATACTTAAGAAGGGCTGTGTTGGCTCCTTAATGAGCAGAATGTCTTTTGCACATGCTCAGAGATCCTCTCACCTGCTTTATTGCATCATATTTCACTGGCCTGAGCCTTACACCTAGTCCAGAGGGATTTGTTACAAGATCCACAACCAGTCCACAGGCCAGTTTACACATGATGTGACTTGCCTCTTAGAGCTTATGTACACTTTCAGATATCAAGAGATCAACCGTCCAGCACATGCCTTGTCACATGAAAACTGTTTCTCCCTTCTCACACACCTCCAGTGTTTCCAAAGCTATTTTCAGTGAGACAAAATTTCACTTCCTGCGTGATGCACAGAAGTAAGTGACGTGCCTCCTTGGCTTGCCACAGAAAGCCGCAGATACAATCGCAGGCAGTTTGGTGGGAACTTTGGCCAGCAAGCTCTCAACAAGGGCAGGGGAGAAATAAGACCAGCCCTCTTGATCTGGACTGAGGGCATTTCTTGTCCACTGGAAGGCTGCTCTGGGCAGGGCAGGGCAGAATCCCACGGAAGACAGCTGTTACAGGTCCCAACTCATCCCACATAAGCCTTTAGTGCTTGCCAATTGAAAACAGATAACATTTATTTCCCCGTTAACTGACACCATGTGCACAAAATCACTCCTTTGTTCTCTGTACTAAATCATCTCAAAGGAGCTCCTACCTCCTGGGTATGTCCTCACAATCAGCAATGTTCAGCCTGCAAGTTAGCCCATAGAAGTCACTAGCTTACAAATAATCAGTTTTTCAGGCCCACCTAACATGGCGGCTAGAGAGACTATCTCTTTTGTACTTTATGAATGAGTCTTCCACTTGATTGATTTGAAGACCCCTTCTTGGTGGATCGAGCCCCTTGTTCATGGTCATAGGGCTGAATATTGCCAGGTGGACTTTCTACCCTGGATGCTGATATTTTTGCTAGTCTTTTAACAGCCCTGGTAGGTTGCAGCTGGCATCCCAGGGTGTCAGAAGCAGAAGCTTCCAAGGTGTCACCTGCTATACTCAAGGGTCTGGCCTCTGGGAGAGGGCAAATTCTGTCTTGGGACTAGTATTCCTTGTCGGTAGGGACTTCAGCCTACCAGTCTTCATCAGTTTGCACCTGTGGAGAGGGCTCCTGTCTCTTTAACAGAAGCTGAATGGGATGTTTCCCCCACCCCCTGATTGATTTACCTCCCTGCCCTGAAAAGCTTCAGCTACCCATATGAAGCCTCTCTTAAGGGAATGGGTCTGTTTGCCAATCCTACCTGTACAAACAAATGGATCTTGCCTTTCATGAGGTTCCAAGGCCATGCTCTCTAGCCTTACAGGCTTGCCCTCAGTTCCCCATCTCTAAGGAAAGGAGGAGAAAAGTAGCAAAACACGGGGGAAGTGCCAATCATTTTATTGGAGTGAGAAGTTGAGGCAGAACGGGCCACATCCCAGGGAAAAGATCCACACAGGAGAAATATCCTTCTTGACTGAACAGTCAGGTAAGCAGCAGCAGGGTATGCCAGATTCCATTGGGGCAGCTGAAAGAGCAAAACACGGAAGTCAGTCCCCATGGGGTCCATCTGCCTGACTTCATGTCTGTCCCCTGGAGCTTTCCCACAAGGGTTAATTGCCTCCTGGATCGATGCTGTTGGGAACCAGCACACACACACCCTCCCACAGGATCATGATACATTTGTGCACCTCCAGGGTTTTCTCCACCTTCTCTCAGATCTTTCCCAAACCTGCTTTGTTATGATGTCTGGGAAAGATCACAGCATAGGTGAGCTGGCTGCCTTGTGGATGGGAAAGTCCAGATCTTCCTTGTATGTCACCATGACAACTATTTTCCCCTTAGCAGTTCTGATGGTGGTCATTTTTCTCTCCTGCATGCAACTTGGATCACCATAGCAGAGACTGGGGCAGGGAAAATGTCAGGAAACCCACAATCCGGAAGCCCTGTTGCTCCCATGGTGCATCAGTGACTACACTGGAAGGGGGGGGGGAAATGTCCTGCCCCTTTAATAGAGGCTTAATGGGATATTATTTTCCAGGTGATGTGATTTAGCTCCATGTCCTGAAAAGCTTCAGCTGCTCATTTTCCTGTATTAAAGGGACAGACCATTTTTCTCCAGGCCTGTTGGTGACCCTAAGCCACAGCAACACTCTCCAGGGCTTCCCCAGGAATGTGTTGCCATGTGGGAAAGTACTTCTGTTTTGTTCAGCATCTTAAAAAAGCAAGGACAGTTTTGCAAATTGTGGTGTTGTTTTTTTTAGATTGTCAGGAGTTTTTTAGCTTGTTAGCACCTGAGCTTGCCACTTGTATTTTAATTCAAATATATTTAGGTAAAGGTAAAGGTTCCCTTGCTCGAAAGCCAGTCGAATCCGACTCTAGGGTTGCGGTGCTCATCTCCGTTTCAAAGCCGAAGAGCCAGCGCTGTCCAAAGACGTTTCCGTGGTCATGTGGCCGGCATGACTAAACACCAAGGCGCATGGAACGCTGTTACCTTCCCACCGAAGTGGTCCCTATTTATCTACTTGCAATTTCTTGCTTTCGAACTGCTAGGTTGGCAGGAGCTGGAACTAGAGACAGGAGCTCACCCTGTCTTGCGGCACCCGGGTCTTGAACCACTGAACTACTGACCTTCCACAGCCTGCAGTTCAGCGTCTTAACCACTTGAGCCACCGCAGCTCCTTCAAATATATTTAAAATGCATTAAAATTGTGTAATGAGAAATTTTACTTCGAGACTCTTTTGACACATTTTATCCAGGTCTCAATCTCAGTCTCTCTCTCTCTCTCTCTCTGTGTAGGTCCCATTTGATTCACAATGCTTACCCCTCCCTTCCAAAGTGCCCACCAAAATTGTCATTTCTGGGAGCCTGGGAGAACCTCCCTTTAAAGTGTGGGGTTGAGCAGAGACTGGTTGGTCCCTCCATGCTAAGCCCTTGATTTTAGCTGTACTGTGCTCTGTTAAATCCAGAATCCAGGCCAGGGACAGCCCCAAATGCGGAGACGGTTCCCCCAGGCAGAGGGAGCAGAACTATGACTGAAATGCCTCCGTGTCCCTTTAAGCCCCCATCCACTGTCTGGCAGGGATCAGATGAATGGGGGATTGAGAGAGGCTGCGGCGGCAGCAGCTGTTCGCCTTGGAATGGCCTGAGCCGTTTCCTTTGTGTTGTGGAAATGTGGCTGCACTGAGCCGAGCAGTAGGGGCCCAGTGAGGAGCACGGAGATTGCATGACCTTCTCTGTGGAGATGTGCATGCGTTGATGGTGCTCTGTGTGTACATGTCCAGGAGGGTTTTAGCATCTCTGTGGATGTCTAGAAACATGGATATTTGTGCTTATGTGAATGAATGGAAAAGCAGGGGTTGGAGGGGACAGAGGAGTATCTGTCTGCGTAAATGTTTGGGTCTGCAAGGAACATATGTATTTTGACAGGTTTGCAGGAGCAGGTGGCTGCACACAAATTTAAAAATGCATTTGCATGCTCTAGCATAGTGCCTTATTTCTGTTAAGAGAAGCCTGGGACTGAATCACTTGGGGAAGACAATAGAAAGCCCTGCTATTCCCTATGATGGACGGCTTGAGAGCCACAGGTTTGTGTATTGGACTAGGAAAAGGGAGAAGACTGTTCAGATCCCCCCCTTATGACCTGAACTGACTGGAGCAAGTCTCTCTCTCTCTCTCTCTCTCTCTCTCTCTCTCTCTCTCTCTCTGTTGTGTACTAGGCTCGACATCAACAAACCCAGCTTGGGTACACAGAACAATAGACTGTTACGATCCTGGGAGGAACCTATCGACCAGGAGTACCTCTGTAAATAAACTATCACAGGTAGTGGGTGTGTATGGGGTTGGTCACGCCCACCAGATCCTGCTCTTGGAGGACCTTCCTGACCGCCCTCTCCAGGTATTGGATGTGTCCTGCCACACTGCCAGGGACCGTGTCCTCTCCCACATTTTGCACTGGGTGGGGAAAGGATGGCCCGCCGGTCAGGTGGGCCCAGAATTCGCGGCATTCTCCTCCCACCAGGACGAACTATCTGCACACAAAGGTTGCCTGCTGTGGGGTAACCGGGTTGTGTGCCAACAAGTTTTAGCTGCGCTACATAAAACACATCTGGGTATCGTATGGATGAAGGCGTTGGCCTGCAGCTACGCCTGGTGGCCCAGCATGGACAGTGAAATTGAGGACTGTGTTGAGCACTGCCAGGCCTGCCAAGAATCCCACCCAGAACCTCTCTGGGTGCCAACATGACAGTGGGAGTCCACCTAACGACCGTGGTCCCGGTTACATATAGACTTTGCAGGCCCCTTCCAAGGGCAGATCTTCTTCATTCTGGTGGACTCCTACATCAAATGGCTAGAGGTGGTACCAGTCCTTTCCACCTCATCCCAAGCAGCCACCCGCACCCTCTGGAGGATCTTCTGCACCCATGGCATTCCCGACACCATGGTGTCGGACAACGGGATGGCCTCCACCTCGGGCAAGTTCCACAACTTCCCATGCCCTTCCACCCAGCCACCAACGGCAAGGCAGAATGGAGGTAGAGGACCACCAAGGACGCCCTGAAGCGGATCGTTCAGGGAGATTGGGACCACCGGCACACAGCCTTCCTTTTTGGCCAGCGGGTGACTCCAAGCACCTCCACCGGCTGCAGACCAGTGGAACTCCTCATGGGATGATGCCTCACCATACGACTGGACTGGATGCACCCCGACCACACTGCAGAGCATCATGCAACCCCCGAGAATCAAGTGGTGACCCCATCTACTCCCGGAACTTCTCCAGCGGCCCTGCCTGGATCTCAGCCAAGGTAATCCGAGTCACCGGTCCCCTGTCCTACAAGGTATCGACCGACGGCGCCCAAATACTGCAGAGGCACATCGACCAGCTCTGCCGACGCCTCCTCCCTGTCAAGCCAGGTCTGCCATCAACAACCCCAGATGAAGACGATGCAAAGTTGCCAGATCTACCAGAACTGGAGGCTGAGAGAGGCGCTCCAGCAGCCAGCATGCAACCCGCAGCCAGTGAACCACCAGAGGGACCTGTAGAAGCAACACCAGAACAGGCAGCCTCTCTATGCCACTTCCTGCCCGGGGTCCACCCCTCAGGCCAAAGGGGTGAAGGAACTCAAAAAGAAGCGCCAAGATACTGCGCTGCGGAAGACCACCACCAAGCCCAAGTTCCAGCATGCCCTGCAGGCCACTATCCCAGAAGGGAGTTTGAAGCTCAGCAGTGAGGAGGAGAATGAGCTGGCAGGAAAAGGCCAGGGCCTGCTGTAAGCAGCACAGAGCAGCAGGTCCCAAATTAAATGGCGCCATAGACGGTGAGCAATTACCCCCCCTTTTTGTGACTGTGACTGTGATGAACCCCAAGCAGGGAACCCATGTGAAGGTGCGGGCGCTGATAGACTCGGGCTGTGCCAGAGACTTGATTAACCCCTCCTTGGTTACGGGCTTGGGGGCTCAGGTGTCCAAGCTCCCTGAACCCATCATATTCACCCAGATGGACGGCTCAGCCATGAAGGAGCCATGCAAGTACGAGACGGTTCCCTTGCGAATGAGGGCGGGGGATCACTAGGAGCAACAGCCCTTCATCATCACCCTGCCTCCCGATTCCCGTTGGTTCTGGGGAGCCTGTGGTTCTATGTTCACTACCTGTATATTTTGTAAGACGAAGGGCGAGTGTGGTTTATAGTCACTAAATGCCAATGCCACTCCTGGGAGGAGGCTTGGGGTCAGGCACCCCCAGACAACCCCTCACGGGCTTGTTTAGCACACAAAGAGCTTTCCGCTATCCCTCCCGAATATAGAGACTTGGCTAAGGTATTCGAGGAGGAGAAGGCGGATGAACTACCCCCTCACACACACACACCACAATTCTGACTGTATCATTGAATTGCTCCCTGGGCAAAAACTACCCAAGGGCAAGTTGTACGCCATGAGCCCGAGGGAAAAGGAGGAATTACAGAAGTTCACTGACAAGAATCTAGCCCAGGGGTTTATCCGCCCTGCTTCCTCCCTGTTTGCGGCCCCGGTCCTATTCTGGAAAAAGGACGGGGGGGGGGGCCTCTGACTGTGTACAGACTATAGGGGCTTGAATGCTGTGTCGGCTACCAATGCCATTGCCTCTAATTAAAGACCTATTGGCAGAGGCTGCTAAAGGAAAGATTTTTACTAAACTAGACTTGAGGGATGCCTATTTCTGAGTGTACATCAAGTACACATCAAGGAAGGGGACGAATACAAGACAGCATTCAACACCCCCCTGGGCCAGTTTGAGTATCGAGTCATGCCATTTGGTCTTCAGGGGGTCCCGGGGTATTCATGAACACGATCAACGAAGTTTTGCATAAGCACTTATTTAGGGGGACCCTTATTTATCTGGATGACATTTTGCTGTACTCCACCGACAAGAAATCGCACGAAAAGTTGATGAGAGAGAAGCTACATATGTTGTACGATAATAAACTCTTTGACCAGCTGTCCAAGTGTGAATTCAATCGCACTGAGGTGGATTTCCTGGGTTACCACATTTCCCCCCAGGGCTTAGAGATGGATCCTGCTAAAGTACGTGATGTCCTGGATTGGGAGGTTCCCCAAACCTGCCGCCAGCTTCAATCCTTCTTGGGGTTTGCGAATTTCTACAGAACCTTCATTTCAAACTTTGCCCAAGTTAGCCTGCCTCTCACCGACCTTCTTAAGACAAAAGGTAAGGGCCCAGAGAGTACTAAGCCTGGGGCTAAGTTGCACTAGACTTCTGAATGCCAGGAGACTTTCAATCGCCTTAAGGCGCTATTCACGTCAAAGTCCATGCTTGCCCATCTGGAAGAGAATAAAAAGTTCATTGTGCAGGTCGATGCGGTGAATGTGGCCATGGGAGGGGCGATTTTGCAAAAAGGAAAGGGGGGCAAACTGCACACCCTGGCCTATGTCTCCCGAAAGTTTAATGCCACAGAGCGTAACTGGTCAGTTTGGGACAAGAAAGCAGGGGCCATTAAACTGGCCTTGGCAACCTGGAGGCACTGGCTGGAGGGAGCCTTTTGAAGTCTGGACCTCCGCATTGATCCCTGGCCACCATACATAACTTCGGGCCAGGTCCTTCATCTGGACTATTCCTGGGTGAGCTTCATGTAGTGTGGTAAGGACGTGATGTTGCAGGCCACTGGGAACGACAACCCTATTACCCCACAGTAGGCACCTTTTGTATGCTGACAGTTCGTCTCTCCAGGTGGTGAATGCTGTGAATTCTGGGCCTCTGGAGGCTGCGGGCAACCCCCTCACCACCCAACTCAAGACCCACCACCCAGCCCAAGACAGGGTTGCGGCCTAAACGGCCGGCGATATCAGCAGCTTGCAGGGGCGGCTCGGGAAGGTCCTCAAGCAGAAGGACGCGATGCGTGGGAGCCGGGTCGGCATCGACCGAAGGGAGGGGCAGGTGGCTGAGGGCAGTGTTCCAAATGGTAGTTGTAGCCCGCGAGGAAGAGGGACCATCGAGTAATAGGCCACAGGACCCTCCCAGCCATCGGGGAGGACGTGACCCAGCACTGCGCCCACGCCATAGGGAGAAGCGTCGCAGGTCAGGACCACCGGCAGGGCTTCGTCGAAGGGACCTCAGCAGGATATAATGTCACATAATCTATCCTCCAAAACAGCTGTTTCCTCCAGGAGAATGGATCTTGGTTATCTGGAGATCAATTGTAATAGTGGGAGATCACCAGGTGCCACCTGGAGGTTCGCAGCCTTACAAGAGCTGGCACTGGTTCCTGGGCTCAGCTACGACACTCTGCATCTGGAGTCACGCTGTAGCTACAGACACCCCGGCAGCACGCTTGGATTCCCTGAGGAGGGTCAACTGGACGGCTCTCACTTTTCTGCCACAGATACTGATCAAATATTTCTTCGGGTGGGGGAGAAGAAGGATGTTGCTTCACTGGCAGCCTACTCACATCCACTGGGATGGCGGCTCTTGGAAGACCACGGCATTGATCTTGGCACTGAAGCCCCCATCCCCCCAGCAGAGCTTGGCCTTGTCACTAGGCAGATTGGGACTGTCAATAATAGCGAGCCCTGCCCTTTGATTATGCAAAGCACAGTGAAGCGCTTTACTTCTGGCATGAGCGGTGGGCCCGGCCTCATGCTTGCCAGCTCCAAGCACCTGGATCCTGTCTTCCTGCTCCCCAAAGTGTTTGTGATTGTGGCAGGAGGACTTTCCTTGTGAAGGACACTGCACTAAATAGACACCAAATTGTCTTGTGGTGGTATTGCCTGAAAACATCACTATGGAACAGAAGAGACAGCAAAACCCTGAAGAGCAAACTTGATGTGGTGTGAATTTTTGAACTGGCTCTCACGGTTTTTTAAGTGCCAGAGGAGACATCCCTCCCAGCCATCGATTTATTTTGTCACATGTCCTGCATTGTGTGGTTCACTCCTCAGTGTTTTGGCCTCTTCGCTGGGGCGGTATGTTTACTAATGGGCCTATTTTGCTTGATTACTTGTTGAGTCACCTAGGATTTGAGCAAATATTTACTCCTTTGCAAGCGACAGGAGATGTGGCACTCAGCTGCTGCTCTTTCAGACTGTAGTCCTGATTTAGACTGGAGCCACTGCACTGGGAGGAGGGTTAATTCACCATCCCTGCACATAATTTTCATAGTCAAAATTGCCTGCACACACACACACACACCCTGGTTGTTATCAGTCCCGGGAGGGGAAAAAAGGCAGCTCCACCACTTATCTTTTCCCTTTCCAAGGCTAACCATGAAGGTGGCATGCAGGGGGGTGGGGTGTGTGTGGAATGACTGGTTTTGATAAAATATTTTCATTTGGAAACATGAGACAGTCTAGGGTTGCCAGCTCCAGGTTGAAAATTTCCTGGAAATTTGGAGGGTGGAGCCTGGGAAGGGACCTCAGTAAGGTATAACACTGTAGGACCCCACCTCCAAAGCAGCCATTTTCTCCAGAGAACTGATCTCTGTAGTCTAAAGATCACTTGTAATTTCAGGAGATCCTGTAGGCCCTACCAGGAGAATGGCAATCCTGAGAAATCTTTTTTTAAATGCCATACCTTGAACTCATGAAACAGCAATAAAGGAGAGTGCCTGAGCATGTACAAAGTGTCTTTCCACAGAATAACCATCTCCTACACAGCAGGAAGCAGGGAAAGGGGAAGCCTCCTGGCATGCAGGCTGGTATGACCTAAACTCTTGCTTCTGCCATTAATTCATTAGTTAGGTCTAGATAAGCGTCCGCTCCCCACCTGCCGTGGCTGTTGTGCTTCTGCTTTTGTGCATTTGCAACAGGGGAAAAGTAGCAGAAGCAGCAACAGCAAGCAGAGTGGGTTCTGGGGTATGTGGTGGATACTGTTCCCATGCTACCAAGGGTGGATTGGCCATTTAACATACACAGGGAAATTTCCTAGTGGGCCACTGGTGGCCAGTCGCAAGCACAGCCAAGATCTAGAAACTGCCAGAGCCTCAGGAGACACTCAGGTCATACCCTTGATCTAGGCTTCCCAAGTCCCCCTGGGGGCCAGGGAAACCCCCGCCCCAGAGGCCCATCCCCCACCGCCGGCGGATCGGGCCCCGGGGGGAACCCCACCAGGAAGTGACATTATGACGCTGGGCACACTGGGGGCGGGGCCACGGTCATCCGAGGGAAAACTCTATGGTTTCTGGTGACGTGCGTGCGGACCGGGAGTCCCCCGGTAAGTACCTTTTTCAACTTGGCAACCCTACTTTGATCAGCAATGGTAATTGGTATCCATTTACCAATTGTCTTTTCCTACAATGCTGCCAGTTTTCAGGAGGAAACAATGGGTGAGCTAATAATACCCACTATTTGCACTGCTGAGCTGAATGACCCTTCTGGCAGTGCTGGCTTGCAGGACCATTGAGGGGCCACTCAACTTGGCTTGCTTCAGGGCCATTTTCACTTCTCAGTTTGCTCCTGCACACCTCTTGCTGCTGCGGCGGGGATGCGTTTTTGTGTCCTCATCTGGAACCAATTGCCATATGAATGCTCTCTGACCATGCTTCTTTGGGTTTCCAGGGCAAGGGGCTTTGTGTGCGGTGTGCCTGCTGAAATGAGTTGCGTTTCCTTTTGTGGTGGTGAGGTCATACCCGCTGTTGGGTGGAGAAAGAGGACAATGGAAAGTTCTCCCTCTGCAGTCACGGAGAAGGGCCTGACTGGCAGCCTCCGGTCTGGGTGACGAAACCAGAGGAAGGAAACGGAACTTCCTTGCGTTCTGCAGGGCTGAGGCCTGGCTGACCCAGAAATGTGTTCACTACTGGCTGCCCTGAAGATTGCAGCTGCATGACTCCCCTTCCGGATCAGAATCCAAGTGTGAGCTGCTCTTTTTGACTCTGCTTTTCATGGGCATGTCCACACGGGCAGCATTTTTGCCTTTGCATGCTTGGTGGGTGAGTCACCCTCCAGTCATGAACTCATCTCACTCAGCTCTGGCTCCACACGCAGCCAGAAAACGAGCTCCGCACATTCCAGAGTAGCTGAATTGACTGCGGAAGCCTGGGAGCAACGCGGGGCAGGGAGGGGACAGGAGGACTGCTCGTGGAAGGAGGTGTTCACAAGGATCTTTCTTACACTAGTAAACTTCAGACTTTTTTAAACAAATAAAATCCTGCTCCAAGGGAATCCAGATTCCATGGCATGAAAAGCTTGTTTCTGCTACTGGCTAACAAACAAGAAAAAAAATCCTGGAAATCAGGCCAATCTGCATAATTTAGCTTATTTTGTATATGTTTTCATTCTTAATTATTCTGCATATTTTATTCCCCTTTACTCGTCATGGGAAAAGGCAAGGAAGGGCGGAAGTCAATGAATCCCCACCCCAACTTTATCTGGCCCCTTCTCTCTAGCTTGATAAGATTTCAGAAGGCTTCTGCTCTTACATTGCCAAGCTTCTCTTTGCAGTTATGAGGGTAGAGAGGATTGGCGATCTCCAGGTGGTAGCGGGAGATCTCCTGGTATTACAACTGATCTCCAGGCAACAAAGGTCAGTCCCCCTGGAGGAAATGGCTGCTTTGGAAGAGGACCTCTATGGAACTGTACCCCATTGAAGTCCCTCCCCTCCCCAAACCCCGCACTTCTCAGGCTCCACCCCAAACATCTCTAGGTATTTCCCATAGGGTTGCCAAGTCTCACCTTGTTCCGGAGCGGGGGACTCCCGGGTTGATCCCGGAGCGCCGCATCCACGTCACCAGGAAGTGATGTGACGACGCTGGGCACACTGGGGGCGGGGCCATGACCATCAGAGGGAAAACCATAGAGTTTTCCCTCGGATGACTGTGGCCCCGCCCCCAGCGTGACCGGCGTGGTCGCATCACTTCCTGGTGACGTGCATGTCGGGGTGGAGTTCCCCCCGGGGCCCGATCCGGCGGCGGCAGGGAACAGGCCTCTGGGGCGGGGTTTTCCCCGCTCCCCGGGGGGACTTGGCAAGCCTAATTTCCCAGCCCAGAGCTGGCAACCTTGGGGCTAGAAACTCGCTCTCATGAAGCTGCCTTCTGCACCCAAGACCCAAGACCTGTGGTTTTTTCCTTGGCTATCCTATGAAATTAAAGCATACATCCAGCCTCCTCTGTGAAACTCTTGTCTAGACTGCCACACAAAGGAATCTTCCACAGAAGTACGAATCACTCTAGACTTCTGCAGCTTTGAAAGTCATGATTTGTCAGTGTGAATGCGATACCCCAGATCAACCCCACACTCCTTCAGTGGAGGCAGGCAGCCCCCCCTGTATCACTGCAAGTTGCAGGAGGCACAGGGTCCATGCTGGCATGTGGCAACCATCCTGGCAACTGCCTCTGTGCTGGGCCTCTGTATCCAAAATCCTCCGCTCAGCATCGGTTTCCCCTTCTCTTTCTGCAATCATTTCACCCATCTCCACCCAGGTAAAAACAATACTGAGTCTTTGAATAACAGAGGGTTCAAAGTGTGCTTTGTCTACACTGTAATCCTGAGGACAGTCCTGCAGGGCTGATCAGCATTACTGCCCTGCGTTGCAGATAAGAGACAGGAGCTCGCCTGAAGCAGCCAGGTCAGCCCAGGGTAGGAATGAGATTTAAATCAGGGGATTCCTGAGTGATAGTTCAGCATTTGAGTCATCAGCCAGATGAGTCTTTCACATCTGGGATTGGATATCTCCTCCCTTTATGCTTCCATTAACAGCAGTTTTGTCAGACCCCCAGTGGGGCGGGGGGGGTGGGCTGCCTCTTCTAGTCATGCTCTGGACACTGTAGGCGCCATGGGTCTATCGTTTTGAACCCAGCGCATAAAAGGGGCACGCACTGGATTGAATCTTCTGTGCTGACCAGGTTCCTGATGGTTTCTGCTAAAGAAATCACTCCTCCCTCCTGCAAGAGAAGTGGACTCATTTAGGTATTTCTCCCTCAGAGAGCAATGGATCTTTTGGGATTCCAGAATGCTGGAGGATTCCAGGAGGCAACGTGGCTCTTCCACAGAAGTCCCTGCTGGGGCCTGGAACTCTCCGGACTTCAGAGGTCAGTTCCCCTGGTGGAAATGGCAGCAGAGGGCAGACTTTATGGGATCACATTCCCCGCGGCGCTCCCTCCCCTCCTCAAACTCTCCCCTTCCCAGTCACTGCCCCAAATCTCCAGGAATTTCCCAAGGAGGGCTGGCAACCCTAAGACAGAAAAAAGCACAGGGAAGGCCTAAATAGTACCCTGTTTTCCTGAAAATAAGACCTACCCAAAAAATAAGCCCTAGCAGGATTTCTATGCTTTTGTGGTATAAGCCCTAGTCTTCTTGAGAAAAAATAAATATAAGACAGTGTCTTATTTTCGAGGAAACACGGTAGAGCTGGCTGCAGAGGGGCGATGTGGAGGGCACCGTTTGTTGCACCTGCAGCGTCCAAACGTGCCCAAACCAGCTTGTCCAGATAAGCCCAGCTGTCTGCTCCAAGAGAGGGAGAGGATGGGGCAGGCAAAGAGACCTGCTACCTGCCAAGGGCCTCTGGAGTACGGTGATGTTAGGAAAGGGACAGGATGAAGGAAGTGGAGAATAAATCAAAGCATTGCATTGGCAACAGAGACTTGCAGGCAGGAAACGGAGAAGGGAAGGAAGAGGAGCACAGAGACAGGCCAAGGTCAGGAAAGCAGCTTGAAACATTCCAGGGTCAGCAGGAAGGCCTGGGAATCAGAGAGGAGATGGGGGGGGGGAAGGAAGTGGTGACGAAGAGGAGTGGGCATGGTGGCCGGCCAGCCCTTATCTCCCGGAGCCACACGCGGGCCCCAGAGGGAGGGACAGAGCAAGGAGCGCTGGCCCTGAATCAAGGCAGCTTCCGCTTGGTCGAAGCCACCTCTAGTCCTTCAGTCAGGATGATGGCCATCAGCACAAAGGATCTGCCCAGTTCACTGAGGAGACGACTGTTGAGGGAAACTAGCCAAGTGGCTACACAGAGTTGCAAAGCAGGGCCTGGAGATATCCCCCCATTGCAATTGACCTCCAGGCAACAGAGTCATTCCCTTGGAGAAAATGGCTGCTTTGGTGGGTGGACTCTATGGCATTGTACCCCGCTGAAGTCCCTGTCCTCCCCAAACTTTGCCCTCCCCAGACTCCACACTCCCCAAATCTCCAGGTGTTCCCCCACCCAGAGTTGGCAGCCCTTCACGGCAATATAAAGCCTCCGTGTGCAAAAGCTCCATGTGCCTACTGCTGGGGACAGACAGCAACTGAAGGCCCTTTCCAGTCGTGGGCTTCCCAGAGGCAGCATCTGGCTGGCCTCCAACAGAAAAGGGACGCAGGCCTAAACAGGCCTCAGTCTGCTCTCGTGAGGCTGGGCTCCCTCCCGTTCACTTCTGTACAAGTGCTCCAGAACGGACAGCAGCTTGCCCGCCCAAACAGACGCCGGCTCAGCCCTGGGCTTCCAATGCCAGAGCACTCCCCTGCTCGGGCCTGTCACTCCTGGGCGAGGCCAGACAGCAGCACCTGCTCCTTCCCTCCCGCTCCCCTCCCCTCCCCTCCTCCCTCAAACAGCTCTCGGCAGGTGCAGCCGCTGCGGAGGAGCGATCAAACACAGCCATGGTGGCACGGGTGTAAAATAACAGCAGGGCAAAAGGGAGGAGGCAACTCGGCCGGGCTGAGCATAATGCAGCTATTCACGGGGCTGCAACAAGCCTGCTGGACCAAACAGCTGCTGGCACTCGGAGCCCAATGGGAGGATGGCCAGTGAGAGACTCCTGGGATTGCTCCAGGGCAGAGTGGAAACTGAATCAGGCCTGGACCTAGGATGCCAGCCTCCAGGTGGGACCTGAAGATCCCCCCCCCCAAATAACAACTCATGTATAGATTATGGAGATCCGTTCTCCTGGAGAAAATGGGTGCTTTGGAGGGTGGACACTATGGGCATTGTACCCCACTGAGGTCCCTGCCCTCCCCAGGCTCCATCCCCAAACCTCCAGGAGTTTCCCAGCCTGGATCTGGCAACCCCATGCCCCCCCATCCCCCGCAGGTGGCCAGGGAAGACCTGGCAACCCTACTTTGACCACACAAAGCAAATATGAAGGGGGAAGAACCATGCTTATGACCATGCACAGAGCTCCTTCTTCTCCTCCTCCTCCTCCTCAGGGCAAGCTGTGGCTACATGAAAACAGCCCTGCACACACGCTCGGGGCCAGTATTGTGTATGGGTTAGGGTGCTGGACTAGGAACTGGGAGACCCGAGTTTGGATCCCTGGTGTGCCACAGAAGCTTGCTGGATGACCTGGGTCCAGTCAGTTACTCTCAGCCTAACCTGCCTCACAGGGTTGTTGTTGTGAGGATACAAGGGAATGGGGGAGACAAAACATTGAAAGCTTGTT
The DNA here is from genome assembly GCF_001447785.1 of Gekko japonicus. NCBI lineage: Eukaryota > Metazoa > Chordata > Lepidosauria > Squamata > Gekkonidae > Gekko > Gekko japonicus. The sequence goes on from NW_015164182.1 coordinate 739,758, forward strand.
TGGTTCCCTATGGGGGGCAGGGTATAGATGTCCCAATAAATAAATAAATAAATACACACACACACACACACACACACACCTAAAGTCTGGTTTCAAATTAAGCCTTGGGGATCTTCCCCTACTTTGCTTTTATTCCATGGTCTCTGGGCAATTTTAGGTACAGGATCTGTGCAGGTGAGAAGAGTCCTGTTGGGCTAGGCCAGGTGGGTTCATGTGGTCCAGCAATCTGTTTGCAACAGTAGCCAGCCGGGGCTGCTGATAAATCGCAGGCAGGCAGGCAGGCAGGCAGTCATCCTAGAGACACTTCTGCCCTGCTGTGGTCTCAGTCTGGTGTGAACAGAAATGTGATAGCAGTGCCATCAGCTGCATTAACACAGAGTCCTGAAGATGTGTTCAAAGAAGCCACATTAGCAAACAGCAAAAAAAAACCCATTTAAAAAAACAGGGCAGGTTAGTTTTAGGATTAGCAACATGGAGGAGTGGGAGGGGCTACTGGCAGGCTTATTCTTAGTGATTCTGGAGCCTTGGACAAAAGTCCAGGATGGGGCCCAGGAACACTGCCACTCCATACCGGGACCAATTCCAGATCCCCCCTGTGTGAGATGGGTGGGAGCTACTGCCAGAACCTGGAAGCCTGAGTCCCAGATGGACCATACACAAGCAGCCACTGCTGAGACAGCTGCCCAAACCCGGAGAGGGTGGAAGGGTTGCCAACCTCCAGGTAGTACCTGGAGCTCTCCTGTTATTACAACTGATCTCCAGACAACCAAGATCAGTCCCCCTGGAGAAAATGGCTGCTTTGGAGGATGGATTCTATGGCATTATATCTGGCTGAGGTCTCTCCCCTCCCCAAACCCTGCCTTCCCCAGGCTCCACCCCCAAAACCTCCAGGTATTTTCCAACCTAGAGCTGACAGCCCTAACAAGGTTGCCAACGTGGGTTTAGAAACACCTGGAGATTTGAGGGTGGAACCTGGGAAGGTGGGGTTTAAGGAAGGGAGAGACCTCAGTAGGGTATAATACCATACAGTCCATCTTCCAAAACAGCTGTTTTCTCCAGGAGAAATTGAATAAATGTTTTAAATAAATAAATAAATAAAGTATCTATGTAGTCTGGGGATTAGTTGTAATTCTGGGAAATATCCAGTCCCCACCTGGAGGTTGGCAACCCAACAGGGTGGTCATGAGAGTGGCTGTCACTGTGAGTGGGCTGCCTGAGTCCCAGATGGTGCATGTAGCTGCCCTGGGAGCCTACTCTTTTTCTTTTTTGCCCTCCATCAGGGGGTGCAGGGCTGTGGGCAGTCCTCCCCCCCCCTAGCACAGGGCCAGGGGCAACTGCCCCTGTTGCCTATTGGCTAAGACCACCCCCAGCTTCAGGGATGAATAATGGGCTGGATCCGATAGCAGGTCTGTTAAACTCATTTATTGAGGAGGTTTCCCATTTGCCATGGGGGAAGCAAACCTAATCTGAAATCTTGAATATATACTCTGAATGAACAAGTCTAAATCCAGAGATGGCCTTTGAACTTGTTTCCAATTCAGAATTATGCCACCGGCCCACTTGCTTTGGTCTCTGTGTCATCCCTCCCTCCTCTTTGTCCTGACAAATTGGTTAACTTTAGAAATGCTAAGTGATGAAGCAGTGGAGACCCTACTTCCTGGGCATCTGAGCAGCACTTCCTGTTGCACCGGCCTGTTTCCGTCATCTCCTCAGGGGGTTGATGATGTCAGTGAGATGCTGGGGTGCCCGTTTCAGTCAAGTTGGGCAAGGAATTACTCAAGGAGCACCCTCAGGCTTGCACAATATTTAGCCCAGAGTGAAATGGGAGAAATTCTGTGATTTTCCGTGATGTGCATGGACGTAGTGAGGCCACTCCTAGAAATACCAGCAATAACAACTTCTGTGCACATCCTGAGTAAATTCCCCTCTCTGTTGAGTAATCACAATCAACCTCCTCAGAGCTTGAGAGGCAGAACCTCCACGCCAGTGGGCATCTCTTAAGCTTCAGCATTTCTCACTGTCTCTTTTTTAAAAGGAATTAACCCTTGAAAGTCTGGATCCTGCAGACCAGGCTACGTGAGGTGGGTGCTGATAGTCAATCTTAATTTTGTCCCGCAGGGTTCACAGTGTAGCACCAAAACAGTCTTGATGGTGAGGGAAGCAGAAATAGTGGTGGTGGTGGTGGAGGAGGAAAGTGCCCTCAAGTCATAGCTGATTTCTGGCAACCCCATAGGGTTTTCAAGGCAAGGGTCGAGCAGAGGTGGTTTGCCATTGCCTGTCTCTGGCCCTGTTCATACGCGGCGATTTGGGCCAGTTGCGGGCCAGTTTGGGGGCGGATCAAAGCAGCGCGATCACACCACCACATCTGGGAAGCGTTCTGCTTCCGCACCCGAACTGGCCCAAACCCGGGAAGAACCGCCGCAAAATGAACCACCTACCTAGGTGGTTCAAGTGGACGCGGCGCTTCTTCCCGGGCGTCTGATCGCCGGCGCTCCCTTGCGCCGGCTCAACCCCGGCCCGGAGCCGAACTGCGCATGCTCCGACATGCGCAGTTCGGCCGGCCCCCGGTTAGGGCTGTGTTTTCTCCCCGCGCCGGGGAGAAACGGCGGCGCGGCCGGGGGATCCGTGAGATCCCGCCACGCCGTGTCAACATTGGCGCGGCTTTTAAAAGCCGCGCCTTCTAGCACCTTTTCCCCTGCGTGTGGCAGGGGCCTCTGTACAGCAACCCTGGGCTTTCTTGGTGATGGGCTTCCATCCAAGTATGAACTAGGGCAATGCTGTTAAGCTTCTGAGGTCAGAGGAGATCGGGCTAGCTTCAGTCATCCAGGTCAGGGTGAAGCAGAAACATTGTAGTCTTTTTGAGTACTATCAGAGGTGGCCTGGCCCAAAAAGGTGACTAGCGGCCTTTTGGCTAGACAATGGCCATGACATCCGAGCTAAGCAGCCTCTGCATCACCACCAGCATCACTCTTGAAGCCATTTTTACTTTTAACTCCACTCTCCTTTATCCCCTTCTGGAACCTGGACATGCACTCTCTTTGTTGGCATGCTGCTAAATACACACCCTGGCTCCCCACTGCCGCCACTGCCCACTGTCTCTGCCTTCCTTGGGTCACACAGAGAATATTCCCTCTATTTATAGACACACCCTGACCTGGAGAGACCAACCTAGCCCGGTCTCATCAGATCTTGGAAGCTAAGCAGGGTTGGCCCTGGTTAGTATTTGGATGGGAGACCACCAAGGAAGTTTAGGGTGCCTACATGGAGGCAGGCAACAACAAATCCCCTCTGATAGTTTCTTTCCTTGAAAACCCCACAAGGTCACCATAAGTCAGCTGTGACTTGATGGCTTTATAAACCACACAAAAGCTTGCAGTTTCCCCTTCCGTCACTTCCCCCCTCTCATACCTGCTGGTCTCTGGGGCAGAAGTCAGGATTGGAAGGAAGCAGGAGGAGTGTGTGTATGGGTGGTGGTGGTTCCAAGTTAGACAAATGCACCCACCTCAGTGCTTAGGATTCAGCTAAAAGAGACAGAGATCTGAATTTGGATCTCTGATCTTTAATGTCTACAGTAGTGAAAAGGGTATGATTAAGATCACAGGATCATTCTTTTACTGGGCAGGTGGAGACATTTACACAGACATGCATAGCAACAACCTCTAATCGAAAAGGAAAAATGAAACACACCCAATGAAGACTGTGAACACCTCCAAGAGGTCCTCCACAGACTGGGTGAGTGGGCAACAATCAGTGCTGGTAAGTGTAAGGTGATGTACATTGGGACAAAAACATCCCAACGTCACGTACAGGCTAATGAGGTCTGAACCTGCTGAGACTGAGAGGCAAAAAGTTCAATGAAAGTGTCAGCCTGGTGCGCTGCAGCAATAAAAAATGAAAACTCTGTGTTAGGGATTATTAGGAAATGGACTGAAAATAAAACGGCCAATATTGTGATGCCCCTGTATAGATCTATGGTGCAGCCTCATTTGGAATACTGTGTACAGTTCTGGTCACCGTATCTCAAAACGGACACTGCAGCCCTGGCCTGGATGGCCCAGGCAAGCCCGATCTCATTAGATCTCGGAGGCTAAGCAGGGCCAACCCTGGCAAGTATTTGGATGGTCACCTGGTGAGGTGAGCTTCTGTGGCAGAATAGAGATTCAAACTTGGGTCCCCCTGATCCTGGTCTGTCACTCAAACCACCATACAATGTTTGTTCTTTATTGTTAGGGAGGTGAACTAACTTGTCGAGGTCATTAGTGACCTCCAACAAACCCGGCTTCCAGGATAGAAAAGATAGTGACACATATCAAAGCATTCGTTTCCAAAGACTTCATTAACATGGAAGGCTTTGGAAGAGGGTGCAGTCGTTTCTGTCAGTTCCCTCCTCCCATCACGGACCCTCACTTTGCCTCCTGTATAGTTCCTGAGGGTCTGCTTACCCCCAGGAATAAAAGGGTGGGTGGGGGCTCAGAGGGAGGGAGAAGTGGAGAAGACCCTCTCTGTGAAGTCTGTGGATGGGCAGGATCGAGGCCAGTAACACCATCACAGCCTGGGCCAATTCCAATGTGCTGCTTTGACACAAAACAATTACATCTGGGGACAGGAAAAAAGTCGGGACAAGGAAAGCCCAGGAAAAAAACAGACTGGAATAAATGGTATCTAACTGCAAGTCATGCCCAAGTGAGCTGAGTGTTAAGGGTCAAGGAGATGAGATGGCTTTTTGCGAGTCAGGTGAACCTTGAGCTGGCTGTCAGAACATCACCTCGTCCAGTTTAGGTAAGTCTTGCATAGTTTGGGCTATAGTCCAAGGCAGTTGGACTGGAAGTGAGTATAACAATGGTGAACTCCTCTTTTCATCCTGTGTCCAATCCTAAAGGGCTTCCTAAGGCAAGCAGTTGATCTCTGTGTCCCTCACGAAAGGCTGCTTTAGATCTGCTGAGCAGAAAGAAAGAGGCCCACCAGCAGGTAGCTAGTTGTCTCTCCTTTGAATTTGAAGTCCTCCTGTGAGGGATTTCATCTCTTCCCCTAAGGGCTCTGATAGAATATTGAGCAGGTCTCCACTTAGGCTTCCCAAGTCCCCCCGGGGGGCGGGGAAACCCCAGCCCCATAGGCCCGTTCCCCGCTGCCGGCGGATCGGGCCCCGGGGGGAACCCCACCCCGGCGTGCGCGTCACCAGGAAGTGACGTTATGATGCCGGGCACACTGGGGGCGGGGCCACGGTCATCCGAGGGAAGACTCTATGTTTTCCCCTCGGATGGTTGTGCCCCCGCCCCCAGTGTGCCCGGCATCATAACGTCACTTCCTGGCAATGTGTGTTCAGTGGGCACGCGCTCCAGCCACAGACAGGGAGTCCCCCGGTAAGTACTTTTTTCGACTTGGCAACCCTATCTCCACTTACCAGAGGTACTGAGTACCTCGCCCCGGGTGAGGGTAGGGATGGTGGGGGGCAGAGTTCAGCACTTCATCTCCAGTAAGCCAAGCTATGTGGTCTCTTGCCCAGGTACTGATGGTCGAGGTTCTGCCAGTGTTTCTTCCATCTGCAAAGAAAAGTCAGTTCTAAATAAGGGCTTGGGTAGCCAACTGAGTTCCCTCTAAGCTGAGTTAGTGTGAGCTAGCTCACAGTTTTTTAGCCTCCGGCTCACGTATTTTTTGTCTTAGCTCAGGAAGGATGGCTCCAGAGCAAACTAATTTATGCAGTAGCCAAATCGCTCGCTCACAACTCTAATGCCAGTAGCTCAAAAAGTAGAATTTCTGCTCACAAGACTCCATAGCTTAGAGGGAGAGTCCTGGGCATTTATCAAGAGCTTGGTCAGCAGCCCTTAAAAGATTATAACATTTATCTCTGTGCCATGAAAATGTCAACTGCTGAATTCTTCCAATTAGGCTTCTATGAAGGGCAAAATAGCTGAGGCTAGTAAAAAAAAAATGGCATCTAGAATCAGGCTGGTACAATGGGACACCGTGTTTGGAAGCCCCTGGTTTTGCTGCCTACAAAAACCGGCTGGGTGGGTTGCCTTGGTGCATCTGAATGCCTATTCTCTCTTTCTCCAGCTGCTTTACACAGAGCCAGGCTACTTCCTACCTGGGCCTTCCTAGAAGGCTAAAAGATCACTGTAGTGGCAAGAGCTAAGGATGGCGCTTTAGGAGCTGAGTAGGGGAGGGGTTTTTCTTGCCATGTGCACCAAGATAAACAGAACCCACCCAAATTCTCTTTTCTACCAATCGGAGCTGCGGTGGCTCAAGTGGTTAAGACGCTGAACTGCAGGCTGTGGAAGGTCAGTAGTTCAGCAGTTCGAGACCCGGGTGCCGCATGATGGAGTGAGCTCCCATCTCTAGTTCCAGCTCCTGCCAACCTAGCAGTTCGAAAGCAAGAAACTGCAAGTAGAGAAATAGGTACCACTTCAGTGGGAAGGTAACAGCGTTCGGTGCGCCTTGGTGTTTAGTCATGCCGGCCACATGACAACGGAAATGTCTTCGGACAGCGCTGGCTCTTTGGCTTTGAAACGGAGATGAGCACCGCAACCCTAGAGCCAGATTCGACTGGCTTTTGAGCAAGGGAACCTTTACCTTTACTTTACCAATCGTTAAAAGGTGCTGGCCCCTGAGCATCCTCCCCCCCTTATTGGTGAGCAAATAGTTTTAGGGCCACTCTGAGGAGGTGGGGTGGTAGGTGTTAGACTGGACTACTCATCTCACATCAGCTACCTGCCAGTCTCATTGCCATCGCCATCAGGCCCATGACAAGTCTGTACTGAGCCTAGGGTTGCCATCCTCCAGGTGGGGCCCAGAGATCTCTTGGAATCACAACAGATCTCCAGGCTACAGAGATCAGTTCCCAGAGAGAAAATGGCTGCTTTGGCGTGGATGAACTGCATGGCATTAAACCCTGCCGAGGTCCCTCCTGTCCCCAAATCCTGCCCTCCCTGGGCTCCACCCCCAAATTCCCAGGAATTTCCCAACAGAGTTGGCAACCCTACTTGAACTGCTTCCACACAGCGATGGGAAAAGGCATCCTCATTGTGGTGGGGGAGTGGGCAGGGGAGTGACCTTCGAGGGGTGGCAAAATGGTGTGGGGGGGAATCTGAGGGAGGCTGTACATTTTTGAATTACCTTTGGCTTGGAAGCGAAACAAGGGGAAAATCAGCACAAAAGCACTCTCAGAAAACTCGGGGAAACAGTGACCAGAAAGCAAACAGCACTGAAAGGAGGTAAATCAATGCAGAACAAAGAAAACCCAACGGACATGCACGGTGAGAGCGAGGGAAAACACCCGTGCATAATAGGCCTTGGTCTCTGCCAAAGCTGATAAGCTTGGCTGGGCACCCAAGAGCTGCATACATTTGGCAACCCAAAGCTGCATGGCAGATCTGAACGGAAAGCTGTACAACGAGATGTCCCATGTCATCTGGGCGAGAAGAGATGACAAAGGAGGGGGAAGGTGGGGGAAACATTGCCCCAGCGTATTCTGTTTATAAACAAAGCTGAAGCAATCTATCTTTGTAGTGCATTCTTATCCCACCCTTCCTCCAAGGGCAGAATGTATGATTCTCCTTTCTCCATTTTATTCTCACAACAGTGCTGAGGACAGCTGAGGCAAGAACTGGCCCAAGGGTTATCCAGTCAGCATCAAGGCAGAATGGGAATTTGAACCCAGGTCTCCCAGATCCCAGTCTGGCCTGCTAACCACAACACTGCAATGGCTCTAAATCTGTATTTAAATTTTTCCACCACAGCTGCTGGGTAAGCGATGCTTTCCCACCTGTCTTTTTTGAAGCAGCTTTCATTTTTAATGTCGGTAGTGGGTCTGTGTAATTTAATTATTTCTCTACAGATTGAGTAACTGCTTTTTCTGAGGAAATAACTCGCAATGTAGGTTATGGGGTTCAGAGGCTCAGCTGCAAATAGAGTGGATTACGCAACAGCAAAGAGACCAGACTACTGTGATTAATACTAAGGTCCACAAATTAGACAAAGACTGCATTTTCTGACTGGCTGCTGCTGTATGTCCAGAAATAGAAGCAACAGCGGCAAGATTCACCAACAGCATCTTAATTTGGTTAGTGCTTCGATTGTAGCATACAGTGAGCATTCCGAGCCTGGTTCTGAATCACAGCAACAGCCGCAGCAGCCCCCGTGTGAACAGATAGTTCGCACCAGAGTTTCACCAAGTGCTTGTGGGGAACAAGAATTTTAAGACTGGCTGCATGGGAGAGCTGTCCCTCAGGTTGTCAGCAGTCTTAGGACTGTCAAGTGGTGGTCTGCATGTCTGAACGGGCTGTCACAAATCTAACACAGACCATATGTGTTGGAAATATGTGTGTGTTGCAAGGTCTAATTCACTCAGTATAGGGTTAATCTGTTTACCTTGTGTGCTGTTGTTTAGACTGACCTGGAAGGAAAACCTGGCTCAGAGCCAATGGGAAGAAAGCCCAGAAAATCTAAGTCTGTTTACTCACAGTCATTGGTTAATGTATTCAGGTGATTTCCTTCTAGGGGTCAAGAAGAAGAAGAATCTCCATTACAGTTGTTGTGAGACCCTGTGGTCAGTCTGTTCTCTAGCTGTAGAGATGTAGCCTTAGGCTTTGTTATTTTGTAGCTTTTCCTGTGGACCCTTCCCTTAGAAATAAAGATTTTTACCCAGAAAGAAATGCCTCCTCTCCAGTAAAGCAAAGATCCATTGCAAACTCTGAATATCTAAGTATTTTTGCCAATTTTTCCAACAATACGGCTGTGGGGTTTCTTTTTAAAAAGCAATTTGATCTTGAATACGGCCAATGTTCAAACCTCATTGAGAACTCCTATACAAATTCTCTGGCAGGGAAGGTGGCATGGTGTCACCTAATCCCATCAGATTTTAGAGACTAATTTCCTGTTCACACTAGGGGTTTTGGGACGGGAGCGGGACGGATCGGGGGCGGAGCAAACGGGCGCGATCCCACGGCAACATCTGGGAAGCGTTGCCTGCCCGTCCCCAATCTGTCCTTTCTGCCCGAAAACCCGCACTACAAAGAACCACCTACCTGGGTGGTTCTTCTGCTTGAAGCGCCGCAAGCCGGGCCGTCGGATCGCCGGATCATCCAGACATGCGCAGTTCGGCAGGCTCCCCGTCTGAACTGTGTTTTCTCCCCGGCATCTGCTCGTGCCGGGGAGAAAAGGTGCCGCGGCCCAGGGGATCATGGGATCCCGCCGCGGCGTCTCAACTTTGGTGCGGCTTTTAAAAGCCACGCTTTGAGCGACTTATCCCCTGCCGTGTGGCAGGGGCCGAAGTAGGATAGGTACTTGGATGGGAGGCCGGCAAGGTATGCTCTGCAGGGGAAGGCAATGACAAACCACATCTGCTTCTCACTTGCCTTGAAAGCCCCTTGCTGGGGTCACCATAAGTCCATGGAATAGCCTGATCTCATCAGATCTCAGGAGCTAAGCAGGGTCAGTCCTTGGACAGGGGACCACCAAAAAAACGCTCTGCAGTGGAAGGAAATGGCAAACCACCTCCCTCTGATTCTGTCTAGAAGTCCTATTGCTGGGGTTGCCATAAACCAGTTGGGAATTGATGGCACTTACGTGTCTGTACAAATCTCTACTCTCCCCCTCTACAGCACTGGAAATTGAGAGAAGGTGCATTTAAACAAATGTGTCTAGGGGACAGGAGGAACAAGGATGCACATGAGAAAAAGAAGAAAGCTTCATTGCCCCCCCCCCCCCGGTGCCGGAGGCAATTTAATGATTTTGGTTTCATAACAGGAGAAAGCCTGGAGGTTGCTAAGTATTTATAGGCAGCACTGGGAGCTGGCTTAGCGAAGGCTCCTCTCTGTTTACGAGTCTCCCCCTCAAGTCCATCTGCTCTCCTTGGGCCACGCCCGGCACTGTAATTCGGTAAAGAGCCATCTGCTCTTGCAGGCGCTCTGCTCGCTCTTGCACGGTTTTGCGGTGGACGTGGCTGTTGCTGCTGCACCTGCCCTCCCCCCAGGCTGGCACCCCGCTTGCCTCACGATGCTCCTTAGGCCAATGTGCTGCACAGCACCACACATCACGATGCACGATTGGATGGAGGGAAGCAGATGCACAAAGGCGCATGGTGATGATAAGAGATCCAGTGCAAACCAGCCACCTCTTTTTGCTGTGATCTAGCTGCATGTTTTGCCGAGCAATTGCAGAATTTTACCTCCCAAACTCATCCAGTATTTTCTTACAATCGACAAAGGACTTTTTTAAACCTTCAGATGCCAGGAATTTGGCATACTTTTAATTGAATTATTTTTCTATTTCTCATAGTATGCTTTCCAAAGAGTATGTATTTATTATTTATTTCTTTAGATATTTGTAACCCCTGTCACTCCCCAAGGGGGACACACACCAGCTTACAACAGGTCTCTCAGCTCCTCCTCCATTTTATACTCACAACAACCGCCCTGTGAGGTAGGTGAGACTGGGCTGGTGACTGGCCCAAAGTAAGTTTCTCTGGCAGGGTGGGGATTCGAACCTGGCTCTCCCAGATCCAACACTCTGACCAGTACACCATGCTGAAGAGACTTACCAAGTGCAATCCTGAGTTACATCCATCTAAGTCCAGTGGACTTAGAGGGGAAGAACTCTGCTTCAAATTGTTCCATTCAGAACATAAAGTGTAAACATAACAATTGAGAGCATGTTGTGGCTGGCTGTACTGCCCTGTGAATACACATTTTATAACCTGTGAAACAGCCCCTTGAGTTTCAAGGTCATTCAAACAGACCCCCGTCACCCCCATACCCCCCCCCACACACACACCCTGTCCTGGGTATTTAAAAGAGGGCGCTCCATTCACACAACTCCCAGCATCTCATCTGGTCTGGTGCAGAGACAAGGCCAAGGAAGCAGGAAAGGGCATGGAACCAGCTGCGGGCACATGGAAGGGTGGGAGAGTGAGAGACGGGCAGCTCTGACAGGAGGGGCACCCTCTCCCTAGTGCACCCTGCAGGTTCCTGGGTACTGATTTGACTGCTGACCAGCTGAGACCCTCAGGAAGGTGAACCTGCGGAATGCTGAAGAGGTGGGCTCTGAAGGTGGAGAGCGCCGGGCCTCAGCCCCTGCTATGCTATTTCCCCACCCCCCACCCCGGCTGCTGCTGTTTCAAAGGACAGATGGCTGCTCACATCCCTGCTTTGATCTGCTCTCTTCTAACCTGGAGGGACCACCTGCCTCGCTCCTTCATAAAACTGCTGTCAGTCTTCCTACTACCAGCCCAGACTTGGGGGCCTCTCCCTCCAGGAAGAGAAAATTCTCCAATTAATGTCATTCCGCCTGCTTGACTTCATATAGCCCAGCTGCATCTGTTTGATAGGCAATGCCCCCGCTTTCCAGGGAATGCTGAATCAACACTGGATACTTCCCTGCCACTGGTACCCAATTTGGCCAGCAGAAGTTATCCAGGAGTGGCTTTCAAAGGAATTGAGACAAATTCATGGAGGCGACTAAGCCTATCCCCAGCAGTTAGCCATGGCAGAAAAATGGAACCTCTATGTGCAAAGGAAGTGGCGTGATGTGGTCCATGGGGTCATAAAGAGTTGGACTTGACTGTGCGACTGAACAACGACAACATGTGCAAATAATGTTCCCTCTAAGCTGTGGAGTCTTGTGAGTAAAAATCCTACTTTCTGAGCTACTGGCCTTAAAGCTGTGAGTGAGTGATTTGATTACTGCATAACTTAGTTTGCTCTGGAGCCATCCTTCCTGAGCTAAGGCAAAAATGGGTGCGCCGGAGGCTAAAAAACTGTGAGCTAGCTCACATTAACTCAGCTTAGAGGGAACACTGTGTGCAAAGGAAACATAGTTCTGAGGATCAGGCACTAAGGATGGAGGGAAGCCATCAGGGCCTGAGCCTTTGGCTGACCACGCTTGGAGGCAGGTAGCCAGGTTAGCTTGATTCGATGTGGCAGGGCTCTTGCGTCTCTGAGAGCCACTTTGCTGTTGTACACCTGTCTAAGGTGGAAATTTCCACTCATGAAGCTCCTGTATACTAAATCAGACCCTCGGGTCGCAGTCACACACACTAAATAATCCACTTTCAATCCACTTCCAGTATTTTCCAACTGGAGTGTGAACTGGCAACATCCAGTTGGAAAGTGGATTGAAAGTGGATTATTCAGTGTGCGTGACCACAGCCTTGGTCCAGTACTGTGGCTCTCCAGGGTCTTAGATTGAAGTCTTTCACATCACTCATTACCAGATCCTGGGACCCCCTGCATGCCAAGCGGATGTTCTGCCACTGCACCGTGGCCTCTCCCCAACGAGACTCCATTCCAACCAAACTGCATTCTGGATCAAATCAGAAACTGGGTTGCACAAGTCTTGTTCACCTGGGCTGGCTCAAGGTATTCTGTTGCCCCAAACATGGGTTCAGTTTGGACTGGCCTAGTGGTTGGTTCTGGTGATCAGGACTGAACTGAGTCTCTGCACTTTGTGCTGCCCCAAACAGCCGCTTGGGTGGCTTGGCCAGGGACCAAGCCCCAATGCCAGGGAGCGTGGAAGGCGAACACCCCAGCAGACTGAGCCTCCCCAGTGTGCCCCTTTGACTGGTGCTCCACACCTGCCACCTGATGCCTGCCACTCTGGGGCTGCAAGGCTCTCAGGCTCCGGCCCCCCCCCCCCCCTCGTCTCCATCCCCTGCTCCTTTCAGACCTGGCAGTTTCTCAAGACTCTATGAAAGGAGGAACAGATGGAGAAAGCAGCTCATCTGGGACCAAGCGCACAGAAGTGGCGGCAGGCCGAGGAGGCTCCTGTTACACAGCAGAGGAAGAAGCCGCGGAGAAGAGGAGGGGGTGGGAAAGGAGGAGGGGGAGGGGAGATCAAAGGGCAGCGCCAGCACCAGGCCCAAGGCAGCCACAGAAAGGGCGGGAAAGCAAGAGGGGCGTTTTTGTCTCAGGTTGTCCCCTGCAGCCCACTCCTTTCGCCTGTCAGCCAAGGCAGCCACCTGTTTGCTGGCTTTATTCCGGAGCTTATTTGCCTGTTGGCGGAGAGTCTAATTCTGGCAGGAGGCTAAGAAAAGACACACACACCCCGTCCGCTCCTCTAACAAACAACACCTTTGACTGTCCAGCGGTCGGGTGGGGTGTAGAGAGACACACTCCGTAAAGTCAAAGGTACACATACATTTTGGCTGCACTCCAATTAGGTGTGTCGACTGGTTCGATTTGAACATCTTTTTTTGTTGATTAATCAGTTGTATATCAGTTTTGATCTCCCTTTTCTTCCAAGGCCCTCAGGGTGGTGTGTATGGTTCTCCCCTCCCCTTTTGTCCTCACAACAACCCTGTGAGGTAGGGCAAGCTGTGGGTCTAACTACCACCTTGTGTTTTCTCCAGGTCTTCCCTGGACCCATGTGATCAAAGGTTCATGATGAGGTGCATACTGGGAATTTAATCCCAGTTTGGACCAGAACCATGGCACCCAAGGAGAAGGGGCTCCAGCCTTATGCACTCCCCCAGTTGTTTTCTCCAACCTGAAATGGCCCTGGGGGGAGGGCAACCATTTACTCCCTCAGAGCATGAGGGGCAAAAAACCCTGAAATGGCCCGGGGGGGGGGGAACCATTTACTCCCTCAGTGGGGCAAAAAGCAGTCCCCCCACCGGGGCCATATCAGGTCAGGAAAATGGCACAAGGCATGAAGGTTGAAGCCCTCCTCCCCTCGCTGCAATTGTAACATGAATCGGGACCAACTGAGTGTGTTTGGGATTAAATTTCCAGCACAGAACTCTTCATGCCTGTTTGAGTGGGGGAAAGAACATAAGAGTGTTATTTTGTAGAGCAAGGGACTGAGTGGCTCCAGGTCACCCAATGGGCTTCAGGACATCTTGAGGTCTGAACCCAGGTCTCCTATGTCTGAGGGCAAAGCTAGACATGACAGTGTCCTGACGGCCGCCACAAGGATGCTGTCACCATTTCAAACTCATTTTAAATTGCTGTGGGGGTCGGCCCTGCAGTGCAGTGCTCTAATTCCTTCCCCCTTGGGCCTTTTCAAGTGCCAGAAGAGCCACAGGGTGGGGATGAGGGGAAGACAGTTAAAGCTAACCAATTTCCTGTGAGTAAAAAGTGTGCAGGCTGTTGTGAGCCTTCCTGGGAAGGGAGTGGCAGGGGCCACTGCTGAAAAAACCCCTACTCCAGGTAACGGCAGGTAACTGGGGTGAGGGAAAGGACTGAGATACCTGCAGGCAGGGCATAAAGTTCCAGAGGCAGGCAGAGCCTTCTCCTACCCACTCCCCCCAAAACAACAACAACAACAACACAACCCCTGGGTGTGCTGCATTTATTTCTACCAGTCAGCGTTTATGGAGTGACTGCTATCTTTCATTCTCTCTGGCTATAGCACTGCTATTCCCATTTTACAGATGGGGATCCCAGGCAGAGGGGAAAGTGACAGTGTCATAAAGCCCACAGTTGTGCCAGCATTCGACCATCTGCTTCAAAACCAGATATCTTGCTGTTGAACCACAAGGGGAGAGTCAAGTTAGGCCTTTGGTTGAATCAGGCACTGATTTTACATTCTTTCTGCAAAACGGTTAACTCGTCTGAACACTGCCACACTCCTTTGAATGTGGACCTGTCAGAATGAAATTTCGTTCAAGGCTTTTTCAAAGAGGTATGGGAGTGAAAGGGGAATGCAATGTGCCCCAGACCATGAATGGCAGCAGAATGAAAGCTGATGTGCATGTTCAGGAGACGATACTGCTAGGGTTGCCAGCTGCCTGGGGAAAAGTATGTCCTCCTGTCTCTTTAACAGAGGCTGAATGGGATGTTTTGTGCCAGGTGATGCGATTGATCTCCATGCCATGAAAAGCTTCAGCTGCTCATTTCTACACACTGAACCTCCATTAAAAGGATAGAATGTTTTCCCCCTCCAGGCTTGTCCACAACCTTAGATTCTGCACTTCAAGTCTAAATCTGGGTTCAACCCCTGCAGCTGTTGGGCCAGGAACTGTGTGAAACACAGTGGCATGCTCTGTTGACCTAGGAGGCTGTTTGTGTGTGCTCTACTCACCTCATTATTTGTGAGTGAGCATACATGTTTGGGATGGCTAGTGCATGAAGCCTTCACAGGTGGTTTGTGGTCCACTGCCCTGGAGGGCTGCTGGAGGCTGGGAACGAGCTGAACAAAGTCCCAGTAGCCCTGGCAGCTCTGTAGGGCACACTTGGCTCTGACCTTGCCAGTGGTGCCAGGTGAGGAGCTCCCGCTGACTGCTGGTATCAACATGGGCTGGGCCTGAGCCAAGTGGTTCTTGAGAGGAGCTGCTCATCTTGCTCCTCCCACCTGCCCCTGAACCTCTCCTCCAATCTGGAGGCAACAGGATCAGTTCAACCTGGACAAAACATCACCCAGGTAACCATCCTTGGCGAATATTAAGCAGCAAGCCCTGTCCCTGCCAATGATGTGTGAGCTAGGGGTATGACATCACTGCTGTGAACACTCATTGGCTTAGGGCACAAAGAAGGCTGGAGGTGGTTACCCAGCAACAGCTAACAGCTTATTAACACTTTAGTGGAGTGTTGGCACACATCACAGGGACAGGGGAGGTTTGGTTTATGCAATCTAACAACTGTCAGGAGTCTGAGCTGCACAATGAAATGGTGGGTGGGTGGGTGTTTTGCTGTGTGCATGCTTGGAATAGCCTCCCCTCTGTATCTCTTGCTTCTCCTTAAAATTGCATCATAAATGTTTGGGTTTTGCGATCCTTTTCTGGCCGACCACTCTGTGATCCCCCCCCCCCGCCAGCTTACCTTCCCCACTGAGGGGTGCCATTTCTCATTTCAGTGAGGAGGACAAGCAGGGTCTGAATGGAACAACTGAGGAAGATGGTTACCCTTTCAGCATAAATGGGGCTGTAAAAGCAATTGCAATGTGAGCATACCAGGAATCAAGTGTTCATGGCTGGACCAACACTGTGAGAAGACCTGGGTGAAACAGTGGACATAAATGGTAGAGATGCCCCCTCCCACCTTCTTTCCCTTACCCAAATGCCCACTGTCCATTGGTGGTCCTCAGTTCTGGGATCAGTGTGGTGTAGTGTTTACAGCATACTGAGAGTGTCAGTCTGGGGATCAGGCAGAATCCTACTTCAAATCCCTGCTCTGCCACAGAACCTGGCTGAGTGGCCTTGGGCCAGTCATATACTCTCAGCTGAACCTACCTCACAGGGTTGTTGTGAAGATACCATGGAGGAGGGGAGAACAGTGTTGTAAGCTGCTTAGGGACCCCCTTGGGAAGAAAAGTGGGGTATAAATAAAAATAACTAAACAAAAGCATGCAACTCACATGAGATGGTGTCTGTATCGGCCGGAACTTGGCCAGTGGACAGACTCGACGTCTGACACTCCTGTGCTCCCAGGGAGGACCAAGAGGCGCCTTGTTGCGGTGTGCCAAGCACTGCCGGCTGGGTAGTACCTCTGGGGGCTGACCCAGTAGTCCTGCAGGCCTCGACGACTGGAATAGGCCGGGTTCAGGCTGACCTGGCTCCTGCTGCTATAGTAGGGTATCTCCTCTCGCCGGGGAGAAGGGGTCCGTAGCCTCCTGGAGCAAAGGAGAAGGAGACTCATCAGGGCTGAGTCCTGGCTGGGGGCTTCTGAAGCAGGTTGCTGCAGTGGGCGTGGTGGGCAGGGTACCAGCCTAGAGTGAGAGGGGGAACTGGGTACCTATTGCTAGAGGGCAGTTTTGTAACAGCAAGGCTTGTCACTTGCTTTTCTGGCCCCGAAACATTACAACAAAAGGTTTTAAAATACAAACTTTTAAACTGGCTATCCCCCCCCCCCGGCAGTAAGGTAAGGCAAGAATACATACCGGGCAAGGATATAGTTCACCACAAACAGGGCTGTTTCAGGATATATCATTTTCCCGCTTCTCCACTGGGTAAGCTGCTGGTCCGTCAGTGACTAACAGACTGCAGCCCTCTCTTTAAATGCACAGGGCACTTCAGGAATAGCTGCTGCCCCTGGGGTACGGCCTTATGCTCTCTGAAAAGTGATATCCCCCTTCGGCCTGCCCTCAGCCAGGAGAGGAATCTCTCCAAGCATCAGCTGAGCTGGGGGACGGTATGGCCTTGAGCAGTGAAATAGGGACACCCCCCCTCCCAACACTGGCCTTTACAGAAGGATATTGGGAGGGTAAAAAGTGTGCCAAGTCTGGCTTGAGACCAGAGGTTGTCGTGGAGCCTGACTGTTTAAGTCAGTGGCAGGCCTAGGTTCCTCAAAGCAGCTCAAGGGGCCATCAGGCAGAGCAGAATGGGACAGAAGCTGGATCCAGCTCAGAGCCTTTAAAAGCAAGCAGAGACCCAAACGTGGCCTGCAAGCCAAAGATTTGCCCACCTCTGCTTTTTACCCAATGAGCTCCCTGGAGCTGGGTCCTTGGAATTAATTTCAAAAGCTGTCAGTTGGCCTGGTAGCCGCATCTCGTCTAGCACATGTTAGCCAGGAGTGACTGGATGAAAGACCACCTGTGAGCCAAATCAGAGTGCAGTCCAGGGCTGCATCCACTAACTAATGACTTCGCACTTTACATTCATCACCACTGTGAATGCAGAGGAATTTGTACTAGCACTGCAAAATCTACATAGGCGTTTTTGGTGCATTTTCCTAAGTCACTCACCATTTTTTCCTGACGAGTCATTGGAGCATTTTTGAGGGCTTTAAAAAGAAACATAATTGATACTGCAATGATTGCTTTTTTAAAAATTCAGTAATTGCTCTAGAGCTATTACATGATAGTATCATACTGTTATAAGTGTTATAGCACTACAACCATGGCTGTTTTTTTAAAGCCCTCCAAGAGTGCAGCAGGGAGAATAGCAGCTGCATGGTGCTGATCAAAGGAAATTGGTACCAGTGCAGGTGGGCCTTCAAAAATGTGAACTTATGTGTCCAGACAGCATAGTAGCCCTCTTGTAATGTGTTCTTTCTAAAAAGATAGTTATAACACTTGGTTGAGAAAGAACACATTAAGGAAGGGAAGCACCTGGAACCCAGGTGCTTAGAGGACATGGCTGTGTGAATATTCTCAAAAACAACATTCCAGTTTGGAAAGAAGGGTGGAGGGAAATGTTTGTGTGGAATTGGTTCAGGAAACCTGCGCTGGAAGACACCACAATGCTCTTCCCACTGCTTGGAAGAGCAGGACTGCACTAACGTAACTTTCTACAGGCGCCTTGTTACACACCTGGAGCTGCCCTCTCCATGCCCTCTCCATACGCAGATGTATGCTCCTCACCTCTTTGGGTCAGGAACAAGTGCAGGATTAGCAGTAATTGGCTGCCCTTTGAGGTCTAAAACCTTCCCCCTGATTACCTGCCACAAGTCCACACCTGCCATTCAGACAGTAATCCCAGGGATTAGAGAGACTGGCGGGCACCCCAGCAGATGGCTCACAGCCAGGGATACCCCCTTGAGTCTCCCATCAAGGGTGAGTCTCTCATCTCTGTCTTGAGCAAGACTCATCCTTTGCCCAGAGCTGATCTTCAGCATGGCTCATCTCTTGCTCCTAGGAGTGTGCATCCTCCATAACAGAGGGGTAATATGCTTTCTGCATGCACACAAGAAGAAAGTGTTGTCCTCCAGCTTGTTCTTGCAACCTTATCAACAATTCTGCCATGCAAAAATCCTTCCTTTCCCCCTCATCCTGAGCAAATCATTAATTGCTATAGTGCTATAACACTTCATACTAGAAACTGGTTCAGTGCTCATTCCCTCTCTCCCAAGAAGTCTGGGGACTGTTGTTCTCTGAACTAAAGACTCCCCAGTGCCCTCTTTCCAAACTTTGGCTCCCAGGAGTCTTTTTTTTTTTTTTGGACATTTTATTTATAATTTTTTTTACATCATACATACTTGATGTACCGCTTACATTAAAGTATATACCATATTGTGAGTCTATATTAACATTTGTTATCTAACCACAAATAAAATCTTTGCCATCTTTCTTTAAACACATTGTCGTCTTATCCTTGTAAAATTAATGTTAGTTTGTCCATCTCTGCAATGTCCAACATTCTATAAATCCATTAATCTCTCGAGGGTATTTTTTTCCTGTTTCCAACATTTAGTAAATATAATACGAGCCGATGTTAACATATATGTTAATATATATTGGTCTGCTATTTTATAATTATCTGGTAAAATATTTAACAAAAACATTTCTGGTTTGTATGGTAACTCTATGCCTATAATTTAAAATATGTACTTTTGTATCTTATGCCAGTAGCTTTGTGTTGTATTACACCTCCACCACATGTGGTAGAAGGTGCCAACACTATGTTTGCACTTCCAGCAAATTTTGGATGCATTTGAATAGCATTTCACTATTTTATCTGGTGACCAGTGCCACCAAAAAAACATTTTGTATATATTTTCCTTATATGGTATTGCTCGTGTATATTTTATTACTTATCATATTTTGGACCAATCATCTATGTCTATGTTATATCCAGAATCTTGCATCCAGGATATCATTGGGACTTTCACTAATTCATCCTGTAGATAGTCTTGGAGAAGAAAATTGTACAGTTTCTGTATCATCTTGTCACTTGAGGTCAACCATATTTTATCTAGAAATGTTTTTGTATCCTGAAATCCATTTTTTTTGTCTTTATTATATCTGGCAGTTAATTGCATGTTTTCCCACCATGTCGGTTTGATATTTTGTGAAAGTAATTTTTCCTGGGTTTTCAACATATTATTTTTATCTAATAATGTTTCATATTTTTCTATTTTATCTTTTGTAAGTAACGTAAGTTTTATAAAAGCTTCCATAGGTGATATCCATTTGGGTGTTTTATTGTAGTGTTCTTCTTTTACCTCTTTCCACACTTTTATTAAGGCTCCACGTATGGTATGTTGATGAAAATTATTGTAGATTTTATCTTTTCCATACCAAACATACGCATGCCAACCCATAGCGAGATTATGACCTTCCAAGTTTAAAAGCCTTCTATATTCGAGTGTCAACCAGTCTTTAATCCACATCATGGTTGCAGCTTTAAAATACAGACTCCAGTTTGGTATTCTTAATCCTCCTCTTTTTTTTATCCTGTAGTAATTTCTATTGGATTCATGCTTTCTTATTTTGCCATATAAATTGTTTACAAGTTTTATCCAACTCTATAAAAATGTTTTTATTTCTCAAAATTGGTAAATTCTGTAGAAGGAAAAGAATTCTGGGAAGAATGTTCATTTTTAATGTGGCTATTTTCCCCATAAATGATAAATTTAAGTCTTTCCATAACTTCAAATCTCTTTTAATGTCTTTCAGTAGTTTTACATAGTTATCTTCTATTAAGGAGTTGTTTCTGTTGGAGATTCTGTTGTATTATACCTAGATATTTTACTTTTTTTACTATTTCCATCATGGGATTTTATTTGAATTTTATCTTTTTCTTTCTGAGTACAGTTTTTTGTAATAATATTTTTTTTGTAGTAGTTTATTATAAGCCCTGTGACATGCCCATAATCTTGTAATGTTTCTAATAAATAAGGTATTGAGGTGATAGGTTCTTCTAATATGAATACTAAATCATCCACAAATGCCAGCAACTTGTATTCTTCTTTTATTTTTAATCCTTTAATTAGGTCATTATCACGGTTCATATCGTTCAATGTTTCTAGTGTAAATATGAATAATAAGGGCGATAAAGCGCAACCTTGTCTTGTGCCTTTTTGTATACTAATATTTTGGGTTAAGTCTCCATTAACAATGTATTAGAATACTATGAACAACACCCGGAGAAACAAATGGCGTTAATGTTTCTAGACGCGGAGAAAGCTTTTGACAACGTAAATTGGGAGTTTCTATTACAAACCTTGGCCCATTTTTCTGTATATATTGCTTTAATATTTGCATAGAGTTTCTATTACAAATAGACAATCCCATATCTGTAGTGTTTGTAATAGAAACTCCCAATTTACGTTGTCAAAAGCTTTCTCCGCGTCTAGAAACATTAACGCCATTTATTTCTCCGGGTGTTGTTCATAGTATCCTAATACATTAAGTATATTTCTGGTGTTGTTTTTAATTTGTCTTTTGGGGAGAAATCCTGCCTGATCTTGGTGTATAATCTGTACTAGCACTCTTTTCATTCTAGTAGCTATGACTGAAGCAAATATTTTGTAATAACATTCAGTAATGATATGGGTCTATAGTTTTTAATTTCTTTTTCATCTGAATTTGGCTTATGAATTAAGGTGATCACTGCTTGGTTCCATGAATTTGGGAGCTTTTGTGTTTTAGCTATATTTTGTAAAAATTCTTTTAATGGCAGAGAAATTTGGTCTTCAAAGATGTGATATATTTCCGCTGGTAATCCATCTATTCCTGGGGTTTTAGTTTTTTCTTTATGTCTTCCGTTTCTGTTGTGATCTGTTGTGCCACCTCTTCTAGTTTAGTTTGTAATGGTTCAATTTCCTTTTTAATCAATTCTTCCTTTTTATTTTGAATAGGTTCAACTTCTTTCCTAATTAATTCCGGTAATGTTTCTTCTACTGTGGTTTTGATGCAATCCAGTATAAGAGCTTTTAGATCTTTAATTGGCATTTGAGGAGCCATCTTAGTGTTAAATTTAATTTGGGTCTGGGAGCTTGCCTGACCTGGTGAAGTTAGAGATGCTTTTCTAGTACCAGCACTACCAGCAGCCATTTAAGTATCTTGTCACCCAAGTTTATTTGTTAACTAAGATTAATTTGCCTTTAATTTGGCTGCTGTATTATTCATTAACTTTCTTAGACCCTATTTAACTTATAAGTATATATTTCTTTATATCCAGTAATTATTACTTATTTTTAAACAATTTTTTCCAGTCTATATCTGTGGTGTTCTCATTTTAGTCCTTTTTTATAACTCTATGATTTTTTCTCCAATCAACCTCCGGTTTCCACTCTTTTCACCTCACTGTTTCTGTTTCCCCTCTCCTTCTGAACTCTGTTGTTTCACCCCTCCTTTCTCTTCCGTCGTGCCGTCACGCAGTCGCACTGTTCCGCTGATTGTCTCCCAGCTGCGCCCCTCTCTCCGCCTCCTCGCGTCTCTGCCTATCCATGACTCCACAGCCTGTTCCCTCGGCTTCTCTCATCTTATTTTCTGGCAATTCTTCCAACACCGCCTAAAAAGTAAGTTATCAGGAGAGAAGAAAAAGAAGCTGTAATATTGCTAGTTCCTGGATTTTATTTTAAACCACTTTTCTCTTTAATTTAGTATCCTCTTAACTCTTTCTTCAGTTTCTGCTGAATCATCTCTTGAATGGCCATCTTAAAGGGGAAGACCTCCTCCCTTATGTTTTCCCTTATATATTTCTTAAGGTTACTCTTACAATAGTTCTATAAAGTAATTAAATATCCCTCCGAGAAGATAAGTTTATAGTTAACACTTAGTTTCATCGGAGTTAGAGTTTCTTCTTTAGTTATTCAAAGACTCCTTTGGTCCTGAAGAGTCGTCTTGTGTTCGAAGTCCAGTCAAACGTTCCTCGCCGGCTTCCCGCATAGGCTCAGTCCCAACAGCTCCAGAAAGTTGCCTTCCTTCCTTGGAGATTTGAGCAAGAGTCTTGCTTTGGTCTCTCCCTCCAAGAGAGACCTTCTAAGGTTGATGGAAAAACCTTTACGAAGCTAGAGGGAAGTAACATGCATGGAGCTGAAGCTGCCTGCGACCGTCCTCGACGAGCCCGGAACCGGATCTCCGGCTCCCAAGATTCTTTGGGGGAAGGCATAACACTGAAATTGGTATGAAGTTTGGAGTGGCAAGAAGCTATAGGTAGGTATGTTTCAGCACATAATGTCATAGCCACTCCCTTGCCAACGCACAGAAAGCATTCCATTGTGTCTCAGTGTTGCTGTAGTTTGCAAGCCCCAGATCAGCAGCATGTTGCTGAGGAAGGCAAGGGCTTGATGTGGTCAGCCACATGACTCTGGCAGCAGCATCCTTTTCAGCATCATCATCAGAGACTGTGCCACAGGCAAGCGAGAACTGTTCTTGACACACCCACTCCATGGAGGCTGCCAAAACCTGGCTTAGCCAGTCCTGCATTTTGGGCTGTGCAGATGCTCTTGGCCCAGGAAGGCAGAGGGAGGAGAGACTTCCTAAGTGTTTTAGAAAATGGGATTTGTGACCAGGGACAATGTCCCTCTTCTTCTGCATTTGTAGTCACGGGTTTGCTTCAAACATTTTGATGATTTACCAAAATATAAAAATTGAACAGGATTCAGAGCAGGCGCTGATCATAACAATGCAATCCCGTTCACAGATTGGGTCTATATTGCTAGAGGCTGCTGTGTGTTGCTAAAAACTGCAGTTACAATTACTGCATCAGAAAGAAAATAAGACATTTTCACTAGCCCACAAAGGAGGTCTGGTGGCTGTTGTATAAACTAGAACAAAGGTGGGCTCGCTTCTGCTCAGTTCTGAGCTTTGGGAGCATCCTGCTGGGTCTCCTTTGCTCTCAGTTCCCTCTTCGCTTTCTGCTTGCTCCAAGAGGGCTGATAACTCCACACCCACTGGTGCTTCATGCCCTCTGGACTTCTTGCTGACCTCGAGGTCCTTGAACCTAATCAAAGAGTGGGCAGTCTTTATTTTCCATTGCCTTGTGCTTTCTCTGCCCACATGTCCTAACACGGTGCTCAGAAAAGGGAAGTTCTACAGAAAAAGTGCTGCCCTAGACTGCAGCAAAAGTGCTGCTCTAGGCAGCTCTCCTGGCTCTGCACATCCTCCCTCATGGGGGGAAGAAGAAAAAGAAGAGGAGGAGGAGGAGGAGGAGATTGGATGTATACCCCGCTCTTCACTTGGAGTCTCAGAGCAGCTTACAAACTCCTTTCCCTTCCCCTTCCCACAACAGGCACCCTGTGAGGTAGGTGGGGCTGAGAGAGCTCTTTCGAGAACTGCTCTTTCAAGGACAGCTCTGACAGAACTATGGCTTGCCCACGGGCAACCAGCAGCTGTAAGTAGAGGAGTGGGGGATCAAACCTGGTTCTCCCAGTTTAGAGTTTGCGCACTTAACCACTACACCAAACTGGCTGTGGTTCAGTGGAAGAGCCTCTGCTTGGCATGCAGAAGGTCCCAGGTTTGATGCCTGGCCTTTCAAGTTAAAAGAACCAGGCAGTAGGTGATGTGAAACACGGCTGCCTGAGACCCTGGAGAGTCACTGCCAATATGAGTAGACAAGATTGACATTGATAGACCAATGGTCAGAGTCAGGTGTCATTTCATAGAAAAGGAGGTGCAGGAGCTCATTAGCATAACTCATTAACATAACTTATTTGCATATGCCATACCCCCTGACATTACCAGAAGTGTGTCAGAAGGTAACACCCACCGCTCAGGCTCCACTGGACTGTTTTTGATTGCTAGCTGGGGGGGGGGGGCAGATTGGTTCTCGCGAGGGGGGGGG
>NW_015164182.1:764432-770150 GCF_001447785.1 Gekko japonicus
AAAGAGAAAATGAAACTGGGGAAGATTCGCCAAAGGGGAGCTCCCAGGCAGCAACAGCTGTAGCCTTTTTGCAGAAAATGAGTGGTTTTCAGGAAAACAGCAGAGCAGTTCCGGGGACAGTAGGGGGAAAGCCCAGCAAGGGGAAGCTGAACATCTCCCGGCAGCAGATGAGGGGGGGCAGGGAAAGCTGTGGAAATCCAGTGACTAAGTTGCACTTCTTCTTTTGCCTGGTAATGGACTCCATGTTTGGGTTGCCAACCTCCAGGTGGTAGATGGAAATCTCCAGGGATTACCAATTATCTCCAGGCAACATAGATCAGTTCACCTGGAGAAAATGGCCATTTTGGAAGGTAGACTCTATGACGTTATACCTCATTGAAGTCCCTCCTCTCCCTAAACCCCACCCTCCTCAGGATTCTCCCCCAAAACCACCACGTATTTCCCAACCCGGAGATGGCAACCCTATCCATGGCTTTGACTAGTCGGGCTAGGTTTGCCAGCCACCATGTGGAACCTGAAGATCTCCCAGAATGACAACTGATCTCCAGAGAGTTCTCCTGGAGAAAATGGCAGCTTTGTAGGATTGACTCTATGGCTTTATAGCCCACTGAGGTCTACCCTCTCCAGGCTCCACCCCCAAATATCCAGGAATTTCCCAACCCAGAGCTGGCAACCCTAGGGCCCTGAACCAATGTTGGTCTGCACTCTGAGGGCTTTTTTGGCTTCATAACATAATCTGTATCTTTTGTATGTTTTTAACCTGTTGCAAATCACCCAGAACCCTGTGTACTCAGGGACTGGGCAATTCAGAAATTCATTAAATCAGGGGTCATTTCCCACAGGAGCGCACAGGAGCGGAGCTCTGGCAGTAAAGAGCCCAGGGGGCGGGCACATGCAACAAGCCCTGCCCCCTGCTCCCAGCAGCCCTCAGTGAGAGCAAGAAGCAGCCAGGTAAGTTGCAGAGCCCGCTCCCCGGTCCAAAACAGTCTAGTGGCACCTTTAAGACCAAGTTTTATTCAGGTACAAGCTCTCCCTCCTCTGTGAGGACAGATCTGCACGTCCTCCCCCCAATAGCTAGCAATCCAAAACCGTCCAGTGGAGCCTGAGCGGTGGGTGTTGCCTGCTGACACACTTCCGGTGATGTCAGGGGGTGTGGCATATGCAAATAAGATATGCTAATGAGTTATGCTAATGAGCTCCTGCACCTCTTTTTCTACGAAATGACCCCTGCATTAAATAAATAAATAACAATTCAGAACAATTAATCAAACTGGATGTTCGGTTTTTAAATGGGGAGGGGAGAAAAGGAAGGCTTACGGCATGATGGAACAACACCCCACCCCACCCCCAATAAAGGACAGAGACTCAAGAGCAAGAGACAGTGAGAGAACATTTGTTTGGGCTGTGGTGTTTGCTTTGGCGTCTCTAAGAGAAGGTGTCTGTTTCACTCTGGGATTCCTGTCCTGGGGTGTGTAGAAGCCACACACATGGGATCCCTGAGGAAACTGTTCTCTAGAACTGACTGTATAGGGGATGTACCTTGGAACTGAATGCCCCAGGGGCCGGCTAGCTACATTCTTCAGCCCAGAAAGAGACCAGAGCCTCAGAAGACGAGAATTCACAGTGCCAAAGAGGAGGACTTAAAAAGCAGCTGCCCTGTCTCTGTTTTCCCCTCCATCCCCTGGGAGCAGAGGCGTTTCAAGGGCTTGAGTAAGAAGCAGATCTCTGCATTGTGATGCTCAACTTTATTTGTAGGGTGTGAGCTGAGGAGGCTGGCAAAGGGACAGAAACCCATCCAGATGTGAGTCTGACAGCTGAGCTGGGGCAAGAGGATAACCCGTGCAGAAGTCAGTGAGAGAATTGCTACACATAAGCATGCAAAGATGGGGCTTGGGGCTTGAAGGAACATATTTAGGGCAAGAGCAGGGTGGGGTGGGGGTAGCAGCCACAGGAAGTGGGACAAGTTTCAGTACCCAGGAACAAAGTTAAGGCATCCTGAATGGCAAGTGCCTTACCATCACCAGGTGGTCTTGGATTGATCTGTTTAAGAAGTGAGACACATTTGTATATAAGGCAGCCAACCAGTCAGGAAGCCAAGCACTTCCCCCCCCCATTAGAAAGCAAATTTGCCACAGTGAGAGAGCCTCTTTGTTAACAATAGTGGTAAGGTAAAGGTTTCCCTTGCTCGAAAGCCAGTCGAGTCCGACTCTAGGGTTACGGTGCTCATCTCCGTTTCCAAGCCGAAGAGCCAGCGCTGTCCGAAGACGTTTCCGTGGTCATGTGACCGGCATGACTAAATGCCAAGGTGCATGGAATGCTGTTACCTTCCCAACGAAGCGGTACCTATTTATCTACTTGCAATTTCTTGCTTTCGAACTGCTAGGTTGGCAGGAGCTGGGGCCAGAGATGGGAGCTCACTCCATCATGTGGCACTCAGATCTCGAACTGCTGAACTACCGACCTTCCAGCCTGCAGTTCAGCATTCAATCACAAAATACTGCTAGAGATCAGGGCCCTGCAGGATCTTTTACAGTTCTACAGGGCCTGTAAAATGAAGCTCTTTTGCCAGGCTTTTGGGTGAGGCAGTGGATGTCAAATATCATCTGGTCCCTCCTGTTTCCATTGTATTACCATCTATATTATGGTCTTCAATTTTTGAGGACACAGAATGATAGCCACCTTGGTCTACCCAAGGTAGGGTATTCATAATTCTGGAATTTCCTTCGGATCTAGCCCTTCTGTTTTTATTGTCTAACACCAGGGCACCACTGAAATAGATGTGATGTAGTTTGATCACCATCGTCTAAGGAGTCAGAGTATAGTTTTATCTTGATTTTATTGTTTTATGTTGTAACCCGCCCTGAGCCCGCTTGCAGGAATGGCGGGATAGAAATTGAATCAATCAATAAATAAATCACAAGATACCAGGCTATGAAACATTTGAATGTTGTGTTTTATCATGTAGAAGAATCTAACAGAGACTTTTCTAATCTCTTCAAGATTTATTTTTTTAAATTAGCAGTATGGAAGAGGCGAGAGAGGAAAAGCACGGATGGGAAAGGAAGCTGGGATGAAGCAGAGTGATACAGGACAGAGAGGAGGGAGGGGGTCTGAAGGAGCAAGCAGAAGGCCCATGCCTTCCTGTTTTCCCAGAGGTAGGAAGTTTATATGGGGCTGTTAGCCAGTCAGGAAGCCAAAGTGAGAACTAAGATCTTTCCCACACTGCTGTGCTTTCGCATGAAAGCCATGGGTCTTCTAGGTGACATCTGTCCCTCCATTCTCCTTGCCTTAGTCCCCATTATATTGACATAAACCCTCAGAAAAAAAACCCCTAGTATCATGCAGGGTGGTGGTGGTTACCCCAGGGACTAGGCAGGGTAAATGGTTGCTGTGAGGGCAGCGGGACCCAGAAACCCAAGCTTGCTTGCCCACACACCAGCCAGCCGGGCTTTGCTGCGATCTTTCCTAAAATATTGCAGCAAAGCAAGTTGGGGGGGGGAATTGCAGAAAAGTCTAGGGAAATCCAAATGGTGCACGTAAGTACCACAATGCTGTGGGGAAATGGGGGGGGGACCCTGCTTCCTAACAGCATCAAATCTAGGGAAAATCACCTGTGTAGAGGGGCCATGGCTCAGTGGTAGAGCATTTGGTTTGCATGAAGAAGGTCCCAGGTTCAATCCACAGCATCTCCAGTTAAAAGGATCAGGTAGGAAGTGATGTGAAAGACCACAACCTCAGACCCTGGAAAGCCAACTGACATTATTGACCTTGATGGACCAGTGATCTGATTCAGTATAAGGCCGCTTCACGTGTTCATGAGAAAGTGAAGCAGTTCTAGTACTTCTCAAAATGGCACCAGGCATCTTGCCCCATTTTGGGGCAAAAGAACCAACTTCTGAATAAACTATCAAAGCACAACACATTGTCAGACTCCTTGGTCATACCCCTAGGATGACAGTTTCCCATGGTTTCCTCGCTGGTGCTACAGCTGCTGAGTCAGCACAGCAACAGTTGGGCTTCCATACTGCAGGCTGAACCACATTCCCCCAGCTCTAGTTCCCTGTGGCAGGTGTCCCCCCCATGCCACTGGGAGGGGGGCATTTTTTTAAAAAAACGCAGCAATTATCATGTCATTACAACATTATAATGCTATAGTGATATGTCAATTACTGGTTTAAAAAATTCGGAGGAGCCGCTAGTGGTGTACGGGAAAATGGTCACTGTGGGGATCTGGGACAGAAATAATGGTCCTGATATGGGTCAGATGGGGGAAAATATCTGCGCTTTTCAATTCATTCAGAAGATGCCTTGGTTTTGCTTTGATGTTTGTACAAAGATGGTTGCTTCCGCATGGAGATGATTCTCCATGTGGCTCTCACTGCTATTGAGAATGCAGAGGCATTCACAGCAGCAATGGAACATTCACATAATGGTTTCTCCCTGCATTTGTTAAAGGCTTGTTTGAACTTTGTTTTAAAAAACTGGTAATATGATCACTTGGTAAAATTGATCACTATGTGCAGACCTGGATAGCCCAGGCTAACTGGATCTTGTCATATCTCAGAAGCTAAGCAGAGATGGTCCTGGTTAGTTTTTGGTCGGGAAACCACCAAGGAATACCAGAGTCACTACACACTGTAAATATGTGAACATTCCCCTTTAATCGGGGGGGGGGGGCTCCTGACATTCCATGCAGGGGAAAATCCCTATGTGGAAACAGCCTGGCGTTCCAATTTGCAGCTTCCCATGGCTGCTTTTCATTTAACCAGAAAGAAAAGGGAGGCTAAAGTTGTGTGCAAATAAACATTGCCTATCCTTCGGTTCAAGGGTAGCAGGGGTCAGAAAGAGCTCTCCTTGCACACGGGCTTGGAGAGCAGTTGCTGGTTGAATAAGACAGTCCTGGGCAGGATGGACCCATTTTCCAACTCACGGGCAAGACAGCTTCTGGAATTCACGAGCGGAAGTTGTACATTTCTATGTCTTCCCTGCAAATGGCCCAGAAAGGCATGTGCCATTTGAGAGCAAAAAATCTGTGAATGGCTGATCTGGGCCCACGTGCCTCCTCATGCACAGATGCCACCATGTCCCTAGCTTCATATAACCATGGTTTCCGCAGCCTGAACCATTCCTGCCTAGAATATCAACAAGGGTGGGGGTGGGGAACATCTACTCTAACGGCTCCTGCCTGCTTCAGTGCCCTCCCTTCCCTCTTTCAGACATTCCTCTCTCTGCTCTGCTGCACAGGAGGATGTGCCCAGCCTGAAAAATGAGCTCCCCCCATGAGCTGGAGAGCAAAGAGGAAGCAGACAGCAGCCAATGGGTTTGTGAGCCTGGCTCTGGGTTTGCTTGCAGGCTCCGCACATTTCTCGTGCACTGTGTGATGCACGTCAGAGAGACATCGGCAGGAACAGTCAGGAGCTTTGCAACACAGAGTGAACGCGGGCGCCTCTGCTGCTCCTGTTTGCAGCCAGCTACTGTCAAGCTCAGTCCTCAGATGCGCTTTCGTCCCTGGATAATAGCCCCAGCTTGAGTATTGTCTGTCAACCTTCTCATTCCTGTCTCTTGAGCTGGAGGGAGAAGAGAGCAATTGCCAATGTGGCAGGAAACATCTTCAGCTGTCATGTGCGTCTTTGTCCTGCCACCATCTCTGGCTAAACAGCTTGGGCTGGTTTCCTTTGGTGCTTTGCAAGGTGCAAAAAAACCACCATGCCATAGGCT
>NW_015164182.1:770195-827678 GCF_001447785.1 Gekko japonicus
AGGACTGGTTTGCCACAACCTTAGTCATGTCACCAGCACGTGTCCCCAAATTGCCACGCACAAAAACAAGATGCCTACCCCATGACAAAGCCTCATGTGCTGCCACAGGTCTTGAACTGGCTGAAGGCAGCTGAGTTTAATTTATGGATGGACAATTAAAACCAGTGGTTTAAATGGCCAAATCAAAAGAACCCAGTTTTAGATCACATTTCCTGTTTTGCAAGGTAGCCTCTTTCAGAAGAAGCGGGTGGCGGCCACAACAAAAACAGGTTGCTTACCAGTAACTGGTGATCTTCGAGTGGTCATCTGTGCATTCACACCACCCGCCCTCCTGCCTCGCTACTGTCTTCTTCTACCTGTTTTATTAGGAGTTGATACGCAGCGGTTTGTAGGAACTGGCGGGATGTCCATGCCCGCCCCTCTGGGCACGAAAATCCTTTTTAAAGAGCTTGCTACAGCACCGGCAGATCCAGCGCAGGCGCACTAGATCTTACTGGTAAGCAACCTGTTTATCTTCTTCGTGGTCTCTGTGCTTCACACCAATGGGAGAATAGCGAGCAGTAGCCTACCTGGAGGTGGGTGCTGTCAGGTGTTTACTGCTTAGCCAATGATAAAACCTGACTCCCAGATTGTCACCGGTGATTTTGCAGACGTCTAGGGTGTAGTGCCTGATGAAGGTATTAGGCGTGGCCCAGGTTGCGGCTTTGCAAATGTCTTGCAACTGGACTCCCTTCAGAAATGCAGTGGATGTCACGACAGCCCTGGTGGAATGAGCCCGCACCGGGCCTGGTAACGGCTGTTTCGCCAGTAGGTAGCATAGTTGTATCAGACCTACGATCCACTTGGATAGACGTTGGGCAGTGATTGGAGTGCCCACACGAGGTGTAACGTATGAGACAAAAAGCTGAGACGTTTGTCTGGTGGAGCGCGTCCTATTCAGATAGAAGAGGAGGGCCCGCTTTACATCCAAATTATGCATTAGCCTGTCTTCCTGCGATTTCGGGTCAGGATAGAAATCAGGGAGGAAAATTTCAGACTGCAAATGGAATTCGGATACCACCTTGGGTAGGAAAGAGATGTCTGGCACCAGACGGACC
Organism: Gekko japonicus; assembly: GCF_001447785.1. NCBI lineage: Eukaryota > Metazoa > Chordata > Lepidosauria > Squamata > Gekkonidae > Gekko > Gekko japonicus. The sequence goes on from NW_015164182.1 coordinate 771,293, forward strand.
CCATCCGGGAGGAAGGATAGATAAGGTGAGTCGTGTCTGAAAGCCAGGAGTTCATCCACTCACCTGGCCGAGGTAATGGCAACGAGGAATGCCATCTTCCACGCCAGGAGTTTCAGTTGACAGGTGGTGAGTGGTTCGAAGGGCCGTCTTGTCAGCTGACGCAAGACCAAGGGAAGGTCCCATAAAGCGATTGGAGCTTTGACTGGAGGGTATAAACGTAGCAAACCTTTAAGGAAACGTTTGGTAACCGGATGCGAAAACAGAGTGCACCCATCTATATGAATATGAAACGCCGATAAGGCGGCCAAATTTATTTATTTATTTATTTATTTATTATTTATATTTCTATCCCGCCCTCCCCGTAGGCTCAGGGCGGCTTACAAGTCATATTACCAAGTCATAACATAACATAAAACAATACATACAATTAAGATTTTTAAAACCAGTTATAATCATAGAAAAATATATTCAATACTCCTCGCATAAAAACCAAGATGGCTATCTCTTGAAATCTCATTCAAGTGCTCAAACTCCAGATTACCCTTTTAACTTTTAACGAGGAGTGGGTAAGTCCCGAGTCAGCGAGGGATAGGATAAAAGTAAAAACCTTATCGAGGCCAGCAGTCGTGGCTGTAAAGGTGTCAGTGTCCAAAAAGGAACAGAAGCGTTTCCACTTGTAATCATATGACTTACGCGTGGACGCTTTCCGAGAGTTCATGAGGACCTCAATCACACGAGACGAGAACGCCGGGCCTGTATCCGCCACGGAGTCAGCTTTAGCTGCGGAAGATTGTGGTGGAGCACAGGCGACTGAGACAGCTGAAGCAAGTCTGGAGACGGTGGGAATTGGTGATACATCCCGGCCGACAGTTCCAGGACCGTGGAGAACCACGGTTGCCTTGGCCACCAAGGCGCTACCAGGATGACGTCTGCGTTTTCCTCGAGAATCCTCCTGACAACTCTGAGGAGCAGTGGCAGGGGGGGAAACATGTAGAGGAGCGAAGTGGACCACGGGTAAAGGAGGCCGTCCCTGAGAGACGGGGTCATTGCCTCCTTGACTGCAGAAATGTTGACATTTGGCATTGTCCCGGGTCGCAAAAATTCCACTAGGGGAGTCCCCCACCTGAGGAAGAGTGGAGACAGGTATGCGGGGTTCAGTCCCCATTCGTGCAGGCTGAGTCCTGAGCGGCTGAGTTGGTCCGCTTCCGTGTTCAGATGTCCTGGAATGTGAACGGCGATGAGGAATATATTGTGGGTGATGCAGAAATCCCACAGGGCGATGGCGAGATTGCAGAGGTGCACTGATACTGTGCCTCCCTGCCTATTGACGTATGACAGAGCAGTCGTATTGTCTGTCAAGACAGTGACACATTTTCCGGGGATTAATGGGCGGAAACTGGTAACAGCGTGTTGAATAGCCATCAGCTCTAGGTAGTTGATGTGACGACGAGCGGTGTGTTCGTCCCACATGTCTCCTATGGAGACGTCCATAGAGTGAGCTCCCCATCCCTGCAAGGAAGCGTCCGTCGCGACTGTAATCTCTGGAGACGGAAGGTGGAAGGGGGCTCCTTGAAGAAGATTGGATGGCTGGGTCCACCATTCCAAGGATTCCAACACCACGGAGGGTGGGGAGAGCACGACCTTGTGCGGGTTCATCGCCAAGTTGTAATTGCGGAGGAACCACAGCTGCAGCGGGCGCATCCTGAGCTCCGCAAAGACCAGTACTGCCGTTGTGGACGCCATTAGACCAAGCAACTGCTGACCCTGGAATGCTGTAGCTGACAGTTGGGTACGCACCAGGTTGGCCAAGGCGATGATATCCGCGGCCCTGTCCAGAGGCAGGTAGGCCATGCACGAGGTGGAATCTAGGATGGCGCCGATGTATCGAATACGTTGCATTGGATACAATTGGGACTTCGGAAGATTGACCATGAGGCCGAGCGTGTCCAGAAGGGACAGAGCTTCCTCGACATTGGCGAACAGTGCCTGTCGTGAAAACGCCACTAGCAACCAATCGTCTATGTACGGGTATATAGATATCCCGTGGGGCGCTGGAGAGGCCGAAAGGAAGAGCCGTGTACTGGAAATGATGGTGGTAGGTTACGAACCTGTTCAGTTCTCTGAGGTCCAGAATGGGACGAAGACCTCCATCTCTTTTCGGGACTGTGAAATATCGGGAATAGAATCCCGTTCGTTGGAGTTGAGATGGAACAGGCTCGATAGCTCCCTTTTGCAGAAGGAGGGACACCTCTTTGAGGAGAGGTGGGGTGGGTGGTGTGAGGACAACTATAGGTGTATGGGGTATGTGATCGAATTGGATCTTGTAGCCCTGGGTTAAGATGGAGAGAACCCACTCGTCCGAAGTGATGTGACGCCATGAACGGATGAAGGGAAATAGACGGGTTTGTGCTGACTCTGCTTGGATGACTTGGCCTGCTTGGTATGTGACGTTTCTTGGGTAGGACCAGCCTTCGTTCTTTGGAAGGAGGACTTCTGGCTACTGGAATATGATCTAGGTCTCCATCTGGTGTCCGGAGACTGACGGGACGTTGGGCCTCTTTGCCAAGGACGGGACCAAGTCCGTGTTTTATTTGAGTGCCAGGTCGTGGAAGAGATCCCTAGAGATCGTGAGGCCTTAATACTCTTGTCTAGATCCTGCAACGAAGAGTCCGTAGTTGCATGAAAAAGGCCCAGACCATCAAAAGGCATATCCTCGACTAATGAGCGAGTGTCGAAAGGGAGAGAAGTGGTTCTCGGCCATGAATGTCGTCTAAGTGCCACCGCCGAAGCCATGGTCTTCGAGGAGGCTTCCAAAACATGCTTGGTCGTGGTTAGTTGTTGTTTGGCGACCACCATGCCTTCTTTTTGCAGCAGCTTAGTGGCATACAATTTGTCTTCAGGCAAATGTACCAGGAGATCGGACATCTGCTCCCATAGGGTATACTGGTACCGATTCATACATGCGAGGTAGTTTGATGCCTTCACAGCCAACGCTCCCGTTGAATAAAAACGGCAACCAAAAGCGTCTAACTTTTTACCTCCTGTCAGCAGGAGCTGAATGTGACTTTTCTGACTTGGACGACGAGGTGATGACTAATGAGTTTGGTTGTTGGTGGGAAAGTAGAAACTCTGCCTCAGGTTGCTGTATGCGATACATATGGTCTAATTTCTTAGTAGAGACGGGGGCGGACGACGGTTTTTGCCAAGGGGTTTTTGCGGCTTGTAGCAAGACGGATGACATGGGGAGTTCGACGACTGAGGACATGTCCAGTTGGACAATATCATATAAAGAATCCGTAGATTGAGGATCCTTCTGAACAATTGACAATCCCAACGCGTGGGCCATACGTTTTATGAGGTCGGTGTACGTAGACAAGTTATCCGACGGGGATATTGGAAGGTTCTTAAAGACGTCAATATTGGGAGACGAATTATCTGGCGATGTTGGGCCCTCGGAAGGTTCGGTATCGGAACCAGGCTCAGAGGGCTCTGAAGACTCAGGTTCACCTGCAGGGGCAGGTTGACGAGGGGACGGGGCAGGCGGCCGGATTGGTGCAGCCGGTGTATGCTCCAGATGTTTTCTAGGAAGAGGTTGGACGGTAGATGTTCCCGACAGTGGAACATTGTCCAGTTGGGGAGGACGAGAGACCGTAGCCGATGGTCTAGATCGCCTCGGAGAACGAGACCTGTGGGAAAATCGACAGGAGTATCTGTCCCAGTCAGTGTATCCCGAATGGCTGAGCCAAGGCACAGGAGGATGGTAAGGACTGTACAGGTAACGGAACTGCCTTTCATCCCAAGACATCGGAAGTGGCATATACGACCTCGGGGAACGGCTCCTCGACCTTGGACGTCGTGGGGAGAAATTTGAAGGAAGGGCATATGTGCCTCTTCTACAGTCAAAGGCGTCGATATCGACAGACTCAGGCAGCAAACAGGGAGGCCGACGCTCCGCACTGGATCTTGAGCGTCGATGCCGACGGCCTTTGGTGTCGGGCGGCTCTGAGACGATCGAAGCCGACGAGCTCGTTGGACCAGGCGAAAACTCCGCACCCAACTGGTGACTTACAAGATCCATTTGGTTGACATCGGACAAGGCTGTCTCCACCTGATGGTCTGGAGAATCTATCACAAGTACCGTAGCCTGAGACACGACCTGGTTCACCGGTATCGAGTCATTCGGTGTCGAACCAGTCGGTATCGAAGTAGTCGATGGTGGCGGAAGGGCTGGAACTGTTGGCACAGAGTCCTTCTTGCCACGCTTCGCAGCCGTGACCACCGTGTGCGTCGCCACCGGAGGCTTGGACTTCTTGGCCTTCTTAGCAGGGGTTGAAGCTGTGGAAGGAACGTTTGGTACCTTAGATTTCGATCTCTCGGTATCAGAAATGGATTTAGCCTTCGATGTCGACGATTTCGGCGCCGATGTGTCGGTAGTGGAAGACATAGTTATGGACGAAGTGACCGGCGGGTCAGCCATCGGTTGGAGTGCTTTTTCGAGGAGGAAAACCTTTAAGCGTGCTGCTCTATTCTTCCTAGTTTGATTGGAAAATTGCGCACAATGTTCACAGGAGTCTGGATTGTGGGTTTCCCCAAGACAGAAAATACAGTACTTGTGACCGTCCGGAGGAGCCAATTTACTCCCACAACTTTGGCAACGATTAAAAAATCACTGTATCTGAAGAAGTGTGTGTACATGAAAACTTATACCTTGAATAAAACTTTGTTGGTCTTAAAGGTGCCATTGGACTCGAACTTTGTTCTACTGCTTCAGAACAACACGGCTACCCACCTGGATCTACTGAAAGCACATGTCCCTTTGCTGGGTTGGTGGTCATAAACATTAACATATCAGATATCAATACAGTAAGTGGCCTATTGCCCTGGTCTGGATAGCCCAGGCTAGCCTGATCTCATCATATCTCAGAAACTAAGCAGAGTCAAAGTTCAGGGGTGCTACACTTCTGTCAGTCTCGTGCCTTGAAAACCCTCCAGGGTCACTGTAAGTTGGCTGTGACTTGATGGCTCTTTCCATCACAGGGGCCTGTTGTGCTATGCTTACTAGAGTTGCCAGCCTCCAGGTAGGGCCTGGGGATCTCCTGCTGGAGAAAATGACTTCTTTGAGGGGTGGGCATTATGGTATTGTACCATGCTGAGGCCCCTCCCCAAACCCCACCCTCTCCTGGATCCATCCCCAAAGTCTCCAGGTATTTTCCAACCGAGACCTGGCAACCCTAATGCTTACAGTTGTTGTTGAAAGGCAGGTACTCCCCGCCCACCCCCATCTCTGCCCCAGTTCTATCCCTGACACAGCAAAACAGGTTTTGCATCACTGTATTTCACAGAAGAGACACCAGGCTTTGGTGAACACAAGAAAAGTTTTTAAAGACTTGTAGTGTAGACTTGATGTTTGTTTGCATTCTATTCAGATTTCATTTTAAACCAGATTTTTTTTAAAAAAAATTCATATTATTTCATTTTTTTCATATTTAAAAAATAAAGTTTAAAGGGGCTGAGACTGTATGAGGGCAACCAAGGTGATGGGGTTTCTAACATACCCCTTAGCATTTTGCACGTGAAAACAGGTTCATTCTTGCGTACTTCTGGTTTCATCTTTCCACTTTCCCTAGAGGAGCAGGAACCCTGTTATGTGTGTACCTGAGTATGCAGATGGGTTCCAAAGAATGTGCATGCATGGAACTTGCCACCAAAATCTCCCCCCTCCTTACACAGATTGTGACCCAGCAGAAACAGACTACTTTCATTTTCAGCCAGTTTGCTGTGTCAGCTGTCCTCTGGAGCATGCCGGGCCCCAAACCAATCTCTATATTTGGGTGGGGTTTTTTTTCTTCCTTTTTGCAAAAGCTGGTGTTTTTCTTTACTCATTCTGAATATTACCCAGCTCTTGTCGATGGTCTCTTTAGAAAGTAAACGTTGCAGTGTTCATGCACACCCATGAAACTGCCTTATACTGAATCAGACGCTTGGTAAATCAAGGTGAGTATTGTCTACTCAATCTGACAATAACTCTCCAGGGTCTTAGGCAGAATTGTTTTTACATCACCTACTACTAGATCCTTTTCACCAGGGGTCATTTCATAGAAAAAGAGGTGCAGGAGCTCATTAGCATAATTCATTTGCATATACCACACCCCCTGACATCACCAGAACTGTGTCAGAAGGCAACACCCACTGCTCAGGCCCCACCCCAAAAATCTCCAGGTATTTCCCAACTCAGAGCTGGCGAGCCTACCTGGAGAAAAATGGCTTCAAAACCGCCTTGAAATGACCCCTGAAAAGCCACCAGAGCAAGTCTGGAAATGGAGAGCTCGGTTACTCTTAAGATTCCCTTGTAAGAGTACATTTTTGCCCCTGCCTTTACTCCAAGAAACTCTGAGTGGCATACACGGTACTCTGTTCTCCTCCACAACTATGTGATGCAGGTTAGGCTGAGAGAGTGTCACTTTAGAGGTGTAGCCATGTTGGTCTATGGCAACAGAACAAAAGAGAAGTCCAAGGACATTCATTCCAGCATGAGGTTTGTGGAGTCAGCCCTCATTTCTTCAGATGCTAAGTGGTCATCCACTGAGTTTCATGGCAAGTGGGGATTTTGATCTGGGTCTCCCTGGCCCTACTCCAATGCTCTAGCAATTATGCCACACTGGCTTTTCATATGCTAACTTGATGAAGTTGTGGAGAAACTGTGCAACTACTTGCCCTTAGCGAATGTTACGCACTAGCGACCTGAGGCTTCCTGGCCCATACTGCTCCCCTCCCCATACCACCCAGGGAAAAATCCTAACAAGCCAATTTTATGACAGTGCTTGGAAAGTAAGCTCTACTGAACTCAAGAGTTACCTATTCCCAAGTAAGTATGCTGAATTGCAGCCTAAATACTATGTACTATTAACTATGAGTACATATATAATCCCTATAATAGCACAATGTGATTAAAAAATATGGTCCAGAAAATATTAAATTTAAATGTGTATTTGTTCTGGGGGGGGGGAGGAATTATACCTCCAGTCAGGTTCATTTCCTTCATCATTTGGGCCACTTGATGAAACTCCCTTGTACTATTATAGACTGGATTTATGATTTCTTCCAAAGGAGAGAACTGGCACTGCTAATGTGTCTCCCTCTTTTAATCCAGATATTTAAATACACACACAAAGCTTCTGATGAATCTTTTTGCTGCTGTCTGGCTAAAGGGGAAGAGGATCAGAACGAACTGAGTGTTGTTATAAATGTTGTATTTCTCCTGGATGTTTTTTCTTGCATAAATTTTCTTATTCATAACCCATAATTCCATTACTGTTCTGTGACTGTTATTTCCCCCCCTATATATTTGATTATTTAGCCATTTTTATTTTAAAACCTAAAAAAGTTTTTAAAACAGTTTCCCCTCATCTTTTTCCTGCCTCTTCCCTCCTTTACTTTCATTGGGTGTGGGGAGTTGGAAAGGGCTTATTTGGGGAAGGGAGGGATGTGGAGAGGAAACATTGGGGGGGGGGAGGAAGAGAGGGGGAGATGTACGAGTTCTTTAAGGAGCAGGAGAGAAGAGATTGGATTTCTACCCCGCCCTTCACTACCCAAAGGTGTCTCAGAGCGGCTTACAAACTCCTTTCCCTTCCCCTCCCAACAGACACCCTGTGAGGTAGGTGGGGCTGAGAGAGCTCTTGACAGAAACTGCTCTTTTTCAAGAACAGCTGTGCCAGAACGATGGCTTGCCCAAGGTCATCCAGCAGATGCAAATGGAGGAGTGGGGAATCAAACCCGGTTCTCCCAGACAAGAGTCCGCGCACTTAACCACTACACCAAACTGGAGATCTTTGTCTCCCGCCTTTCATCCAGTCCTAAATCCTTTTGTTGGCTGCTGGGGGGTGGGGGAGAGAATAGACGGAGATTTCTGACAGAAAAGGACACTTATTTGGGCTTTTTTTCTGCCTTAGAAACACATGAACGTTAAGCAGTCTCACGCTGAATTTTCAAAGCTCCTGGCTCTCCTGTTTGTCCCAGCTGCAAAGAAGCTGCGCTGCCCCTGGTTGGCTGGTAGGTGCCAAGGTGCACCTTCCCTTCAGTCCACCTACACCAAGCTTGCTATTTTCTTTCTCCAGGCTGCTCAAGTGTGTGCCCACTCCAAACAAAATATAATCAGAACTGGATGGGAGTGGAAGCCGGTGCTGCCCATATCTCCCAACTGCAGACTGCTCTCAGCCCAGCCCCGATGAGGAGTTTAGGAGTTTAGGAGCAGGGGAGGTGGTCACATGCAGTTACTGCACCACGGCCAGCCAAGAGCTGCTTCTGGGTGGGGTGGGGTGTGTGTGCATGCGCACCTCTTTACCTTTGAGCCACCCCCCCCCCAAAAAAAAGGAAAAGCAGCCAGGGGAAGGAGGGGGAAGACAAGCTGGGGGAAAGGCAGAGATTTGGAGAAGACGAGAGAGGGAAAAGAAGAGAGTTGGGAAAAACAGCAAGGGAAAGGAGAAAATGAGGAAGAGAGCAATGAGGGGAAGAACAGGGGAGGAAGGTCCAAAGAGAAATAAAAGGGAGCAAAGATTGGGGAGGGAGATGCTGAGGTGTCTGGAACTCTTGGATTAGTGACCCATCAGGGCAGAGGGAACGGTGAAGTAACCACACTCCCCACCTCTTCTGAGACCTCATGCTGCTTCTGAGACCTTTGCAGAAGGAGGCAAACCCCTGGAGGGCAGGCAAGGCTTTCTCTCTCTCTCTCTCTCTCTCTTCCCCCCTCTCTAAAGGAGGGGGAGGAGACCTCAGGCTCGACCAATGGAGGGTCAATCTCATGCATGCACGCTCTCTCCCATATGAAGCAGGAACAGGAAGCAGGAGGGAGGGGTTGAGGGAACTGGGCAAAAGGAGCTGCCATATGGCTACAGCCGCTGCCCTATGTGCCCGCTCCTGGGCTTGTTACTCCCGGAACGCCGTTCCTGCTTGTTCCCCCTTGAAATGACCCCTGCTTTTAACTGGAGGACTGAAGCTAGAACTTTCTGCATGCCAAGCAGATGCTCTACTGTTGAGGCACAGCCCCCCCCCCCCCAGTGTGGCTCTCGCCTGAACTCTCCAACAAGTGGAAGGTTTTCATTCCTTCCATCATGACTTACAGGCAGTGTACAGGGCTTTTTCACAATTTTCACAATACATTACTTGCAGTGTTTTTCAAATTCCATTTTCACCTGCCATATTCCTTTACTGTCCTGCACAGGTTTGAAAGGAAAGAGGGCATTACTTTCCAGTTAGACACATACTAGGACAGAGGTGCCCATATATTTCAACCTAAGAGCCACATCTGGGTTTCTGTCTGCTTTGAGGATTCCAAATTGGTTGCGGCCAGATAATCTGACCCCCCCCCCATTCAGAGATCTAGCTTATAAAATCATGGCAGGGAGGACTGAAACCTGAAGTGTGGCATATCTAGCAGCTTACACAAGCAATATTTTGAAAAGGCATTCCCCAAAACTTCTCTAAAAGCAACACAGGGACAGAGGTTTCTAAGGACAAACATCCCAAAATCTAAACTGTTGCCTGTTTTTAAACAAAAGTTCTAAGGCCTGGAATTTGCATTCAGTGCTGAGATACTTGTGTAGCCACTGCTTCATAACTATTTTGGAGGTGTAGATGCTGCCTCTTCAGAGACCTACTCAAGGTGGCTCAGAAACTAAAAGAAAAAAAGTGCAATAAAATCATAAAAACAACATCAGAGCTATCAATATTAAAACAAGCATGGGCATAAAAACAGCACAAAACAACATTCAGGGCCCTAGAAACCTCCTACTAGCCAGCTGAGCAGCTGTTTGCTCAAAGAAACTAGCTGTAGCAATATCCACATCGTGGCATATGCAGAGGAAATGACAGGTTGACCTTTCAAGAAAGTCAAAGCAAACCAGAATAACACACAGACATTTTTCTTCTCCCTGAACTGGAACAGAAACTGAACCCATTATCTGGAAGTCTCTTCAAAAACAAAAAATTCCAGTTCTCACTTCAAAATAAAGATTCCACTAAAGAAAATAACCAATGTGGCAATACCTTCCCTGGCTGCAGCAAGAATGAATCATGAGTATGCAAAACTAATGTCTGAGGAGATTTGGGGTGGGTCTTGGCTTCTGTCCACAGTTCCTATTAAGGACTGGGAAGGAAAAGGAAAAAGAAAAAGGCCTGAGGCTTTATGTGTTAAAGCGAACATTGTGGTCATTAAACAGTGCTTTTCCTAAAAAGTCACAAATTTTCTAGCAAAAGACCTAATTGTTTTGACTTCATAGTACTCATGGATTGTGACTGATGCTTAACTGGATCAAGTTTACACCCGTTACCTTGCGAATCAGCACATATTTCTAAACTGGGACTGAACCGGTTCCACAAATGCTCTCAACAGTTTTTGTCACTGACATGTAATGTTTTAAAAAATCTGGTGAGAGCACCACTATGTGCCGTAGCTAGGAGAAGAGTGAGAAATCTCCCTGACCTTGTGCCAAGCCACCAAAAGATCTCACTGCTTTCTGTGCATCTCCAAAGTCAACAGAACCTCGAAGACACACACACACACACCCCAAACCTGGAAAATCTCATTGCCTTTCAAATACCCCTGAGATTGAGGTTGCTTCCACATGGGGATTTTCCCTGCATGGAGTGCAGGAAGCTCCCACATTGTTTATTTATTTACAACATTTCTATCCCACCTTTCTGCCCTCACAAGGGCCACCAAGGAGGCTAAGAAATTATGTTTTATATGAATCTTGGCGCACTGCCCCTGTAATGTGAGCCGCCCTGAGCCCGCTTGCGGGGAGGGTGCGCTATAAATGTAATCAATCAATCAATCAATCAATCAATCAAATGAAAACATGATAAACATCACATTTTGTAAACCACTAAAATCAACCCACCCCCAAAACACACATCATTAAAACAGTTAAAGATAGAGCTAAAATATGTACAAAGACATTAAAAGAGCAGTTAAAATGTTGGCCAAGAAGGAGGGATCACTGAGGAAACACCAAATGAAAAAAGTCTTCACTTGCTGGTGGAAGATGGCAACAGAAGGAAACAGACGAATCTCCCTGGGGAGACAGTTCCAGAGCCTTGGTCCCATGACTGAGAAGGCCCTCTCCTGGGTTGCCACCCACTTTTCTTAGAAGCGGGGCCTCCGAAGATGACTGCAGTGGTTAGACAGGTTCATATAAGGTTGCCAGGCCCCCCTGGCCACCAGCAGGGGGTGGGGGGTAGGGTTGCCAGACCTGGGTTAGGAAACCCCTGGAGATTTGGGGGTGGAGCCTGGGAAGGACAGGGACCTCACCTGGGGTACAGTGCCATAGAGTCCACCCTCCACACCATCTATTTTCTCCAGGTGAACTGATCTCTGCAGTCTGGGGATGAGCTGTAATTCCAGGGTGTTATGTACTGATACAATTTCCCTGCAACCCAAGGCTGCCAAGGAAGAAGGTGAGCTTGGGGGAAAATACAATAGACCAGCAGGATCCTGGCAGCCACCTATCAGGATGCAATTAGTGTGTAAACAGCCTATTGTTGGGAGTGGGTGTGTTTGGGGTGTGCCGTTTGACTGGGTTATAAGCAGGGCTTCAGCCCTGCTGGAGTTGTCTTGTGGTTAGAGCTGATTCACAATAAACTATGAGCTGATCACTACTCACATGTCGAACCCAGTATATTGCATAGGGGATCCCCAGGTCCCACCTAGAGGCTGGCATCCCTAGAAGGGAGTAGGCAGCTCTTCATGTATGTCAGTTCCAAACCATATGGGGTTTTGAAGGTCAAAACCAGCACCTTGAATTGTTTCTGGAAACAAACTGGGATCCAGTGTAGATGGGCCAAGACTGGAGTGTGTCCGATCCCCACAGCTGTCAATCGAATACACGTTTGTAGCAAAGTATTATTTTATTGAAGCCATGATGAAACAGGAACATGTTCACTGTTTGGAATAACTAGAACGGTCGGGGCAAAGGATAATAAAGCAGGTTCATAATGACAATAACCAATGGACTTGGTTCCCACTCGCGCGGGTGGGCTTTCATATTCGCGCCCAGAGACTGAGAATCAACGGTTCCTAAAAGATAAACAATTAAGCTCTTCTCACACTCTAGCTCATTATAGACTAAGCGAAGCCGACTCTTCCCCGCACCTGTGACCTTGCTGATTACCATAGTTCAAAGCTGTACTAGCGTTCATAGAAAGGAATGCATGAGACAAGCAGACGTGCGCTTCATCATACCAGTAAGCATGCGCAGTTGGGTATCGCTAGGAAAGGGGGGGGGAATAATACATGTGAAGCTCATACATTACACAGAGTTCGTTGGCAGCTTGCTGACAGAGTGATATAACCTCTCCAGTCAACATCCCGGCAGCAGCATTCTGTACCAGCATTCCGCACACATTGAATAGGCGTGTTCACACAACATTCTGAGCTTCACTCGTGAGCTTCCTGGAAACTTTCCCCATTAAACTGGATCAAAGGAAAACCTCCTCTCATTGGATTCAAAGGGGGGAACTGCAGGGCAGCAGACTGTGGGTGGAAAGTTTGTGTGGAAGTTCCACTACAGTCACAATGGTGAGGGTCTGGAGCTTAATTCCACATTTCTTTCCCCTCTTTTTCCTTTGAAGGGATTTCTCCCTTTCCCAGCTGCACTGTGGTATAGCTATATAGTGTGACTCAGCTGGGCCACAGGATCTGACTTCTGTCTCACTATCTGTGTCTCATTTGTTCTTTTGTGCAGACTTGAAGGGAAAGGGGGAGGGGATGGTGGGGGTGCAGTGGTTAGCAGTGCCCAGAACAGGTGTGTGGATCCACCCACTCCCATGACACCTTAGTTGGCCTAAAATCTGTTCTGAGGGAACTAGTGGGAACTGTTATTGAGACAGAATTATTAAACATGTAGAGGAAAGAGAATACAAGGAAGTTCTGCTAAAATGTGAGTTTTTAGAGTGTGATGGGAAAACCAGGCAAATGTCATGTTGGGCCACAAGAGTATTTTGTGACAAGCATGCACTTCTGCTGTGACATTGCCCACATTTATCTAATTATTTCTTATGGGAGAATTTCTATAGTGTGGCAGTCTTCAGGAATACAGCTGCCATGTTCTAGTGGAACTGGTTGTACTGAGAAAAAACCAGCATGGCTTTCCTAGCGGAAAGTCCTGTTTCACCAGTCTTTGGGAGTGCTTTGAAACCACACATTTGTAGTTGTGGATAGCTATTGTGAACATGCAGGGCTTGTGAATGTTTTTGTTGGATTTCAGGAAGAAAAAGTGGCAATTTAATTGTGCAAATTGTTGCACTTAAGCCAATTGTATGTCTGATTCACAACAATGATTATTCTGTCTAGAAAGACTGCTTTTGGATGGGGAACAACATGCAATTAAGACAACAGCATACACAATGCACAGCAAGGATACACCAAGCTTTGGAGTGGGGCTTGCTGCTGATGGAGCATTTAGCTGCTGGATCAAGCTCAAGTTTCATCTAGCAAGCAAGGAACTTCTCAGGTTTGCAAAGAAGGCTCCTGAATAAATGGCACCAGTGTTCCAGAAAACATAGACATCCACAAAAATTGTGTGTGCAATCAAGTCACAGCTGACTTAAGATGACTTCATGCGATTTTCAAGGCAAGAGACAAAGACAGGTTAAGGTTTGCCATTGCCTGCAGCTGCATCGGGCTTTGAAGTCACTCCTGGTCAACTCCCAAGTTTATGTGGCCAAAATGCATTGAGGAGGATTTTCCCAGACAAGGGGGAAATAGAGCAGAGGCCCACAAGGGCTGCTTTTGTGTGGGGGATGTTCTGAGAATGAGGGCAAGGCAAAAGCTGATCCAGTCACTGGGGACTGGGGATGGGGACTGTAATGTATCCAGTCCAGACAAGTCCAGACAAGTCCAGAGACAAATGTCGAGCTTCACTCCAAGAGACAATGGACTATGCGGATCCTAGCCTGCTCCAATCAGGGGGCTAGGTTCCCGGCCGAGAGCCTATGGGACTCTCGGCCACTGTAAATAACCTATAGGGAAGTAGGGGTGTGTTTTGGGTGGCGGTTTCTCGGGGGATATAAGCCGGCCTGCGAGCCAGCCAAAGTTGTCTTGTTCCGGATAGAATAAAGTATGCTTTGCTGAAATCACTCTCCATTTGCGTACTTTTCAGGGACAGTGTCTGGAGGGTGCTGAGGATAAGCCACTGCTTGGCAAAAAGTACTGCCAAAGTCCAGTGTGTTGGCTGCTTTCCCCCCTTGAAGTTGAATGAACAGTCCAAATAGAATCCAGGGAGGCAGCTATTCTCAGCCGTGTCACACTACTGACAGAGCAATGAAAAACACCCTTGGGGAAGCATAAACTTGCTTTTATGCTCTTCGAACCAGCTTTTTCAAGGGGAGGACTTATTGTACAATACCTGGATGGTCCAGGCTAGCCCAGTCTTGTATGATTTTGGAAGCTAAGCAGGGTTGGCCCTGGTTAGTTATTGGAGGGAGAACCACCAAAGAAGACCAAGGGTTGCTATGCGGAAGCAGGCAATGGCAAACTATGGCCCTGTCCACACGAGAGGTTTTGGGCCGGGAGAGGGACGAATCGGGGCCGCAGCAAACGGGCGCGATCCCACAGCAACATCTGGGAATCGTGCTGCGCCCGTTCCCAATCCGCCCCTCCCGGCCAAACCCCGCATCAAAAAAGAACCACCTACCTAGGGCCCTGTGACCACACGAGAGGTTTTGGGCCGGGAGAGGGACGAATCGGGGCCGCAGCAAACGGGCGCGATCCCACAGCAACATCTGGGAATCGTGCTGCGCCCGTTCCCAATCCGCCCCTCCCGGCCAAACCCCGCATCAAAAAAGAACCACCTACCTAGGTGGTTCTTTCTGAAAGGCCGCATCACTGCCAGCCGTGGGATCGCCGGCGCGTCTTTTCGCCGGCGCATCCCCGGCCCCCAGCCGTACTGCGCATGCTCGAGCATGCGCAGTTCGGCAGCCTCCCCCTCCCAATCGTCTCTTCCTCCCCGGCATCTGATTGTGCCGGGGAGCAACGGCGCCGTGGCTCAGGGGATCGTGGGATCCCACCGCGGCGTCTCTTTTTTGGTGCGGCTTTTAAAAGCCACACTTTGGCCAGTGTTTTCCCTGTCGTGTGGCGGGGGCCATTCTCTGTTCATTTCTTGCCTTGAAAACCCAATGAAGGGTTGCCTTAAGTTGACTGTGACTTGAAGGCACTTTCCACCACCACCTTGGTAGATATCCTCACTCTGCCATGGAAGCTTGTTGGGGTAACTTTGGGTCAGTCACAGGCTCTCAGACTAACCTACCTCACAAGGTTCTTGTGGGGATACAATGGAGGAGAGGAGAACAATGTAAGCCACTTTGGGTCCCCACTGGGAAGAAAGGTAGGGTATAAAGGGAAAAAAATGAAATACCAGTTATATAACTAGAGTTTATAACCGGGGCCACTTCCACATGGAGGTTTCTCTCCGCCTTGCCTTGCCTTGAAACCAGAGCACCTTTTGGGAGATTCCACATGACATCATGCTGTTTCCAGATTTTCCATGTCCTCAGTAGGCTCTTTCCCCAACTTGCTTTATGCTGATCTTTTTGGAATGAATGCAGCACAGTCTGGAAGAAATTGTAAGATTTTCTTGCCCAGCTCACATTGGCATTATTTCTAGACTGTCAGCCCGTGATGCCATTCTCCTGGCATTTTTGTTTTCCTTGCTATGCCACTGTCCATAGGGCTTTTTGAGGGCTTTGAAAAAGTTGGCAATCGCTATAGCACTATATAGCAATATAGTACACTGTGGGCGATGTTAAGATATTGTGGCAGCAATTAATATAGCTGAACGTGACATGCAAGAATTGATTAAATAATTAGATAAGAACATAAGAGAAGCCAATGTTGGATCAGGCCAATGGCCCATCTAGTCCAACATCTGTCACGCAGTGGCCAAAAATACCAGGTACCATCAGGAGGTCCAGCAGTAGGGCCAGGACACTAGAAGCCCTCCCACTGTTGCCCCCCCCCCCAAGCACCAAGAATACAGAGCATCACTTGCCCCAGCCTGAGAGTTCCTATCTATACCTTGTGGCTAATAGCTACTGATGGACTTCTGCTCCAGATGTTTATCTAATTCCCTCTTGAAGCCTTCCATGCTTGTAGCCACCGCCACCTCCTGTGGCAGTGAATTCCCTGTGTTAATCACTCTTTGGGTGAAGAAAGACTTCCTTTTATCTGTTCTGACCTGACTGCTCAGCAATTTCATGGAGTGCCCACGAATTCTTGTATTGTAAGAAAGGGAGAAAAGTACTGCTTTCTCTACCTGCTCTATCCCATGCATAATCTTATAAACCTCAGTCATGTCACCATCACCAACTGGCCCCGTGAGGAGTGAACGACAGCGTTGTGTGGAGCTGACACCACTGAACTGGGAGTACCATCTTCAAGATGCCATCTTTTTATTGAAGACTGATTTGAAACATCTAGAGCACTGTGTAATATTGTAAATGTCTGTTTTTATGTTGCTTTTAACCTGTTTTATGTATTGGCATGTGCCCTATTTGTGAGCCGCCCTGAGCCCGCTTGCGGGGAAGGAGGGCTATAAATAAAAATAATAAATAAATAAATAAATAAATCATGTACTAAGAATTAAATAACTTGTTGTATGCACAGTTTATGAAACACTGTTAAACACTGTTAAGCATTTTGCACTCTGCCACTGACTAACCAGGTTACACTTAGCAGGTACACTTAACACTTCCATGATAGATATGTTAAGTGCCATTCCTGATTTTAACTACATGAACAGAAATCAATCATGAATGTATTCAGATGTTAACTTTGGTTCATTTATGGCTACTGCTGAAAATGCATACTGGAAGACTTAAATGAAATGCTAGTTTGCTGTTTTGCTGAGGTTTGCGGCCTTGGCTGACCAGCTACTTCTGCACATGTGCCGGTTAGCCTGGCTAAATGGAAGACAATGAGCATCTTATAACCATATCAGCTAATATAGATACTTTTGAAATTCCATAGCCTAGGCCAAAGACACAGCTAGAAAGAAGAAACTTTGCCTGGGAAGACCCGGCCCACAGGTCTGAACCCAATAAGAAATAGATGACGAAGTCTGACAGAGTTTGATGGAACCAGTAATTCTGTTTTATTCCTCTGATGTAATGTGAACTATAAAATGCTATGTCACCCATTGTAATGTTGGAGAAGTTGGTTGGTATCTGAGGGTCCCAACCCTTTTGTATCTGGGCTCTCCCTATTAATAAACTAATTAATTAATTAACTTCTTAGTTTTTTTCTCCTTCACAGGACTGTGCGTGTGTTTCTCAAATCGGGGCTGGGAAACACAGTCTGGGGACAGCGTTCTTGTTCCACAAACTGAACACATTTCAGCTTAAAACAACTAAGAAGAAAATCAATATATAAGGAAGAAACAATGCTAACTCTAACGGTCCCTGTATATGCCCTGTTTAGATACAGTAACTGTTCTATTCCCATTACATGCAAAAATTATATATAATATATAATATTATATATTACATTTTACCCACCAAACACACTCTCCTTGGCTGCTCTGTGAACCAGCAAGTTCAAAAGAGCAGATAGTAAAAATGAAAAAGAAAAGTTAGCTCTTCACGGAGCACAACAGAACCCAACTGCTCTGTGAGCAAAGTTTTTCCAGGACTTGTTTTCTTAGCAGGATTTCCTTCATGGTCTTCTCTTTCATTCCCTTGTTGCCCAACTGCCACTAGCGGACTCTCACCAATTTGAACTGACCCTTCTCAGCCTTAGAATCATCAGACTTCCACCAATAAGGCACACAGATGCCCAACCTCAACCAATTGCAGGCCAGCCAAGCAGTGGGCAATCCTCTTTTAAGTTCTAGGGTTGCCAACTTCTAGGCAGAAAAAACATCTGGGGTAAGGATGTAGCTACTCTGGGACTGGGTACAAGATGAACCACAAAGCTCCTGTAACAATAATTTTATACAACATGTTGACAATTGTTAAAATAATGTGTAATCATGTCATGTGTAATCATGTCATGTCTAATCATGTCATATGTAATCATGTCATGTTGTCCCTGTGATGTGGAACGCAAAATATTTCCAAATGGTAATGAGTCTTAGGCAGCCTGGCAGAGTAACACTCTTGTAACTTTCTTATTGGCTGGTACCAGCAGCTTAACATAGGTATGTAATTTGGCCTTTGAATATTGCTGGTGAAGGAGGAGGAAGTGGGAGACTGAACTGCAGCAACCAGCACTTAAAAAAAAACCTTTCGAGCAGGAGCAGTCTATCTGAGCAATAAGCACTGTGAATTACAGCAGGTTTACCTTTAAGGTTCAGGGCTCCCTCCGGTGCCCTTTCTCTGGACGGGCATACAGAAATAAAAACCTGCCCCAAGCAAAGACATGACGGATTCAGGTGTGCCATGGTTCTGCAGCAACAGTCTCAGCAGATATGGACATCTCACTTCAGTATAAAGAAGCCACTGCAAGCAGTCAGAGTAGATTACAACGGTCCTTTTCCTGGCCAAGGGGTTTGTGGTTATCATCAGCTTTTTATTCTTCCTCAAAATCTTTTTTCTGAGTTTATTTTCACTCCTGGTTGCTCTGGCTGAGTGAAATTTTGCCACTTTGCTCTCGTAAACTGCTTTTAGTTTTGTTTCTAGATTGGCTCTGTTTGGTTTTGGGGTTGGGTGTTTATATTCATGGTACTATTATTCTCCTGTGAGCTGCCCTGAGAATCTTTGGTCTGAGATAGATTTTTTTAAAAATAAATAAATCACTTCAACCTTGTAAAGTACTGGGTCCAGATGTGTTGACAAGCTCGGGAAAACAAGACAAGGAAAGCAGGACCAGAGGCCTGCTTATATTCCCATAGTGAACCACACCCAAACACACACGCACACCCGTGACAGGATTATTTACAGTGCAGTTGCATTCAATTGGGTGCGTTCTAGGATCCATGCTGGCTATTGTCTAAGAGAGCGAAACTTAAGCCATTCGCATGGCTGTGTGAGGACCCGACCGCGTGTGCGGTCTATGTAAGAACACAACACCCCTCTCCCCATGGGTCAGATGTCCCCCTAGCATACAAAGACTTGTAGGTATGTGGATCTCCGCCGTCCCCGGGTCGAATGGCGCAGTTCTAGGGTCTGTGCTGCTTGTCCTGGGGCTGGCCTGGGGAGTTTGGGAGTAGCTTCCGGGACGGCGGTTGGGATTGGCCTGATGCTGCTATCTGGGGTGCTGCCTCGGTCAAGGTTGTTGCCGCCAGCCCCCTCTGGAGAAGCGCTTGGTCACGGTTGTGCATGTGTCAGAGTCTCGGGTTCCTCCATTTTTCAGAGCTGGGGCCCTCGTCCTCGCTGTCGTCTGGTATTTCCTCATCTGGGAGCAGAAGCCGCCGCCTGAGCTGATCAATATGCCTCCTCAGGATCTGGTCATCTTCTGTTGTTACCTCGTAGGACTGCGGCCCGGTCACCCAAACCACCCTGGCCGGAATCCATGCAGTACCCCTGGCATAGTTTCTTGCGTACACTGGGTCCTCTGGGAAGAACCTTCTTGACGCTGCCTGGGTCTCTGGAGTGGCGCTGTGCTTGGGTGCCCGATCCGGGTGTAGGCGGTCGAGTCTCGTTGTGGGACGCCATCCCATCAGCAGTTCAGCTGGACTGCAGCTGGTGGCGGTGTGTAGTGTGAGTCACTGGCCGAAAAGGAAGGCAGCCAGCTTGTAGTCCCATTCCCCTGGGCCCATGCACTGTAGAGACTCCTTGGTGGTACGCACCATCCTCTCTGCCTGGCCGTTGGTTGCAGGGTGGAATGGCGTGGAGCGGATGTGCTGGATTCCGTAGTACTCCATGAACTCCTGGAACTCTGCTGAAGTAAAAGCTGTCCCGTTGTCTGTTACCAGAGAGTCTGGGATGCCGTGTGTGCTGAAGATCCACCACATTGCCCTGATGGCAGACCTCGATGAGGTGGATGGCACGGGTACCTCCTCCAGCCACTTGGAGTAGGCATCCACTAGGATAAAAAAGATCTGTCCCTGGAAGGGCCTGCGAAGTCCAGGTGAAGCCCGGCCCAAGGTTTGTGGGACAATTCCCAAGGCCGCACTGGAGCTCTGAGTGGTTCTGGCCGGGACTCTTGGCACATCTGGCAGCGCTTCACCGGGGCCTCGATTTCCCCGTCTAATCCCAGCCACCATACATAGCTTCTCGCTAGTGCCTTCATGCACACAATTCCAGGATGCGTGTCATGAAGCGCTGTGAGCACTCGCTGGCGCAGCGGGGGGGTATTACTACTCGGCTCCACCCACGCTTCCCTTGTGGGAGGACAGTTCATCCTGCCGAGATAAGAAGGCAGTGAATTCCAGGCTCACCTGGCTGGTAGGCCACCCCCTCCCCACCCAGTCCAAGACCCAAACGAGGATGTGATCACGGGCGGTGTGCCAGGACACCTCGGCTACCTGTACTGGGGTCTGGCGGGAGGCGGCTGAGTGCATCTGTGTCACCCATCGCCTTACCAGGGCGGTGGACAAGTGCATATTGGTACCCGGCCAAGAAGATCGACCAGCGGAGAACCCAGGGAAACAACACCTGGGGGGTCTGGGGGTCTGGGGCGAGCAGACCCATGAGCGGTTTGTGGTCTGTGACCAGTGTTCCCTCTAAGCTGAGTTAGTGTGAGCTAGCTCACAGTTTTTTAGCCTCTGGCTCACACATTTTTGTCTTAGCTCAGGAAGGAGGGCTCCAGAGCAAACTAATTTATGCAGTAGCCAAATCACCTGCTCACAACTTTAATGCCGGTAGTTCAAAAAGTAGAATTTTTGCTCACAGGACTCTACAGCTTAGAGGGAACATTGTCTGTGACCACAGTAAAAGGCCAGCCGTACAAGTAATCATGGAATTTCTTTATTCCAGCCACGATTGCCAGGGCCTCCTTGGCTATTTGCGCACAGTTGTGCTTGGCTGCGGATAGAGTGCGAGAGAAATACGCGACGGGAACCTGCTGCCCATCCGCCAGCCGGTGCCTCAGGACCACCCCGACCCCATACGGAGAAGGGTCACAGGCTAGGACCACCAGGAGGGATTAGTCAAAGTGTGCCAGAACCGCGTTGGACGTCAGCAATTCTTTCACCACCTGGAACGCGGTAGCGTGTCGGGGGGGGGGGCAGGCCCAAGGAACGTGCTTATCCAGGAGGCGATGTAGGGGTTCCGCCACCACAGCCTTGTGGGGCAGGAACGAATGATAAAAGTTCAAAAGGCCTAGGAACGCCTGCAGTTCAGCCTTGGAGGAGGGGGTGGGCGCTTGAACGATGGCCTGAATTTTGTCCGCTGTGGGGTGGATGCTGTGTGCGTCAACTGCGAACCCCGGAAATTCTACCCTTGGCACCCCGAGCAGGCATCTCTCCCTCTTGACCTTCAGGCCAGCGTTGTTGATGCGCTTTAGGACCTCCCGCAGATGTGACATGAAGTTCTCCGTGTTGGGGGCCACTATTAGAACATCGTCAAAAAACGGCTGGACCCCGGGGATACCTTTAAGCAAACAGTCCATTAAATTCTGGAAGATCCCCGGAGCCACGCTCACCCCGAACTGTAGCCACCTGACCTTGAATGCCCCTCTATGAGTTACAATGGTCTCTCATTTTTTTATTTTTAAGAATTTCCAGTCAAGTTTACATACACATCAATTACAAATTTTCATAGACATCAATCTAAGACTTTGCTACATTAATTTTCAATCCTGAGACTAAACTCATTTAATATCTGTTGAACATTGCCTATAGATGTTGCTGGTTGCGAGAGAAATAACAAAATATAATTGGCAAACAATGATATTTTGTATTCTTTGCCAAGAATTTTTATTCCAAATACTTCAGGATGTGCTTTTACTTTTGCCACTAGGGGTTCCATCACCAAAGCGAATAAAATTGGCTACAGTGGGCATCCCTGCCGTGTTCCACATTTTAAATTAAATTGTTCCAATATTTTACCATTAATCCTAAATTGTGCCAAAGGTTGATTGTAAACTGTGTTAATTATTCCCCAAAACCTAAATAGTACAGAGTTTGCTTTAAATAATTAAAATTAACTGAATCAAATGCTTTTTCTATATCTAGCGCAATTAGACCTGATTTCAGTTGCTTGACCTTACAGAAATTCAATAAACTCAAAGCTTTATATGTACCATCTGTTAAATCTCTAGTGGGCATGAATCCAACCTGTTCTTGAGGGACATATTGAGTAATAAAAGAATTTAACCTCGTTGCTATTATAGATGAAAATAGTTTAAAATCCACATTGAGTAAGGAGATGGGCCTATAGGATGTAACTATTGTGGGATCTTTTTCAGGTTTTGGTAAGATGACTATCGTTGCCTGTTTCCAAGTTGGTGGGAGACTGCCATGTTCTAAAACATAATTACTGGCTGTAGTATAAGGCTTTACCAAAAGACTTACATATTTTTTATAAAAATCAGAAGTAAATCCATCTGGGCCTGGTGCTTTATTCATTTTTAATTTTTTGATGGCCTGTACTACTTCTTTTTCTGTAATTAGAGCCTCCATTATTGCTTTATGCTCCAGGGAGAGTTTAGTTGTATTATAATTTTGTTCCAAAAAGTTTTTAATTAGATCTACATCTATGTTTTTGTCATCATAAAGATGTTTGTAATATTCCAAAAATTGTTGTGTTATACTTTCAGTAGTAAAATTTAAATTTCCCCTTTTGTCTTTTATAGCCGTGATTCTATTTGTCTCTTTCCTTTGTTTAACTCTCCTTGTTAAATATTTTAATGCTCTTGACGTATTTTGCCAAGTTTTTTGCTTTAGAAATAATAAATTCCTCTGTATTTGTGTAATATCCACAATTTCTAGTTCTCTTCTCAAGGATATTAACTTCTTATAAATTTTTTTATTTCCTGTACGTTTATGTAGTGTTTCTAAATTAGTGATTTCTGTTACTAATTGCGTTCTTTTTTTCTCCCTTTCCTTTTTTAAATATGCAGCTTTGGCTACCAATTGCCCTCGGAGGACCGGCTTAAAAGCATCCCATATGATAGATGGACTAACATCATCTGTTATGTTTTCCTCAAAATACGTTTTAATGGCTGTTTCAATCTCTGTAGCACATTCTTGATTTTCTAAAAAATATTTCTGCAAGACCCACGTTATCTGTTTTTTAACTCAAATGTGCATTCTACCCAATTATGATCTGACCATTGTAAAGTACCAATGGTTGAAGATTGCACTTTAGCCAGGGATATTAAAATATAATCTATATGTATGTAAATCTTATGAACCTGCAAAAATATGTATAATCCCTTTCCCCTCTATGAAGCTGCCTCCACACATCTATAAGGTTATACTGTTCCAATAAATCTGCTAATGGGGATGGTTTAGAAATTGTCTTCCTTCCCCCCCCTCCCGTTTTCTACTATCATAAGATCTGTCTAAAGCAGAATTTACAATAAAATTTAGATCCCCTTTAAGCAAACAATCCATTAAATTCTGGAAGATCCCTGGAGCCACGCTCACCCTGAACTGTAGCCGCCTGACCTTGAATGCCCCTCTATGAGTTACAATGGTCTGAGCTTCCGCGGTTGCATCGTCTACTGGCAACTGCTGATAGGCCTGTGCCAAATCTAACTTGCCGAAGATTTTCGTGCCAGCCAGTAATGCGAGGACATGGCTGACAATGAAGACCGGATATGCATGATCCTGAAGGACTTTATTAATTGTACACTTATAGTCCGTGCATATCCAGACATCCCTGTTAGGTTTAATTGCCGTGACGATGGGAGTCTCCCATCTGGCATTCGACACAGGCTCCAACACCCCCTGCTCCACCAGTCGGTCTAGTTCAACGTCTATTTTGGGCCATAGTGTGAATGGGGCACGGCGGGCTTTCATGCGAATGGGCCGCACCGCGGGGTCGAGGTCAAGGGAAACTGAAGGACCCATGTAGTAGCCAAGCGTACCGTCAAATATGGCCGGGAATTTGTCACAAACACTGTTAAAGTCCTATAGCCGTACCTGGTTTACCCCAGTAACCCCAAACCCCAGGGGCCTGAACCAGGCAAATCCCAGGAGACTGATGAGCCTGCCTTCCACAACCAACAAATCCAGTACTCTGTCAAAATCCTTGTACTGGACTCTGAATTTGCCCCACCCCTTGATGGCTACCGGCAGGGCTATTTTTGGGCAGGAACGCACAGGAACGGAGTTCCAGCTGGCTCCCAAGTTGGCCACACCCAACAGGAACTCATTAGCATAACAGGCCACACCCAGCAGTAGAAACTCATTAGAATTGGCTACATTGGGGGTGTGTGGCCTAACATGCAAAGGAGTTCCTGCAACAAAAAAAGCCCTGGGTGTTGACAACAAACAAGGTAAATAGAATAAGAAGCAAAAGATGGGTGTGGCTGGATGACCACGCTTCTGGTAACATGGGAATGTGGCCTAATATGCTAATGAGTGGTGCAATCAGGGGTGTGGCCTAATATTCTAAAGAGTTTCTGCTGCTGGGTGTGGCCTATTATGCTAATGAGTTCCTGCTGGACTTTTTCTACAAAAAAAGCCCTGGCTACCGGGTTCTTCTGGAAGGCCCTTAACGTTAAGCCACCTGGTTTCTATAGGAGGGGCCCCCCATGGGGGCAGAGCCTCCTAAGAGTCTCTGCCGAAATGATTGAGAAGGAGGAACCAGTGTCCAGCTCCATCTCTCATGGGGACCCCTCAATGCAGACAGTGACACATATTTTGTTGGGGGCATCCCGGGGCAAATTCAGTACCTTATGCTCCTGGTTGGCGATCATTGTGTGGAGGTCTGTTGCTTCTTGTTGATGTGCCAGTGTCTGCCGTTGTGCTCCTCGGGACCGACAGACTCGTGCTAGATGGCCGGTTTTCCCACAGGTCCTGAAGATCGCATCGCAGAACCGGCATGACCGATGCTTGTGGTCTTCCCCGCAGCTGGCACATTTTGCTTGGGTGTATGATTTGATGGTCACTTGAGCAGTTGATCATGCTGGCGGAGCCGTTACCATAGGGGTGCGTGAGCTGCGATGGGCTGGACGCCGTAGTTGCAGGACCTCGGCGTCTTCTGAGATTTCCGAGGTAGCAGACGAGGCAGCTAGGTGGACTGAAGACGGCGGACGGTCCCAGTGAGACCTCTCAAATGCGGTGGCCACATGGAGTGCTCTCTCTAGTTTTAGGTCGACTGTCCTGATCAGTTTGCGGCGGAGCTTGTGGTCTCGGACGCCGCAGACGAATTGTGTGAGGATGATGTCCTCCACGTCCTAAAACTCGCAGTCGATTGCAAGTTGGCGAAGCTCGGCCATGTAGACGGTGGCCACTTCTCCCAGCTTTTGGGTGTGCGCTAGCAAATCTATGCGCTTGGCCATCTTGGTCGGTTTCGGCGCGAAGTAGCCAGTGAGGGCCTTGATGATATCATCATACGTGGTCTCGGCCCTGGGCCGAGGCGAAGGGTGGCCACCCCACACGTTCGCATGGCTATGTGAGGACCCGACTGCGTGCGTGATCTATGTAAGAACACAACAAACCTTAGGGTTGACTCCTTGCCTCAGTACTCACTACGTTTGGGCCTTCACATATTTTTGTCTTAGCTCAGGAAGGATGGCTCCAGAGCAAACTAATTTATGCAGTAGCCAAATTGCTCACTCACAACTTTAAATCCAGTAGCTCACAAAGTAGAATTTTTGCTCACAGCTTAGAGGGAGCTTTGGTCCTGATTCAAAGCTCCCATGGAGTAGATGTGGCCCTTTAGCTCTGAGGTCTTGGGGTGAGGGATAGGGTTGCCAGTCTCCAGGTGTCGGCTGAAGATCTCCCAGAATTACAACTGGTCTCCAGACAACAGAGATCAGTTCCCCTAAGGAAATGGCTGCTTGGGAAGGTGGACCATACGGCACTATACCCTGCTGAGCTCCCCCCTCCCAAGGTTCTACCCCAAATCTCCAGGGGTTTTCCAGCCTAAAGCTGGCTACTCTAGAAGGGATGAGAATCAAAGCATCTCAGGCTTCTTTCCTGAGCACCACGTCCCTCTTCATTGTTCTGAGATGCTCAGTGGGCATAAGCAGGCTGTGCTCCCTGATCTCCCAGCTGATAATCTCTGCACCCTTTCAGGCCCAACCCCACATGAACACACACGAAGCTGCCTTATCCTGAATCAGACCATCAGTACATCAAGATCAGTACTGTCTATTTTCCAGCGGCTCTCCAGGGCTTCAGGAAGAGGTCTTTCACATCACCTATTGCCTGGTTCTTTCCACTGAAGATGCTGGGGAATTGAACCCGGGACCTTCTGATTGCCAAGCAGAGGCTCTTCCACTGAGCTTTACCCCCTCCGAATTCCACTGTTTGAGTCTGTCATCCTTGCCATTCAGTCGTACAGCACATTTTCTGGGTCCATTAAAAGTACTGAAAGCAAAGTGGGGATGCCGTTTTCTTGTGGACGCTATGTCTGTGCTTCCTCTTCACTGTGCTCCTTCCTCTTCCCTGGCTGGGCTCCAAACTTGCTCAGTTGGAAACAGAAGTTCTTGCTCATCCATATAGTGTTTGCAGGTTGCTGGGGTTATTACAGAATATCCTGGACCTGGTGGATATTGGCCTGATCGAGAGGCATTTCAGGATTGCAGACTAAGAATCACAACACAAAAATTAATTACACCTTCAGGGCCCCTTTCAGTGTCACCCTAGCTACACAGGAGCAGCTTGTCTATGAGTGGCTCCACGTATCTGGGTAGCATAGAAAGACCCAATTGGACCACATGGATCTTTGCCATGAGATCAGAATCCTTCCCCAGCACTATCATTGTGACCAGTATGATTCACTACTAAGGTCGCTATTTCTGGAATGGGAACTACTGGAGATTTGCCGGTGGAGACTGGAGAGGGACCTCGGCAGGGATGTGATGTCATAGAGTACACCCATCAAAGCAGCCATTTCCTCCAGGGGAACTGATCTCTGTAGCCTGGAGACCACTTGCAATTCTGGGAGATCTTCAGGCCTAACCTGGAGTCTAAATCTGAGAGATCACGGGAGGAAGTGGAATTCCAAAAGCAACATCTGTTGCTTTTGGAATTCCTAACCTGGAGTCTGGCAACCCTACCTACCACCAGACATATGGCTGGGTTGTTTAAACATTAGCCAAGCTACACAAGCATCCTCCATGATACAGCATCTCCTGTGTGGCTCAGATAATGTCCCAGAACCCCTGGGATCTTTTCCATTGTAAACTGAACACACTCTTGTGGACAGCGGGGATTCTTGTAGAAAAGAATACAATAGGCTACATCTAAGTACCAGTAACACTTGCCTCCTACTTACACCCTCATGGAGAAGTTCCCTCCTCCCAGATCATGCCGTTTTAGAAAAGGCACTAGATGCACGTACCTTGCAAAACACAGGGATGGGGTGGGAATGCAGTTGTAAACCTGCCCTTTTGCTAGTCCATCTATCAATTCCGAATCCTAATGTGAGCAATTTCTCTGCTTTTTGCACAAGCATCCTTTCTAGCAGCAGATGGGTGGGAAAGTGTTCTAAGAGGCACATATGAATTTGGCCAAAGAGGGCAAGCTGATGAGTACCTGGCTCAGATTTCACCAACTCACTTGGTGGTCTGAGGTAAACTTCAGCCTCTTACATACAATATGGAGATAGTAGGACTGGCCAGTCTTGCTGTATAGTTGTACGGCACCAAGAGGATGCAGGGAAAAGCTTTGACCATGTCAATGTACAAGTCATATTAGAACTGCATCTTCCATTAGTACATCTATCGATTATTCCAGCCAAGCTGAGATCTCCTTGGATGGGGTGAGCTCTGAAGATCCTGGGTTCTAATCCCACAAGAGCCAGCCCAACGTTGTTTAATGTGACTCCCACATCTGCAGATTCAACATGCTCACACTGAATGCTTGCCTTCTCTTTCTTTGCAAATCACTGGTGGAATGGCATCCTCCCCGCCCCCACCCCCCATGACACATGGGGCTATAAGTAAATCTCAACAGGAGTCTTGCGGGACCTGAACGATGAACAACTTTTCATTCTAGCACAAGCTTTCATGGAACTGAGCCCACTTCAACAGAATTTGGCGCCTAACCTGTAATCTCCTGAGCCAGGATCAGTAGCATGGATTAAGCTTGGAAAGCGGTTGTTTGGAGTCCCAGAGAGTGAGAGAGGAATTAGTCATTTGGGGGGGAGGGAGGGACTGGTAAGATTCCCACGCTGTGAATATCGGGAGATTACCTGCAGTCTGCATTTCACAGGGACAGCAGAAAAGGTGTGAGGCACTATAGAGCCAAGGAGGAAGTTCTAGGGGGGAAATACAGACAATTCTTTGAGATGAAATTATCACGGTTCCAAGACAATAACAAAGACACTTCACCCCTTTTTCCCCCTAAGGTTCCCTACTGAGCTCCCATGCCCCTTCCCATTTTAATAACAAGTTAAGTGCTATTGACTTATGGTGATCCCCATGAGGTTTTCAGGGCAGGAGATGAACAAAGGCGATGGCTTTTATCTGCGCAGCAACCCCTTTGTGGTCTCCCTTCCAGGTACTAACCATGCTTAGCTTCAAAGATCTGGAGAGACTGGGCTAGTCGGGAATATTCAGGCCATTCCGGTGGTGGACTTGTGAAAAAGCAAAAAAAAAAAATTGGAGTGAGATTCATGCAGAGATGGAAAAAATTGTGAAATGTAAATTCAAGAAAGAACCAGAAATATTACTTTTGGGACTAAAAATGGAAGAGGTCAATGTGGCGAAAAGGACATTGATGTGGTATATGATAACAACAGCCAGAATGACCTATGCTCAATGTTGGAAACAAGATGAAGTCCCGAGAGTTGAGGATTGGATCAAAAAGTTATTGTTTTCAGTTGAAATGGATAAGATGACTTGAAAACTTAATAACATGGAAGCAGAAGATTTCTATAAAGACTGGAGAGATTTAAAAGATTATCTGGAAAAATATTGGGATGTAAGAGACAATTTATTTTGCTTTAATAACTATTGAATATTGACTTTTAGTATCATGAAAGAAAAGAGATATCATTGTAATAGTAGAATAATAGTTACCTAGTGAACTTGTAATGAGGAAACGGATGGAGGAGAAAAGGTTAAGCAATATACGGGGGGCGTAGCACTGTGGGAAGCCATGTAGGGGGGGGGAAGGGAGGTGGGTAGGATGTTTAACGGGTTTAAATGTAAAACTAAATGTTGACTTTGATTGATTATATCCTGAATAAAAATTTTGTTTTTTTAAAAAAGGAATATTCAGGCCATTCCTCCCATTTTACACTGCTGAAAGTTCTTTTCCACTTCTTCTCCCTTTAAATAAATGACTAAATTAGTCACTGTATCTCTCTGCTGTAGCCCACAAGTGAAGTATAGAAGTGTGCAGAAGTGCCTTTGTGCTACCCAAGTGTTCAGCATCCACCACCGAGCAGGGTCAATCCCACCACCACTGACAGTCTTAGCAACAGGACAACCAAGGCAGCTGCCCCAGGCCCCACACTGTGGGGGAAGAGGTGACCAGTGTTTCCTCTAAGCTGAGTTAGTGTGAGCTAGCTCACAGTTTTTTAGCCTCCGGCTCACACATTTTTGTCTTAGCTCAGGAAGGATGGCACCAGAGCAAACTAATTTATGCAGTAGCCAAATCGCTCACTCACAACTTTAATGCCAGTAGCTTGTGAACAAAAATTCTACTTTGTGAGCAACTGGCATTAAAGTTGTGAGTGAGCAATTTGGCTACTGCATAAATTAGTTTGCTCTGGATCCATCCTTCCTGAGCTAAGACAAAAATGTGTGAGCCGGAAGCTAAAAAACTGTGAGCTAGCTCACACTAACTCAGCTTAGGGAGAACACTGGTCCACACCCACTCCGACAGGATCCTTTACTGGGGCTTGGACTGGGTCCTGCTTTCGTTGGTGCTCTGCAAAGTCATACAAGGGCCTTCTGTCTTGGAATGCTGGTTCTTCTGGCCTCTCTAGTAAGACTGACTTCTTCTTTGTGTACTCATATTTGGTCTACTGATTGTGACACCAAGGAAGATACATAACTTATTAAGTCCCACTCAACCCCTTGTGCTGATAAATAATGATTTTTCTAAATTGGGCAATGCAAAAAAAGGGAAGTGAGTCACCCTCCTTGTCCCTCATACCTGGGGTCATAAAGCTGAGTCAGCTTGCATTTAATCCAGGTGAAAGTTGAAGGAAGGCAATCTTTAGGAAGGGAAAGTCAGAAGGGCCACTGCCCAGAACAGGCTAATTGTGTTTCGCCTTGCGACATCCCCAACTCAGGGGTTTCGAAAAAAGAGAGTAATATACAAGGGGTGGCCTGAGGCATTCTGACAGAAAACTGGTGCTTGGGAAGCACAATCTGGCAAGGCAGTTATCCTGCCTCCTTCCAGGTAGGGCGAGCCAAAGGGAGAGATCATGGGATGGAGGTAAAAGGCCTGGAGATCTCCCCTTGTTAGTTTATCTCCAGGTAACAGTTCACCTGGAGGAAATGGCTGCTTTGGAGGGTGAACTCTGTGGCACTGCTGAGGTTCCCCCCCCCCAAACCCTGTTATCCCCAAGTTCCATCTCCAAGATTTCCAGGTCTCCCCCCCCAACCCCCGAGCTGGCAACCCTTTGCAATGCTAAGGAGACTGAAACATAAGAACAGCTCAGCTGGATCAGGGAGTGGCCCATCTAGTCTGGTGTCCCACTTCCCACAGGGCCCCTCCTAGTTTTCACTGGGAAATCCCTGGATGTTTGGGGGCACAGCCCACATAGGGTGGGGTTTGAGGAGTGGAGGAACCTCAGTGGTATATAATACCCTCCAAATGTTTTACTTAGAGCTAAGAGCAGGGTGGAATTGTGTGCAAGGAAATCTCTCTTTGAAAAACGTACTGGTCCCTCCTCATATGGCCCTATATGGTGAGGGGCCTAAATACCTGAGGGACCGCCTTTCCCCACATGTTCCCCAGAGAGCACTGCATTCAGGGTTCCAAAACTGTCCAGCCCCTCGGGATCCCAAAGATGCCAGGCTGGCTTCGACCAGGGCCAGGGCCTTCTCAGTGGCGGCTCCGTGCTGGTGGAATGAGCTCCTGGAAGGCACCAGGGCCCTACGGCACCTTTTACAGTTTTGCAGGGCCTGCAAGAAGGAGCTCTTCCACCAGGCATTTGATTAAGGAGCCGCACCATCAAGCATCACATGGGCAATGGACTACACGCCTCTATCCTTTTCTATTAAAAGGATTATCATGAAATACTGGCCACTCCTTGGAGACACTGAAGGCTGTCAATTTTGGCCTAAAATAGGATATAGAAGAACTAAATCTCTTAAGGATATCATAGTCAGATCAGACATAAGGGGAGAAATGCAAGGTAGAACACAACCTAGAGAACATAGATACTGTTTGAAATACAAAGCTTGTAAGACAATGTGGGAAAGTAACAAATATATTTAAAGGGCACAACTGTTTATAGCAATGCGAGTTCTACTTGTGATAGTGCCTTTGTGGTGTATTTTATCCAATGTGATTGCTTAAAGTTATACATTGGAAGTATAACCAGACCTCTGAACCTAAGAATTATGGAACATATTACAAGGAACAAACGAGGGAAGCACCACTGACAGCAGGGGAGAAATGCAAGGTAGAACACAACCTAAAGGACATAGACGCTATTTGAAATGCAAAGTTTGTAAGACAATGTGGGAAAGTGACAAATACATTTTAAAAGGCACAACTGTTTATAGCAATGTGAGTTCTACTTGTGATAG
This sequence comes from Gekko japonicus, assembly GCF_001447785.1. Classification (NCBI taxonomy): domain Eukaryota; kingdom Metazoa; phylum Chordata; class Lepidosauria; order Squamata; family Gekkonidae; genus Gekko; species Gekko japonicus. The sequence goes on from NW_015164182.1 coordinate 803,055, forward strand.
TGCCTTTGTAGTGGATTTTATCCAATGTGACTGTTCAAAGTTATACACTGGAAGTACCACCAGACCTCTGAAACTAAGAATTATGGAACATATTACAAGGAACAAACAATGAACGAGGGAAGCACCACTCACAGAGCATTTTGCTTCTAGCAACCACAAGGAAGATCAGTTTAGATGTGGTGTGCTCTTTGTGGCAGACTCAAAATGCCCATTGGCTACAAAAGAGTTGCTTCGTCAGGAACACAGGTGGATTTTTAAATTAAATACCTTGATCCCTAATGGTTTGAACACTGAATTTGATTTAAGTTGTTTCCTATAATTTTTGTAGATTATATAAGCAAAATATTTTGGGATAACATCCCTCCTTCCAGCTTACCCACCTCTTTTAACCAATTCTGGAAATATAAAATTGTAAAACAGGATTTCATGTACTGATGTAAGTAGTCTCAGAATATGGCCACTCCAGAGTGTCATTACATACTTAAAGTGGAATCCTGATGGCTAACCACCACAATATTGTAGAAGCTTTGTTGACAGGAAGAACAACATGTTAGTGGGGTGACTGGATTTGGAAAAGGGGTCTAAGGAGATTTGTTAAATTATCTTTTGATTGAAGGTCAAAGAAGACGGGGACGGCAAAGGATGAGATGGTTAGACAGTGTCATAGATGCAACGAACATGAAATTGAGCAAACTTCAGAGGACGGCAGAAGACAGGATCGACCAGGGCCGGGGGGAGCTCTGCAACTTACCTGGCTGCTTCTTGCTCTGACTAAGGGCTGCTGGGAGCAGGGGGCGGGGCTTGTTGCATGTGCCTGCCCCCTGGGCTCCTTACTGCCAGAGCTCCTCTCCTGTGTGTTCCTACAGGAAATGACCTCTGGATGTAAGTAGTTTCAGAATATGGTCACTCCAGAGGTTCATTACATACTTAGTGTGGAATCCTGATTGCCAACCATCACAGTATTGTAAAAGCATTGCCGACAGAAAGAACATGTTTATGGGGTGACTGGATTTGGAAAACTGGTCTCAGGAGAATTGTTAAATTATCTTTTGAGTAAGCAGGGATCATTTCCTGCCGGAGCAGGGCGGAGCGCCACTCCGGCACTAAGGAGCCCTCCCTCCCCTCACCCCGCCGCCATTTCTGGCCCACCGGGGGGGGGGGCGCGGCTTAGAGAAACTTCCGGCAGCGTCCCTTCAGCTCTCCTTGGGGAGAAGTTCACCTTGCCAGGAGTGGGGCAGGTGGAGGGGAGCGCGAAGAGAAGAAGCCTCCACCTTGGCTGTGCCCTGCTCAGCTGGCCACGGACAGGAGCCCGCCCTTCCGCCTTCCCACTGCCTGATAGGGCCATTGTACGTGAGTCCCGTGGCTGCCTGTCCAGCCTGGTTTCGGGGTGAGTGGCGCTGGAGCGGCGAGGCCAGTGGCCGGCGGAATCCTGCTCATGCCCCTAGACCTTCCCCCCACTGCCCTTCGCCCAGCTGTCTCCCACTCTCCTGGCTAAATCACCCCGGTCTCTTCCCCCTGTCCATGAGCAGCAGGGCGGGAAGGAAACGTGCACTGATGCCACGTTGCCAAATTTGTTCCCTTTCCTTTTTTCCCCCTCTGCAAGGCTGCGGGAGGGCAGGCAGAGGCATGGCGGATGCGTGCCCCTGGAGTCCAGGCTTGGACCTCCACTGCTGAGCGAGGGCAGGGCGGGAAAGAGTGGCAGCCAGGACAGGACTCGGGGAAAGGGCTATACTGTTAGGGCAGCACCCAGCCTGAAAGAGAGACAATGGTTAACTCTTTCTGTCCTGAGGCTGCGTTGTCTCCTCAGGGGATGCACTTGCTAAGCAACAGATGGTGAGACCCAGTCAAGGACTGCGCTCCTAGCAGCTCAGCAGCCTAGTATGGAACACCCCACCCCCTTCCCTATTTTAGCCTGATCCCTTTCCCACTCTCCTCCGCAATTGCCTTCCTCCGGAGCCCATGGTAGCCAGGAAGTTCCGTCTCTGTGCTCTCATGCAGGCATGGGCTGGTCGTGCGAATGCCCTCCTTCCCTCTCCTGTATAGCATAACCCCACGAATCCCCCTGGAGGAGACATTCCAGTGCTTATGAGTTACCAGTTCTTTCCAGTATTGGCACCACCTTGCACAGTTGCTTAATGTAATTGATTGTATACATTATTATGTCTTTTATTGAATCCTTTATTCCAAGATTATTGGCATCCAGTGAGATTTCATGCCATCCATGCTGGATCATTGCCTACAGAAGCAACATCACCACCCCCTATCTTATCTGTTTGGGGCTCCCCACCTGTCTTCCAGCACCATATGTCTTATGGTGAATGGGTCGCTCATGCCTCTCTTTTGGCTGTGCCTAGAAAGGTGCCAGACGCCTTTTCTCTTTGTGCCCCCCCCAAATTTCTTTTCTGCCTCTCGTTGCCCACAGAGGATAACACTTTGCCCATCTGGCAAAGGAAGCTCTGGCCAGCAAAAATTGCTGCCCCAGTGAAAATTAGGAAACTGAATTTTTATTTTTTGGAATTTGTCCTGATAAAAGCTGTGGTTCCACAGGACTTTCAGATGCTTTTGTAGCAGACCAATCCGTTACTAGCTGGAGGTTTTCCTAGGGTGATCTGTATTTTCATGGTTGTAGGGTAGCTTCCCTGCAAGAGCAAAGGAAGCCTAAAGTGTCTTCAGTCAAAAAGTGTAAAGCTGGCTCGCCAGCTCTGAGTTGGGAAATACCTGGAGACTTTTGGGGTGGAGCCTGAGCGGTGGGTGTTGCCTTCTGACACACTTCCGGTGATGTCATGGGGTGTGGCATATGCAAATAAGTTATGCTCATGAGTTATGCTAATGAGCTCCTGCATCTCTTTTTCTACAAAATGACCCCTGTGAGTAAGTATGTATGTTTTGACAGCTGGAGAAATGACAAATCTGTTGTAAGTAATAGGTATGTCATAGAAAGGAGTTACAGTGGCTCAAGTGGTTAAGACGCTGAACTACAAGCTGGAAGGTCGGTAGTTCAGCAGTTTGAGACCCGAGTGCCGCATGACGGAGTGAGCTCCCGTCTCTGGTTCCAGCTCCTGCCAACCTAGCAGTTTGAAAGCAAGAAATTGCAAGTAGATAAATAGGTACCGCTTTGGTGGAAAGGTAACAGCATTCCGTGCGCCTCGGAGTTTAGTCATGCTGGCCACATGAGCACGGAAGCGTATTTGGACAGCGCTGGCTCTCCGGCTTGGAAACAGAGATGAGCACCGCAACCCTAGAGTCGGATTCAACTGGCTTTCAAGCAAGGGAAATCTTTACCTTTATGTCATAGAAATGTATTTTCAGTTTCACAGCTAGAAGAGTAGCTGTCTGAGGAAGCAGGAAGCAAACATGGCACTGAAGCCGGCTGTGTATAGCTGCTACTCCCTTAACGTGGAACTTTTGTTTTCCTGTGGAACTTTCACTTTTTTGAAGCGTCTCCTTTCCTGAAGCATCTTATACAGCAGATTGGTGTACTTTATTTGGAATTTGTCTTTTGTATTAAGTACTGTTGGATCCTAACCCTTTAAGAAATTATAAGAGTGTTTGCATTGGAGAAATACTTGAACCATTAAGAATGGTTAAAACTGTCTTGCATAATACATTCTTTCTACTTCTGTTCGTAAGTTATTCATGGAGTGTTTGTGTTTTGATACAACCTCCAGGTGGGGGCTGGAGACCCACCAGAATTATAACTGATCTCCAGACTACAGAAATCACTCATCGCTTATTTATTTTAAACATTATTCAACTTCTGCTTGAGAAAATGGCTGCTCTGGAAAGTGGACTGCACAGCATTGTACCCTACTGAACTTCCTTCTCTTTCTAACCCCCCCCCCACTCCCAGGGTTCACCCTCAAATCGCCAGGTATTTCCTAAGCTGGAGCTGGCAACTCTGTTTGGAGTCCACCTTCCGAAGCAGCCCTTTTCTCTGGGGAAATTGATCTCTGTAGTCCGGAGCTCAGTTGTAATTCTGGGACATCTCCAGGCCCCATCTGAAGGTTGTCAGCCCTGGCCCCACCAGATGCTTCTGAGGAAGCTGGGCAGCAGAATATGAAGGGCACAGCTGCCTGCATCTGCTATACAGAGGTGTACTGCCTTTGCACTTGCAGGTCCCATTTGGCCGGCCTGGCTTGCAGCTGCAGATAGACCTGTCCTCCAGTCATTGATATAAACCTATTTTAGAGGCTTCTAAGCTTTGTGCCTATTGCCACACCCGTGATAGTGCATTAATTTCCTTCTGAGGCTACCAGTTGAGTTCATTGGGAGTCCACCAATTTTTGTTTTAGGAGAAAGGGAGAAAAAGACCTTGTCTGCTTGCTTCATACCACTTGGAATCCTATAAACCTCTTTCACCCCCCCCCCCCTTGTATTTTTTCTGAACTAAAAAACCCAAACCAAACAAAAACTTCAAGCAGGCAAGGAAAGGGCTCAACCTAGAGTTGCCAGCTCTGGGTTGAGAAATACTTGGAAATGTTGGGGTTGGAGCTTGAGGAGGGCGGGGTTTGGTGAGGGGGGGGACTTCAGTGGGGGTATCTATGCTGCCTGGAGATCAGTTGTAATAGCGGGAGATCTCCAGCCACCACCTGGAGGTTGCTAGCCCTAGATCAGCCCCCTTGAACATTTTGGCTGGGATGAATTATAGATATTACATTTCATGCTAGAGGCCTGCAAGGAATTGCTGGAAGAGGGAACACCTTCAAGATCTCCCCCTTCAGGATTCTGTAAATTTTCAGGGGCTGGAGCTCGCGCTTTGATATTTGTGGACTCTCACCTACTCCCAACGTTTTGTGCTCCTGGAGCATATTCAGTCCTCTCTCTCTCTCTCTCTCTCTCTCTCTCTCTCTCTCTCTCTCTTTCTTTTTCCTTCCTTCCTTCCTTTTCTCCTTTGATATGTGTGGACTCTCTCCCACCCCCAACGTTTTGTGCTCCTGGAGCATATTCAGTCCTCTCTCTCTCTCTCTCTCTCTCTCTCTCTCTCTCTCTTTCTTTTTCCTTCCTTCCTTCCTTTCTTCCTTCCTTCCTTCCTTCCTTCCTTCCTTCCTTCCTTCCTTCCTTCCTTCCTGTTGATTTACAGTCGTAGTTCCTGGTACTAGGGTTGCCAACTCTGGGTTAGAAAATTCCTGGAGATTTGGGGGGGGCATAGGGAGGGCAGGGTTTGGGGAGATGAGGGACCTCAAGGGGTATAGTGCCATAGAAGCTGCTGTTCAGAGCAGCCATTTGTCCAAGGGGAATGGATCTCTATAGTCTGGAGATCAGTTGCAAGTCCGGGAGGTCTCCAGGTCCCACCTGGAGACTGCCAACCCTACGCAGTACTCTGTTTGTGTAGAGACCCTTACCTTTAACCTGTCTGTGGGTGGCCCGGTTTTGCTGCCTGGTATGGCTGGGGAGCCCTTTGCTGTTAGATCCTATCTGATAGCGATTTCCATCTTGTTCTAACAGTTCTGCAAAACCAAGTCCCAGCTGCCTGGTTCCCCCTCTCATTTCCAACCGTTGGCAGCATGTCTGTCTGGAGCGGAGGCTTCCCGAGAGATAATATTTCCTCAGGCCTTGCATCCGAGCGGCTTCATGTGCCTCACGCAGCTAATCCCCTTCTCCCCTCGTCCCGTTGCATTTAGACAAAAGCGAATTAACTGGGAGCGACAGAGACTGCTTGGATCAAGGGCTTTTCTGGGTCAGAGGACTGGAACAGCGAAGGGAGGCAAAAAAGAAACATTGGCTGTGTGTGTGTGTGTGTGTGAGTGAGAATGTGGGTATGACAGGCAGAGAAGAGGATGGGGAAAGACTTGGGGGGAGAGAGAGGTTCAAGCACCAGTGAAGGGAAAAGGGATCTGAATCCAAGGCTTAGGGCTTGTTGGTTTAACTGCGATACAGTTTATTCAGAGGGGACAGGAATACAACAGAAGTCCCCCTGCTGGGTTCAGGAGGGGCCAAACATGTGGAGGAGGCAAGCCAGTCAAGGCCAGGGTGGGTGGCAGGGATGCAGCTCGGTCAAGTAGGGTTGAGGAATCTGGGTTGGGAAATTTCTGGAGATTTGAGGGTGGAGCCTGTGGAGGGCAGGGATCTCAGGAGGATATAATGCTATAGAGTTAGGGTTGCCAACTTCCAGGCAAGGCCTGGAATTACAATTGCTTTCCAGAGATCAGTTCCCCCCGAACGTCTGCTTTAGACAGCAGACTCTAATTTGACTGTGTCTGCCCCTTCTAGGCTTGCTATCGTCTATGCTGGACTTGGAGTTCTCTGAGAATCACAACTGATCTCCTGACAGGATTGCTAGGTCCCCCCTGGCCACTGGCAGGGGGTGGGGGTGGGGACAGGGTTGCTAGATTCAGGTTGGGAAACTCCTGGAGATCTGGAGGTGGAGCCTGGGGAGGACAGGGACCTCGGAGGGGTACAATGCCGTAGAGTCCTCCCAAAGCATCTGTTTTTTTTCAGGGGAACTGAACTCTGTAGTCTGGAGATAGGCTGTAATTCTGGGGGGGGGGGTCGGTCTCCCCAGGTTCCACCGGGAGGCTGGCCTCCCTATCTCCAGACCAGACCACAGAGAGAGTTCCCTTGGAAGAAATGGCTCCTTCAGAGGGTGAGATTTAAGGCATTATATCCCACTGAAGTCCCTCTCCTCCCCAAACACTGCCCTCCCTCAGGTTCCATCCCCAAATCTCCAGGGATTTCCTTATCCGGAGTTCACCACCCTAGTCTACCCTCCAAGGCAATCATTTTCTACAGGAGAACTGATCTCTACAGTCTGTAGATCACTCGTGATTCTGGGAGATCTCTAGCTGCCACTGCATGGCAAACGAACAGGCCTCTTCTAAGCACCGACGATCTCTCTGGGGCTTTCTGCATTTTTTATAGTTGCTGCTCTGAAGAAGCAGGAATGGCCAGGGCAGTGCTTGCATGTTGAAAAAAGGAAGGTGCTGGGGCATAAACATAATATCCTGAATGCATGGGGGCTCCTATGTATGGCTTCTGAGTAGAGTCGCTAGCCCAGACCAGGGAGGGGGCAGGACTTACCCAAGCAGCATCCTGCAGGGCCATACCATCACTTCCAGCTGCATAACTGAAAATGACAGCACCAGCATTGTGGAACACTCTAGGATTCACCCAAATTGCTATGGTGAAAACCAGAGTTTCCTGGAAACTCTAGAAAACCATAGAGGTTCCTGGAGCACCCTGCAACGTGGTGCCTTCACTTTGGTCATGCAGCTGTAATAGTGATAGCGTGGCCTTGTGAGAAGTCATTTTGCCCCTCCCATTTCCCCCCACTTCCCTATAGAGCAGTGGCAGAGGATGAAGATCAATGGTAGTAGCTGGCAGCACGTCCAGACTACTTCTGAGCCGCAAGAAGAAGAGGAGGAGGAGATTGGATTTATACCCCGCCCTTCACTACCCAAAGGTGTCTCAGAGCGGCTTACAAACTCCTTTCCCTTCCCCTCCCCACAACAGACACCCTGTGAGGTAGGTGGGGCTGAGAGAGATCTTGACAGAAACTGCTCTTTTTCAAGAACAGCTCTTATCAGAACTACGGCTTGCCCATGGTCATCCAGCCAGGTGCAAGTGGAGGAGTGGGGAATCAAACCCGGTTCTCCCAGATTAGAGTCCGCGCACTTAACCACTACACCAAACTGGCTCTGTACATATCTAGAAGTATTATTTTCATAGTCATTCTGCCTGCATCAGGTCTGAGCTCTGACAGGGAGAATTTGCTTGCTCAAACTGCAGACCTGGCTCAGATTGCCTTGGGGCTAGCTCACTCACACACACAAATGCACACATTGAGGCCAGTTCCACACAGGTTCAATGCTGGTAGCAAGCAGGTTTTTCTCTGGCTCCACCACAGCCTTGTGGTCCATTCCTGAACCTCCATGGGTTTTCCCAGCTTTTCCCAGACCCTTCTCAAGCCTCCTGTGCTCTGAAGTTTTGGGAAGGATCATAGTGAAGCCTGGATGGCTGGTGTTCATGTGTGAAAATTCAGATTTCCCTGCCCCTATAGCAGCCATTTTTCCTGACACTATTCCTGGGCAGCCATGTCCCTCACCACTGAGGGACTTTCTTATTATTGTTTAAATCAGCACTAGGTTTTCATTATATTGATATGCCTTTGTAACAAGATGCTTTTCTTTTTAAGTAAGTCTTTAGCTCTTTCCATGGCAGAGATATAAGGGGAAAGGCATATCTCTGCAGTGGAAGGAACTACAGGCTTACTTTTTAAAAAAATGAAAATTGACAATTTGGAGAGCCTGTTATACATATTGTTATAACACTGTATCCATATAGCTACATCGTAGTGCTGATTTTAAAAATAGAAATTGCAAATGCCCTGGCAGCATGGGGCAGGACAAGCCAACCCAATTGAATCCCTACAGTCCAACTTCAGTGCACTATCCAAGGACATGTGAATGCTGCTCTTCGTTTCAGATTTGCACACCAGAAGGAATTTCAGGAGGTGAACTTTTTCTCACCCCCTGCTCTGGTGGCCTCACAGCTATCTCTGCCTCACACTGTGATGCATGGAGCTGTCCCTGGCCTCCTCAGGGCAAGTGGAAGGCACTCTATGCAGGCTCAGAGGCACCTTGCTTGTGATTTCACCTGGGCCAGAGTCATGCACCGTGAAGCTGTTGGATGAAGGATGCTCCTTGGCATCCCTGCTCTGCCCCTCAGACCTCAAGTGTTCTGACGCCCCTTTCTTCACCTCATCAAAAGGGATTCTCTTTCTCTCTCTAGCTGTCAGTTCCCCCCTCCCCTTTTGAGCGATGAAGGGAGAGGGGTGGGAGGTGGTGGCCATGGTAGGGGGTGTCTGACGACAGTCGTTCCCATGACAACTGTGGTAACCTTTTCCTTGGGTTTCCATGGCAACCATTCATGGCTTAGAAAGCTTCCTTGTCCCTAGTCCCCCTCCCCTTCCCACCAAGCAGCATCAATCCATTGACGCAGAAATGGCGGCTGCCTTTGGGAGGAGGTGAACTCCAGGGGAGGGGGCATTGTCTAGGGGCTGCCCTTGAGTCCACTTGGAGGGGAAATCTTGACGGAGGGCGGTGGCTGGTTAGTGGAAGCAGAAGGCCAAGCCTTCCTTGGCCTACACTGAGACATTGGCAGTGCAGTTTTAAAAAATGGCCCCATTATATCATTGCTACCTTCACAGAAATGGGAAATATGCAAATGCCACTGCTCTGTCATTTGATTTTTACAGTGTTGTGCCATAACAACATGTAGCATATTTGAATATGCTAAATAGTATCTATATATCTAATAGCCAAGGGTCCCTCTGTGTGCAGATACTTATTTCCCACAATCTGGGACACATGGAGCGTAAATAGATCTTTCAGCAAACTTGGGGCACTCGCCATGTTTGCAGAAAAATCTAAAATATTTAAAAAAGAATACGGGGATACTTAAATCTTGCTTGCTCTGCACATGCGCAGAGAACGAACTTACAGGTAGCACGTGAAAAGCTGCTGGAGCTGCGAGGGAAGCTGCTATGGCAATAACTGTCCCCGCCACTGCTAGAAACTCCGGGAAAAGACACTGAGGGAAGCCAATAACCATGTGCCCCGCCACAAGACCCATCCCAGCCATTGCCAGGACCACAAAGAGTAGAGCTTCAGCCACCAGATTTGGGCACTCCTGGGGAGGGAACGCGGCCGGGTGGCCAAGGGAGCCAAAGGGGTGGCAGCGCCTCTCTGGGAGCCAGCTCACCCACCCTCTACTGCTGCTGCCCAAGCTGGCCCTGTGGCCCGACAGCTGAAGCCCAAGGAGGTGAAGCCTATGTCCCCCCCCCCCCCCAACCAGATTGCTGCCGGAGATAAGTGCTCTCAAATGAGGATGTTTGCTGGCCTGTGTGGCTGCAAAGGGAGAGCAACAGAAAGAAGTGGGGTTCACTGAGGAGGGAGAGAGAGATAGAGAAAGAACAGGGGATTCTCTGATGGGGGGAAGAGAAAGAAAAACAATGGGAGATTGTCTGAGGGAGGGGGAGAGAAAGAGGAAGAGGGGGAGATTGTGGGGGAGTAGAGAAATAGTGGAGAGAAAGAGAGGGGCAGACTGAGAGGGGGTGGGGGAAAGAGGATAAGGGCTGGGGTAAGAGGGGGTGAGACATACATGGGGTGAGAGGAGAAAGGGGCTGAGAAAGAATTGCTAGAGAAGGGGTAGGGAGGAAAGCTGACATAGAAAGAGTGAGAGGAGGTGAGGGAAGATTGGTAGATAAGGGGTAGGTGCAGAAAGGCAGAGGAGGAAACTTTGACAACCAAGGTGGGAGAGAGAAACAAAGGTGGGGGAATGCCCCCTCCCCACAAGTTCCTTGCGAGGACTGCCGGCAACGAAGACTATGGTAGGGCCACAACACATTATGCAACATTTTGTTGCGGGTCCCCTCTTGTAATATTCTATGTTGCTGCTTATTAAAACTGGTCATAATCTGGCCAAGCTTTGGGGTATCGTTGATATCAATGATGGAGACTGAGGGTTACGTTTAAAGCTCCCCCAATTCTGTCATTATTCTTAGGGTTGCCAACACTGGGTGTGGAAACTCCTGGAGATTTGGGCTCAGTCAGTAGCTGGGGAGGGCATAGTTTGGGGAAGAGAGGGAGCTCAGCAAAGTGATGTTACTCTAGGATTTCTCTTTCTCCTAGTCTCAATGGTAGTCTACCCTCCAAAGCTGCCATTTCCTCCAAGGAGAATAGATGTTGGTAGAATGGAGATCAGTTGCAAATCCTGGAGGGTGGCAACCCTCTTCTCATCAGCTGCAACAGCTGTAAGGGGAGGTGTTGGGAGGGGTGTATGGGAAGGGTCGAGGGAGCTGAAGCTAAAAAATGAGGGGAAACCTGAGAGTCAAGGGGTGCAAACAGGGTGGGACGGCCAAGAGGGAAATGGGAGGGAAAAGCAGAGTGACTTTACTGTCACCACCCTGCCTATGAAAGCCCGTTTTCACCTGCCCACCCTGTCTGGTGGGACTATTTCCCTTCCTTAGTTGCTGCCACCACTCACTGGATTCAAACCACCTTCCTAGAGGGACAGTGAGACCCCTCTGGCTGATTCCCCAACCCAGGAAAGTGGGTACCTCAATCTTTGGGCACCCCTTGGAGAGTTGGCAACCCCTCTTATTTGGGCCCATTTGAGTTCCCTGGCCTCCCTTTGCCTCTGGTAACGTGCTGAGCAGGGAGGACTATGTGGTCAAGGCACTACCAGGTCTTATAACTCAAAAAGAAGGTTTATTTAAACTATATTCAAGGTTAGGCACAGAAAATAATAGAGGCACTTCAACACAACCGGGCAGGAAATAAACAGGTTCAAAATGCAATTCCTCTGTCCCTGCACACACCCTCTCTACTTCTGGAGGTTGTGGCCTCAGGATAGGATTTGCTTTCTCCCTCCTTGTTGTTGGAGAGAAACTCCAGCCCTCCTCAGGACTGGTCACCAGTACTGCCACCCTCCTGGCTCTCCACCACAATTTATAGTGGCATGGATTGCCCACGGAGTCTGAGGTAACAGGAATCCCACCTGTACGCCGCCCCTTGAAGCTCTCATCCAAGGCTAAGGTGAAGGCCAACTGCCTAATAAGGCAGAAGCCTTTATATGGCTGGCTCCGCCCCTGGGGTGGGTCCATACTTTCCCGCACTTTCCCCCCAAAGCTGCTGGGAAATGTAAGCAGGAAGGTATGGCAGCTCCATTGTTCCCTATGGCACACCTCCCCCCTCCAGAGGACTACTAGACTGGCAGCCATTTTAAAATAAATTGCTGCCTCTGCCTGGCAGCCATTTCATTACAACAAGGATGATTTGGTCCTGGAGATTTGCAGGTGGAGCTTGGGAAGTGCAGGGTTCAAGGAGGGACTTCTGTGGGGTATATAACATGTAGCCCACCCTCCAAAACACCCATCGTCTCCAGGGGGACTGATCTCTACAGTCTGGAGACGAATTGCAATTCAGGGAGATCTCCAGGCTCCATCTGGAAGTTGGCAGCCCTAATGGGTAGCATAAAACCCTGTTCTTCTGGCTCTCATTGGAGTATCCTTCAAGGATGTATGTTCCAGGATTGCATATCCTAACCCCAGTAGACCACTCGATACACAATCAGCAAGTGCCACGTGGTCTGAACATTCGAATGCAGCAAACCCACAGGTCTGCAAGTGTCTCCAGATATGATTGTCTTGCCTGTTCTGTGTCTGCCATGCTGGGCCAGTCCTGACCTTTGTTGTTGGCTCTATGGGTTGGGGCATGGTCTTATCCCTTTGTGGGTGGGGGAGAGAAATTAACACTGTGCCTGAACCCCTCTGTTAATTATTCTGTTGGGCTATATTTAGCTGTCTGGCTGGGTGGAGGCTGAGACCAGACGGGGATGGGAGGAGAGAAAGCGCCCACACTGTGAAGCTTGAAACAAAGCCCTGCATACAGTTTAATTAATTTAAGGCACTTAACCAGCCTTTCTCTTGAAAAAGACTGGGGGGAGGGGACGGTCCCCTTACTTCCCCTGTCCACTTTGCTTTCTTCTCATTTCTTGCTCTCCCAGAGAAGGCGATCCTGCCTGCGATCCTGTCCAGGAAGAACGAGAGCGGTGGCAGAAATGGCTTGCCAACACTGCGGCTGTGCCCTTCGCAGCACATCGATCTGCAAACATTAGTGAGCCATAAAGCCAGCCTCCGTGCTGCTGAGCACAGCTTCGCCTGCCGATTTCTGCCCATCAAGCTGTTGCTAGAGGCTGAGATGCAGGCCAGGCCAGGCCAGGCCAGGCCAGACTGGTGCTGTCTGTTTGGTGACAACTCATTTGATTATTAGGCTTTGGACTTTGCTGGTAGGGGATTTGTTTCACGAGGCAAAACATGAATTGTGCTGTTCAGAACTGGGTGCAGCCTAGGGCCACGCAAACTGGGGCTCCTGCCTAGGGCCCTCTTCTCCAAGGACACACCACAACATGTAGCTTGCCAGTTACGATATTGACACATCTGCCTATAAAAAGAGGCTGAAAACTGCTTGCCACCTGTCTCCTGTGAGTCCAGTTTTAGCCATTGGTTGATCTTGCAGTGATGTAATGGAATGCTCACAAATATGCTTATCAACTCTGCAGGAAATGGGAAACAGTAGTATGTTGACAAAAAGGGCATGTTGTGCAAGATCTATGGAGGGGGGGCAGAATCACAGAGGTGTAAGCAGAAAGAGAGTAAAGTAGGAAGACAGGCTGGGAACCAGGAAGTGGAGGTGAAAAATCCCAACGTAGCAGCTTTGGAATTGAAATCTCCTTTGCATTGTGGAGGCCAGCTGGAGAGGAATGGTCCTGTGCATTAACAAAAAGCCCTTCTCTCACCACAGCCTATGGTGGCCAACCTCAGAGTGGTAGCTGGAGATCTCCCACAATTACAACTAATCTCCAGGTGATAAAAGATCAGTTAACTTGGAGAAAATGGCCGCTTTGGAAGGTGGGTTCTATGGCATTATACCCCACTGAAGTCCCTCTCCTCGCCAAATCCCACCGTCCTCAGGCTCCACCCCAAAAATCTCCAGCTATTTCCAAACCAGGAGCTGGCAACCCTTCCATAGCTCCCCCCCCCCAGGTGTTTGGGTTCACGAGGGAGGACTTCCCAAACAGCAAACACAGATTCCAAATCAAGCCCCCAATATCTTTCTTGTTAGAAACAAGGCTCCATCAGCAGAGCTAGAAGAGCCCAGAGTAGCACAGAAATGAATTCTGCACTGGAAAAATCACTTTCCCTCTTCCCTGCATCCTCTTTAGGCAGTGTTTTAAAAAACTGTGTTGCTGCACATAGCAGTGTTGATTCTATAAGAATGAATGGATGAATCAGCATCTAGCACAAACCCTGCTAGCTTCAAGAGAGAATTAGTGTAGGCCTGTCACAACACAAGAGGATAGAATGCATCAGTGCCAGTTATCTCCAAACCTTTCTTTGCAACATCTAATACCATGAGTTCAAAAACTGATTTCTTCCCTGGAGGAACGGAGAATACTGTTCCAGCTGGTTTAAACAGCTGGGTAGAAGAGGGTACTACATTACACTGGCTCCACCACCTGGGCCTTGTCTATTCAAAAGGATCTTGGACGTAGGATCACCCCATAAGGAAAAAAAGAAAAAGGAGAAGAAGAAGAAGAGAAAGAGGAGGGGGGGAGGAGGAGATTGGATTTATACCCTGCCCTTCACTCAGAGTGGTTTACAAACTCCTTTCCCTTCCCCTCCCCACAACACACACCCTGTGAGGTAGGTGGGGCTGAGAGAGCTCTTTTAAGAACTGCCCTTTCAAGGACAGCTCTTGTCAGAACTATGGCTTGCCCAAGGTCATCCATCAGCTGCAAGTGGAGGAGTGGGGAATCAAACCCGGCTCAGGGCTGACCAGTTCACACTAAAGAGTAGTCTCTTCGGGGTTTATATTTCTTGTGGATGGATTGAGGACAACTGCCAGATGTAGATCTATATCAAAAAGTCAGGCACCAGTGCTTGTGAAAGGCAAACAGCACAGTTCTTTATTTCACAGAAAACTCAACAGGTGGATGGGATATTTACACAGGATATTTTATTTCTTTATAGAATAAATGCTTCACTCTGCTTTCATCAAGTTTGTCACAGATTGTCTTTGGTACAGAGAAACCATTTATGATTCCACCCTCCAGTAACTGATTGTGGTCAGTCTTTGGACTTTATCTGTCTGGTTCCCTGAAACTGACTGGTACAACTACCCCAGCTTTCCCAGTCTCTTCCAGACCCTTAGTCCTTCCTGTACAAGTTCCCTTGGAGCAGTGTATATGGTGTTTTGTGATTACTGAGGAGTTATACTGTTTCTCCTCTCTGTTCACTCTCCTCTCTCATTAGAGGGTACCAGCTAGGAGTGTTATTCAGCCCCAGTTTCCCTCAAACTGCTGGCTTGTTGTTTAACTCTGCTCCAGAGGCTCCTTTGCTCTCAAGAGCTCTTCAGCTAACTCTCTTCCAACTGACTCTGTCAACTGTCAGCTGTTAACTGTTACTCACTGAGAATTCCAAGCAATCTTGCCCCCACCACTCTCAGTCATGTGACCCAGCAGCTCTATTGTTTACCTGCTGCTGTTCACCAAACCTTTATTTCCATCACACAAACCACCACTGAACATCTCTTGCCTTGAAAACCCTATACGGGTTGCCATAAGTCAGCTGTGACTTAGCGGCACTTTTCACCACCAAAGAGTGGGATAGTTGAAGGTTACTAGACAGAAGTGCCCTGAAGTTCTGAAGTAATTTCAAGAAGGTTGGTATCATCCCCCCCCCCCGAACACATTCAAACATTTTCCCCAGTGGAGTTTCCCACAGTCTGGCTACAAATCCAAGCATGAGGACCCAGTGTCAGAGAAAAGATTCCAGATGTGACAAAAGAGTTGAAGAACAAGTCTGCTCACTTGTGTTAAAGAGGAGACGAGCTGCCTTCTCCCCCACCTGCTTCCTACAATAGCTTGGCCCAGCACCAGGGACTCCAATGAAAACTTTAATTACAAATTCAGGAGCTCCCGTCTGGGGAGAAGAGCCAGGAGCAAGAGGGGAAGTCCTTTGGAGAACCTGGCAGCACCTTGAAGTGCCTGTGGGGTTTGCTGCCTCCACCGCCTTGGGAAGACTGACATGCCGATTCAAGTGTAGGAGGCCGAATGGCTCAGCCTGAAACACAAAGCAGCCCTACAAGAGGACCAGGGGCAACTGTGTCTACCAATACGTAGGGGACACAGCAAAGGCAGGCCTGTGGGCCTTCTGTGCTGCAACACTGAAGCCAGCCTGCTGTGGGTGGAAGGAAAAGGGGGCAGGCACTCCCTGGCTGGTTTCTCAAAAGAAAAGCTTGCTTAACTTTGGACCTCAGAGCCCCGCCCCCTGAAGCTGATACACGGGAAGAAGGCTAAGCTCATTGTGGGGGTGGAAGACACTCTGTACATACTCAGAGGCACCCACTTCTTCATATAGCTGTGTACAGAGCCCTGGCAGGTGAAAATGAGTTGTGGGAGTTCTACCTTTGTGAGCTGAGTACAAAGAAAAAGCAATTGATACTTTGGGGGAGCGAAGAAGGAAGGAATGAGCCCCCTAAGAAAAAGAGCGATGGGAATTTCTCTTGCTGTACTCACATGCTGCACATGGGCTTTGCATTTGTTGGGGACAGGGGAGGTGGATTCATTTTGGGTTGCATTGGATACTCCCCCCATTTTTTTCAAAGCCACACACACACCTTTTATGAGGCAAGGTGGGTTTGACAGAATGATGCCTTTTCCCTGGCTGTGTTTTGGAGACGGGTGATGCTCTGGTGCCCACTAGTGCCAGTGCTGGGAAGCAGCTTCTCTCTGGCAGGAATCTCCACCAGCTGCGAGCCAAATATATCCCCTGAACTTTTGCTCTGTCTCACCTGTGCAACAGTTCAAAAGGATGACATCACAGCCAATGTTCCCTCTAAGCTCTGGAGTCTTGTGAGCCAAAATTCTACTTTGTGAGCTGCTAGCATTAAAGTTGTGAGCGATTGGGCTGCTGCATAAATTAATTTGCTCTGGAGCCATCCTTCCTGAGCGAAGACAAAAATGTGTGAGCCGGAGGCTAAGAAACTGTCAGCTAGCTCACACTAACTCAGCTTAGAGGGAACACTGATCACAGCAGACAGAGCCTGCTAGCTTTGGAATTTGGGACAAATGCCCCCATAGACAGGAGTTAACATCTTCTGCTGTAGTAAAAACCGTTTCGAAGCCATGTCTGCTTTCCAACTAGACTGAGCATTTGGAGGTGTGTGTGTGTGGGAGCTTCCTAGCCCTTGTAGGCTGGTGCTGCTCCAACTCTTCTGGGGCATTTGCTGGCTTTCCAATTTCTAACAGACACACACACACACAAGGATTCATTTTACAAAGGAAGAGCTCAGGTTAGTAGGCATTTATTTACTGAAGTAAGTGATACTCACCTTTCCTCTTGGCTTAAGGCAGCTTGCTCAAAAGTGAACACACACAACATTCTCTGGTGGGATGCAACAGACATGGTCCCTTTCAAAGCACTGCAAACTATGGAGATGACCCCTTTTGGAGCTTTAAGAGTAGACATGTTCCCGGGAAGGGTTACCCAGTTACCACCTAGGATAGCAAACTGGAACCTCCATGGTCAGAAGCAGCATACCCCTGAGTATCACATACGGCTGAGAAATACCAGAGATGGTTGCTGCATTTGTGTTGATTGTGGGCTTACAAACAGGCATCTGTGTGAACCTTGCCAGAAACAGGGTGCTGGAATGGATGGACTCAGCAGGTCTCTTACATGCTCAGTGAGTGCTGGGCATGATCAAAGCACTGACAGTGCTGTGTAGTGGTTCGAGTGCTGGACTGCACGGGGGAAGATCAAGTTTCAGATCCACATATGGCCCAGTCATTCTCCTTGAAGCATTGTACTTACCTAAAGGTTTCTTCTCTTCAGTGGGGGAAGGCATCCACACTGGTTAGGCCACGCCTCCTCTCGCTCCAGGCAAGGCTATGCAAATTTTTGAGCATGCCCAGTAGGAGAGTGTGGGTGTCCTTCCAGACATGAAATAACCTAGACTGCAACTAGCTGCACACCACTCTCATTGAATATTAAACTGTAAACAAACTTCTTTAATGTTAACAGCAAACACCCAAACAGAAACCTCCAAGTAAAAACTCGATTGTAACATGAAAGACATGTCATATACAACAAAACAATTTTCTTTAACGTTACCCCCAAAAAACCACCAGGAAAAAACTTGGTTGCTAACATGAAAAAACATAACTTCCCCACCCAAAAAACAGCAGTGGGCAAATTGGATGCCTTCGCCCCACTGAAGAGAAGAAACCTTCAGGTAAGTACAATGTTTCATTCTCCTTCAGTGGTGGAAGACATCCACACTGGTTATGTAGAAAAGATCAGTCAGGGTGGGTATTGTTTTTTCAGTTACTCATCCAGTACCCTTTGTAGGACCCTCCTACCAAAGGCTGCCTCAATGAAGGACTGCTGATCAATTCTATAATGTCTGACAAAGGTAGAAAAAGTAGACCAGGTCGCTGCCCGGCATATCTCCTCAATGGGGCCCTTGTGGAAAAAGCGGCAGACGTTGCAGCAGCTCTGGTAGAGTGTGCCATCACCTCTGGTGGTGCCCTGAGTCCCTGCACCTCATAAGCCTCTCTTATGCATCTCTTAACCAAAAGGCTATTGTGGTCTTAAATATTCTTTTCCCCAATGTCTGATTCCCATAAGACACAAACAGAGCATCAGATATTCTGAAAGTCTCTGTTCTCTGTATGTACCACCAGAGGGCCCTCCTAACATCTAATTTGTGGCATTGTTTCTCCTTAGTATGTACCGGGCGTGGACAAAAGGATGGTAATATCAACTCTTGGTTTAAATGGAAAGATGAATTTACCTTTGGCACAAAGGAGGGATCTGTCCTAAGGACCACAGATTCCTCCTGAAAAATGCACAATTCTTTTCTGACTGAAAGGGCCCCTAATTCCGAGACCCTTCTAGCAGACGTGATAGCAACTAAGAAAGCTACCTTCCAAGATAGGTGCCTTAGGTCAATGGAAGAAAGTGGCTCAAAGGGGGTTCTAGTCAGTGCTTGTAATACCCTTGACAAACTCCAAACCGGGAATCTGTGCTGAATTGGTGGAGCCAACTGCATGGTTCCTCTTAAATACCTTTTAATTAGCTTATGTGTTGCCAATCTGCCCATTCCCCTGTTACTGAAGACCGCAGCTATGGCTGCCACTTCTCTCTTTAATGTGTTGGGTAGTAACCCCCTTTTCCAACCCTCATGTACAAAAGTAATTACATCACAAATATCTGAAAGGAAGAAGCGGCGGCGGCGGCGGGGGGGGGGGCACAACGTTCTATGCACTCCAAAATCAGTTGGCTCTGTGATGTGTCAATCACAAGGTGTCTCTATCCACTGGCTGAGTTGCATGAGTTCTCTCCCACCCACTGCAGCCTAGGCCACTCTTCTCTGATTGGGCCAGCGTTTCAAGGTTATTTGCATATGGAAGCTGATTGGACTTCACTCCATTCTGCACCTCAAACTCCCCCCCCCCCACGAGACAGTTGGAACTGTCAGTTGCATATGCGACCTGGTGTATTCTGAGGTAAAATATGTCCTCACTCACAACACATCACTTCCCCTTCAAAAGAAACAAATCCAATAACACAACCATGCCACACCACAAAAAACACAGATCACACCACAAGCAAAATACCACAAGGCAAAAAATGATAGGAAAATGTGCCAGCAGTCACCCCATTACTGACACGGATATGTACCTGAGAGCGCTTCAGAGGATGGTGTGCAGGTCCCAGGTTCATGTTATAAAAGCTGCCTGGGGGATTATGGACCATTCACAGACTTTCAACCTTAACATACCTCACAGGGTTGTTGTGCGGATCATACAGGGGAGAGGAGAATGATGTCAGCTGCTTTGGTTCCCACTGCAGGGAAAGACTGCCCTTTCCCTAGGCAGAGGCTGCAGGGTGTGTGTGTGTAAACCTGAAGACAGAGGCAGATAAAGGTAGGCTGATGGTTGCCTGGAAAGAACATAGGGTTGCCAACTCCAGGTTGGAAACTTCAAGGATATTTTACGGATGAAGCCTGCTGAGGCTGGGGTCTGAGGAGAAGGAAGAGGGGGACCTCAGACAGATACGCCATAGACCCCACCCTCCAGACAAGCTGTTGCCAATCTCCAGGTGACAGCTGAAGAGCTCTTAAAGCTCTGATGCTAATTCAAAGTGCTGGGGATGTGTTGCATTCTGGCAGGGGATGCTATGAGTGTAGAAAATGAATTATCAACAGAGTAGTGTTTTGGGAAAACTTTAGAAACAGTTTCGTCCATTTACCATGGGGCACCCATCCAGAGCCTCTGGCATTTTCTCACTCTGCTGGCATCAAAACCAATTTAAGGCAAAATAGAGATATGGAGACTTTTCTATCCTCCTTTGCATCTTTGTTGGCAACCCTAGGCCTGCCAGCACTCTCAGGGTGACTTAATGCCTCCTGACTGGCATTACTTCACTAACCCTGGCTGCTTGCTCCTGTTAAGCAGGAGCCTCCCTATGGAAGTTGCCTGGGTGATTTTGGACCAGCCCCAGACTTTCTGCCTAACCTACCTTGCAGGGTTGCTGTACAGATCACAAAGCAGAAGAGGAGAATGAAGTAAGCTGCTTTGCTCCCCACTAACTAGAAAGACAGAACTTTGCCTAGGAAGAGGCTGCTGAGAGAGGAGGAGATAAAGTTGCCAACTTTAGAAATGGACATTCCTGGAGATTTGAGGGGTGGAGTCTGGAGAGGGTGGGGTTTGAGAAGGGGGTGGGACCTCAGACAGGTACAGTGCCATAGCATGGCTTGCCTTGACAAGGGACCCTTTTCCCTGAGGGTCCCGCGACCGGTGTTCTTTTTGAAGACTTCCGAGTCCCATCTTTAACTTCTCGTCTTCTTTTAAAATATTCTTAACCTCTCTCCTCTTTATTTATTTATTTGTAACTGAAGTAGAGAGTGGAGCTAGGCTTTGACGACTCTCCTGAAGCGGCAGGGCTATTGAACTGGAAGGACGCCCACGCTCTGTCCTACTGGGCATGCTCAAAAATTTGCGGAGCCCTGCCTGGAGTGAGAGGAGGTGTGGCCTAACCAGTGTGGATGCCTTCCCCCACTGAAGGAGAACATCACATTCTCTCAGCCTATCCTACCTCACAGGGTTGTTGCTGTGAAAAAATGGAGGAATGGAGAACGATGTTCTAAGCCACTCTGGGTCCTCACTGAGGAAAAACAGGGGACAATAACAAACAAATGCTTTTCTTTTCACATAAGCATTAACAAACACATCTAGGATTAGAAACAATGGCATCCAGATGAAGCAGGTGACTGTGAGATAGGTTTCAACCCTGGAACCTTTTGAAAAAAAAATTAAGACAATTCCCTTTAGCAAAACCCATTTGTGGACTAATGGAAAGGAGGCCAACTCACAAGGCCATTCTGTCTTAAAGGGCTTCGGAGTTGCCAGAAAGGACAAGAAATTCTTTTTCTTTTTTTTGTAAACTTTTATTGCTTTTTTACTATAAACTACATAGGGAAGGGACGTAAGGGATACTAATACTAATAAAACAAGAGATATAGCAAGGATCATGTTACATGTAAGGTAACTATTAGTCCTTCCTACTATTATTAGAATAAAGCATATAATAGAATAATACTGAGTATCTTATATCACTAAACCTAAGTCAAGCCCATTTAGACTTATTGGGTACATCATAGTATCTTAAAACACAAATAGACTTTCAGATTCATTACAATCATTATTTCCTGTGCTTAGCTTTATCAAATCTCAGTTGCTTTAAGAGTTTTAGGAGCTGCTTCTCCTTTTTCAGAATCAGACTCTTCTGTAGAACTGCCAAAAATACTTTCACTGGCTTCTGAGTCATGATTGCTCTTTTCTTCTGCTTGTACATTGTCCTCTGCTTTCTCTTTGACTTTAGACGTTGATTGTTGCCGGTCCAGGAACAATTTTGCTTTTTCGGCAGAGTCAATCTTTTCTTTCTTTCCATTATAGTTGAAGATAAGTCCTTCTGGGAATATCCATCTGAAGGGAGTGGAGTTCTTGTGTAGAAAATAAATTAGATTTTTATATTGTCGTCTCTTCTTGCATATGTCAAATGTAATGTCTTTTAAGATCTTCACCTCTTTGATTTTCAGTGATTTCCCATTTTTAGCTTTTAAAATTGCATTTCTGGTTGATCTTTTGAAGAATTTAACAAATATTTCACCAGGCAGTTTATTTTTCTTGATAAAATCCGGATAGGTTCAATAAACCATATCCATATCGCTTTGTAGTGAATCCGATTTTAAATCTGTCATTGATGCCAGTGCTGCACTCAATAATTCTTTTAAATTCTCCCCTTGTTGTTCTGGGATACCCTGGAATCGTAGGATGTGTAGTGATTTCTCAATTTGTAGCTGTCATAATTTCTCTTTATCGGAGATCCGCTTTCTCCACTATCTCCAATCGCTGCTTAATAGCGTTTGCCTTACCAACTTTTTTCAGTGCTTTATTAGCTTCATCTGTCTTCCTCACTGTATCCATCATTTGTATCTGGAGACAGTCTAGTTTATTAGTGATATTAGTCATCTGGTCCAGCAGAGGTTGCAACGCCGTGGCTATCATGTTTGGGAAGTCAGTGACTGCTTCTGGTTTAAGAGCTGAGGTCACTGAACCGTCATTTCCTGGAGAAGGTCTTATCTTTTTCGCCATTTTGTCCCCTCTGGTCAACATTGTTTACATAAGAAAAAGTCAGTTTCAGTAATCTGTAAGTCTGTCTATTTTATTCCGCTTTGAACTACTTTGCACCCCGCTTGGCTATGTTGCAGCTTTTACAGTTAGAACTGTCTCTTGCCTCCAAGCTATTGCTTAAAAAACGCTTTTCTTTTCGGGGGGGGGGACTCCCCCACTCCTCCCCTCCCTCTTGTGGGGCTTGTGATTGGTTCTCCACTTGGTTAGCTCATCAGGGTTTCGCTTAGACTAACAGTTTATTCCAACGATTTTCTTCCGACGTAGGAAGGGCTCTGAATCGCAAGTTCACTTGCTTGCCTTGTCCAGCGTGCGCTTCTAAACTCCATGATGGTCTTGCAGCAGTGGGATCTATCGGGGTAAAGGGGGGGCCTCAATTCCTCGGCTGTCGCCTTGGAAGAAACACCCATTGGCACCCCTCTCGGGGGGCTCAGAAACGTTCGAGACCCCTCCCGTCTGCCACAATTACGGGTCGCTCACATCGGAGCACGATGGAGCACACCTGTCCAGCAAATTGCCAAAACCGGAAGCCAGAAAGGACAAGAAATTCTTTGGAAGCTTAAGGGATGAGGTACAAACACGACCCTGGTCCTTTGCTATACTGCTATACCCGTAAGCCACTTTCTGTTTCGGTAGCTGAAGGCCTTGCCTTACATAGAAAACCATTAGATCAGAGTTGTTAGACATGTGGCCCAGGGGCCAGAACCAGCCCTTCCAGGGCTCTTATCTGGCCTGTGAGAGGAAAGGTAGGAGGATGCTCGGGGGGGGGGGGGGCCGCAGGCACACGTGATGAGGTGTGTATGGTCAAAGCTGTCAAGAAATGAAACAAAATGACTAGAAGGCGGGTATAGTATCCCTTGGAATAAACCTAGTCTTGCATAAGATTAAATACATTTATTGGGGCTTTTGTGGATTCCCCAGTAAATGAACTCCTAGGAATCAATTGCTTTTGTTTGTATTTTGAGTAAAAAATAATATCAATTGGGTTTGCCCGTGTCATTAAAAAAATTATATCTCAGGTAGCTGGCATTTTATTTTATGGAAGACATGGCCCGGCTGAACAAAATATCTTTTACATCAGATCCGGGCCTCATAACAAATGAGTTTGACACCTCTGCATGAGATGGTTGCAGGATTTTGGCATGACTCCAAAGCCCTAAGGGACACAGCCTCAGTTGGCCAGGGTCATTTTTAATTATCCTGGAAATAAAGACACTCAGCTATTGCTGTGGAGACAGTTAACCCCTTGGCTCTGCTAACAGAGAACATGGAAAATAGCAACACTGTGCTCCTGAGCACCGAATCCCATCCCCTTCCCATTGGAGATGACCCAGAACTCACATCTGGGATTAATGGGACAGGGTTTCCAGGCAGGCTAAAGCCTAGACATCCCTCACCTTCAAAGGGAACCTTGGAAGAGAGCAGAGTGAGGAAACTGGGTGCTAGCAGCAGACAAGCGTTCCCAGGAGGGCTAAACATTTTAGGCCCTTGAACTGCCAGGCACACATGCCCACCGTTCTTAAGAACATAAGAAAAGCCAGTGTTGGATCAGGCCAATGGCCCATCTAGTCCAACACTCTGTCACACAGTGGCCAAAAAATACCAGGTGCCATCAGGAGGTCCACCAGTGGGGCCAGGACACTAGAGGTCCTCCCACTGTTGCCCCCCCCCCCAAGCACCAAGAATACAGAGCATCACTTGCCCCAGCCTGAGAGTTCCTACCTATACCTTGTGGCTAATAACCACTGATGGACTTCTGCTCCATATGCTTATCTAATTTCCTCTTGAAGCTATCCATGCTTGTAGCTGCTGCCACCTCCTGTGGCAGTGAATTCCATGTGTTAATCACTCTTTGGGTGAAGAAGTACTTCCTTTTATCTGTTCTAACCGACTGCTCAGCAATTTCATTGAGTGCTCACGAGTTCTTGTATTGTGAGAAAGGGAGAAAAGTACTTCTTTCTCTACCTGCTCTATCCCATGCATAATCTTATAAACCTCAATCATGTCACCCCTCAGCCGTCGTTTCTCCAAGCTAAAGAGCCCCAAGCGCTTTAACCTTTCTTCATAGGGAAAGTGTTCCAACCCTTTTATCATTCTAGTTGCCCTTTTCTGCACTTTTTCCAGTGCTATAATATCTTTTTTGAGGTGTGGCGACCAGAACTGTACACAGTACTGCAAATGAGGTCACACCATCAATTTATTCAGGGGCATTATGATACTGGCTGATTTGTTTTCAATTCCCTTCCTAATAATCCCCAGCATAGTGTTGGCATTTTTTATTGCAGTCGCACATTGTCTCGACATTTTCAGTGAGTTATCTACTATGACTCCAAGATCTCTCTCTTGGTCAGTCTCTGCCAGTTTGGA
>NW_015164182.1:827697-827928 GCF_001447785.1 Gekko japonicus
CCATGAGCGTGTATTTATAGTTAGGATTTTTGGCTCCAATGTGCATCACTTTGCACTTGGCCACATTGAACCCCATTTGCCCCACTGACGTCCACTCGCCCATCCTCAACAGATCCCTTTGGAGTGCCTTACAATCCTCCATGGTTCTCACCACCCTGAACAACTTCGTGTCATCTGCAAATTTAGCCACTTCACTGCTTACTCACAACTCCAAATCATTAATAAACAAGT
>NW_015164182.1:828367-858121 GCF_001447785.1 Gekko japonicus
AAAACACTAACAGGTTAGTGAGACAAGATCTTCCCTTACAGAACCCATACTGAGTCTGCCTCAATAGTTTTTGTTCATCTATGTGCCTACTAATTCTTTCCTTAATAACAGTTTCCACCAACTTACCCAGTATTGACGTCAGACAGACTGGCCTGTAATTTCCCGGATCTCCTCTGGAACCCTTTTTAAAGATGGGAGTGATATTAGCTACCTTCCAGTCCTCAGGAATAGAGATAGCTTTTTATTAAAGATTACATATTTTTGTCAGGAGGTCCACCACATTTGAGTTGTTTCAGAACTCTTGGATGTATGCCATCTGGGCCTGGTGATTTATCAGTTTTTAAGTTGTCTATCAGTCGTAGGACCTCCTCTCTCGTCACCTCAATCTGACTCAGATCTTTCAACACCCCTCCCGAAATCAGTGGTTCTGGAGTGGGCAAGCACTTCTCATCTTCCACAGTGAAGACAGAGGCAAAAATGTATTCAGATTCTCAGCCATTTCCCTATCATCCTTTAGTACTCCTTTTACCCCTTGGTCATCCAAGGGCCCCACTGCCTCCCTGGCTGGTTTCCTGCTTCTAATGCATTTGAAGAAAGTTTTATTGTTGGTCTTTATGTTTTTTGCTATATGCTCCTCATATTCCCTTTTTGCCTGCCTGATCACAGACTTGCATTTTATTTGCCACAGCCTGTGTTCCCTTTTATCAACCTCACTGAGACTAGTTTTCCACTGCTTAAAGGAATCCTTCTTACCTTTTACAGCTTCCATTACTTTTTTTGTTAACCATGCAGGCGTTTTTCTATACCTATTTGTGCCTTTCCTAACCTAACCTGTTTTAAATAGTTCTCCAAGCTTCCCCCATGGTTTTGACCCTTTCTACTTTTCTTTTCAGTTTCCTCCTCACATGTCCCCTCATTACAAAGAAGTTACCCCTTTTAAAGTTAGAAGTGGTTGTGTCAGTCTTTTTGGGAGACTCCCTATTTATACAAATGTTAAACTCAATAACATTATGGTCACTGTTCCCAAGCGGTGCAATAATTTTTACATCTCTCACTAGGTCTTGGGCGTTACTTAGGACCAAATCCAGGATTGCCTCTCCCCTGGTAGGTTCTGTGACCATCTGTTCCATAGCACAGTTGAGAGTGTCTAGAAACTCAATCTCTTTTTTCCAACTTGAACACATATTGACCCAATCAATGTGTGGGTCGTTAAAATCACCTATTACGACACAGTTATTTCGTCTAGCCACTATCTTTAATTCATTCATCATTTTATAATCCTCCTCTATCTTTTGATCTGGTGGGTGATAACAAACTCCCAGTGTTAAGCTTCCTTTTGGGCCCACTATTTCAACCCATAGCATTTCCAGAAGCGAATACAATTCTCTTACCCTCTCAGTCTTACTGGATTGCATACCCTCTCTGACATACAGAGAATTGAGGATACACCCCACCTCCAACCCTTCCGATATAATTTATAACCAGGAATCACCGTATCCCACTGATTTTCTTCATCCCACCAAGTTTCTGAAATACCCACAATGTCTATTCCCCCCCAACATCAAGCATTCCAATTTCCCTATTTTACCTCAGATACATCTAGCATTTGTGTATAAACACCTATAGTTTCCCATGCATGTTAAGCCCACAACCTTCCTCTTGCTGCCTCGAGACCTAGCCAAGCAGTCCATATCGTTAGCCACAGTCTCAGTGGACAATTCTAATCCATTCACTTGTAGAAAAGTAACAGCTACCCCTTCATCTCTATGAGATGAGCCATCCCAAACCAGAGACTTTTAATCTCCTGTCAGCTTTCCCCCAATATTCAGTTTAAAAATTGCTCTGCCACCTTTTTGATTTTAAGCACCAGCAGCCTGGTTCCTTCTCGGGACAAGTAGAGACCTGTCTTCAGATAGGTTCCAACCCTCCACACTGCCAGATCAGGCTGGCTCGCACAGGCTGTGGGGTCAAAGGAACGTCAGCCTCAGGACCAGCAAGAACCACGCAAAGAAGCCAGCGGGCTCCCTTCTTGGAAGAACTCTCTTCCCTGTGGAAGAAACATGTCTATTAAATATTTAATCCCTGGGTAAGACTTTTCTTCTTTCATTTGCAATAATCTTGCTGGAGACAGATGGTGCCCTGGTGGCCTAGATAGCTAGTGGGAGGCCTCTGTGCTATGGGGACAGCGCAACACTGTACCAGGAACAGAAGCCTGGGAAAGGGCTTTGCAAGCCTTGGAGGATGCAACACTCCCTCCCACCCCCAAATCTGACAAGGTGAGGATTTGGCCAAGACTGAGATGTGACCAAAACAAAGGGGGCAGGGGAGTGCCCTTTCCTCATCAGATGTCCAACAAGGGAAGTGCAGGCAGGGAAGAAAGGCCAGTGGAATCAGTGGGCCAGTGGCGAAAAGGAGTGCAGCTGTGTGAAGAGTCCTCTCTATTCCCTTTGGGCTGGCGGTCAACAAGGGTCAGCAGCTCCAGTTTCGGGAACACACAAAGAAACATGAAGATGAGGACTGGGACAAGATTCGAGACCGGTAGCACCTTAAAGACCAACAGGAGTTCTGAGGTATACATGTTTAAGAGTCAAAGCTCCATTTGTCAGATTCCATGACTGGGACAAAAAGAGAAAGGCATGGAGGGAACAGGATGAGACAAAAAGAGAAAGGCATGGAGGGAACAGGATGAAGAATATGAACAGCCCAAAACAGAACGACTGCAATGCAAAAATCATCACCCACAGAACTATGACTGCCCTGCTCGGCCAAGCCCTTCTCTGCTTGTACTGGGTTCCTGGTGGAAGAAGAGGGACAGGTGTTTAATTTGAGCAAGAGCTCCCTAAAGCTGAGCCCCAGAAACTTTCAGCAGCCAGAGGTGGTCCCCTAAAGCCGCTACGAAGCACACTTGTTCCTCTGAGTACGTGCAGAGTCACTTTCACCACCAGTCCTGAACTGTTTCTATGTCATCTCTACTGTTCCCACCTGGTATTTCTGTTTCAGGGGAGAGAGGTGTGGATGCCAGCCAGCTATGTCCAAAAATGTTAGGCAACCCGCTGACCCAGAAGTGGGGCTGTTGCTGATTAAAGAGGGACTCATCAGCCTCTCTCACCATTTCCACAGCAAATATCCAGGAAAAACACAACCCGGCCCTTGGATAGCGAGGTGAGACACACTTGCTGCCGGCCAATTAAATGGCAGCGTATGCCAGCCTGCCAGGCTTGGAGGCCTTGACACGTCCCATGGACCTGATGCTTGCCAACAGTCATGGTTACTCCAGTCCTGGCTACCACATCTCACGTGAGGCGGCCTTATTCTGTATCAGACCATTGGTCTATCAGCATCAGGATTGTCTACTCCTGTCTGGAGTGGCAGCAACTCCAGGGCCTCAGACTGAGGTCTTTCTTGTCACCTACTGCCTGGTCCTTTTAACTGGAGATGGCAGGGACTGGACCCGGGACCTTTTGCATGCCAAGCAGAGGCTCTTCTACTGATCCATGGCCCCTCTCCTTCAACTGTAGGGAGACAGTGGCTGAGTTGGTGGGAATGTGGGGGCTGCAAGAACGCAGAAAGGTCTGGCCACAGAAGAGGCTGAAGCTCAGAACATGTGTTGCATGGGGGCGAGGTGGAGGCAGTGTATCTTTTGAAGATAAGCATTCTCGTTCACAACAAACAGCCACCAAAAAACCTATCCTCCAGGAATTCATCTCATCCTTTTAAGTCCCACTCCTGCCAGTGGCCACCATGCTGCAGTGATATCCCCCAATTAATGAGGAGGCTCTGGTTTGCCCTCTATTCACGACCAATCAATTGCACTGCAATCCAATCTGTACACGCTCCCTATCATGTGGGCGGCTGCTTACAATAGGACAATACAGGCCATCTCAAGTTCTGCAGCTGCAGCCCCCCAGGGACCTGCTGGCATTCCTCTTCCTGCCCTACCCAGAGCTTCCAATCATAACTGTGGCGATGGCCATGCAGTGTGACTTGGCACATGAAGCTGTGCATTGGTTTGCTCTTGTCTGCCACTCTGTACCCATCTTTATTTTACAACCCTATGTTAAATCTCCCCACCTAGGATTTTTTTTCTAAGCTACAAAGCCATTTCTTCCTAAAAATATCTCCTACCCTCAACCAAACCTCAATCATGTTAAATTGCTCTTTCCTCAACCTTCTGCAGCCCTGTGAAACCTGGAAGCTTGGTTGGACGGGGACTTCCCTACCTCTGCTGTATACATTACTCTACGGTGCACTGTGGTCTCCTGGAGCAGGAATACTTCTCAAGTATTCACACTGCTGCTCCTAGAATTGATCCATCCAACAGTCAGTTCTGTTCCCTGGTTGCAGAGATAGGGGAGGAAGGAATGGAATGCAGAAAGGACAGCAGAGCTAAGATCGCAAGGAAAAACAGGTTGCTTACCTGTAACTGATGATCTTCGAGTGGTCATCTGTGCATTCACACCCATGGGATCTAGTGCGCATGCGCGGGGTCGATCGGCATTGTAGCAAGCTCTTAACGGATTTTCGCACCCAGACCTTGGGCATGCGCAGGAACCCCACCGCGCATGCCCAGAGGGGTGGGCACGGACATCCCGCCAGTTCCTTCAAACTGCCGCAAATCAACCTCTATGAAAAATGTAGAAGCTGACAGCAGTGGGGAAGGAGGGCGGGTGGTGTGAATGCACAGATGACCACTCGAAGATCATCAGTTACAGGTAAGCAACCTGTTTATCTTCGACGTGGTCTCTGTGCTTCACACCCATGGGAGATTAGCAAGCAGTGGCCTACCTGGAGGAGGGTGCTGGCAGGTCCTTACTGCGTAGCCAAAGATAAGATGTGACGTCCCATGTTGGTACTAGAGTTCTTTCGGACGTCTAGGGCATAGTGCCTTATGAAGGTGTTAGGCGTAGCCCACGTAGCAGTTTTGCAAATGTCTGTCAGGGGAACTCCCTGGAGGAAGGCAGTGGAAGCTGCAAAAGCTCGGGTTGAATGGGCCCTGATCAGTGTTCCCTCTAAGCTGAGTTAGTGTGAGCTAGCTCACAGTTTTTTTAGCCTCCGGCTCACAGATTTTTGTCTTGGCTCAGGAAGGATGGCTCCAGAACACACTAATTTATGCAGTAGCCAAATCACCTGCTCACAACTTTAATGCCAGTAGCTCACAAAGTAGAATTTTTGCTCACAGGACTCTACAGCTTAGAGGGAACATTGGCCCTGATAGGGCCAGGCAATGGCTGTTTGGCGATCAGGTAGCAGAGGCGGATGAGCCCCGCAATCCACTTTGAGAGGTGCTGAGCCGTGATGCGAGTCCCCAGCCTTGCTGGTGCGTACGAGATGAACAGTTGGGTGTCATGTCTCGCTGGGCGGGTTCTGTTCAGGTAGAACAGGAGTGCACGTTTCACATCCAGGGTGTGTAACAGTCTGTCCTCTGAGGATGTTGGAGCCGGGAAGAAATCTGGGAATAGGTGGAATTCTGACGCTACCTTTGGCAGGAACGAGATATCAGGTACGAGGCGGACACCATCTGGCAAAAAGGACAAGTTAGGCGTGTCATGTCTGAAAGCCAGTATTTCTCCAACTCGCCTCGCAGAGGTGACAGCAACCAGAAAGGCCATCTTCCACGACAGGAATTTTAGGTCGCAAGTTGCGAGTGGCTCAAAGGGTTTCCTTGTGAGCTGACGAAGAACTAGAGGAAGGTCCCAGGGAACGACAGTTTTGATGGGAGGGTATAGGTGCAACAGTCCCTTCAAGAAACGTTTTGAAAGTGGATGCGAAAACAGTGTGCACCCCTCAACTTTATTTATTTAAACACTTGAACATGGTGGGCCGAAAGTGTAGCCAAATAAACTCTTAACGAGGAGTGAGAGAGTCCCGAGTCAGCAAGGGATAGGAGGAATTGGAAAACTTTCTCGAGACCCACGGAAGTGGCTCGAGGGATGTCGTCACCCAAATAGGAATGGGATTTTTGCCATTTGTAATGGTAGGACTTTCGCGTAGTGGGTTTTCTGGCGTTCAGCAAAACGTTTGCTATGCGGGTGGATAAGCTGTTGACGCTATTCTCCAGGCTGTCAACTTTATCCGTGGCACGTCGTGGTACAGGAGAGGGGATTCAGACAGGAAGAGAAGGTCCTGTGCCGGAGGAAATTGGTGGTAGACCCCTGCTGACAATTCGAGTATGGTTGAGAACCATGGTTGCCTCGGCCACCACGGGGTTATCAGGATGCAGTCCGCTCCGTCGCTGATAGATTTTGCGGACCACTCTCAGAAGCAAGGGTAGTGGAGGAAAGAGGTAGAGAAGTTCCCTGGACCAGGGATAGAGGAGACCGTCCCCAAGAGACTGTGGGTCCCTGCTGCCTCGGCTGCAGAACAGAGGACACTTTTTGTTGGCTCTGGTGGCACAAACATCGACTTGGGGAACTCCCCACCTGCAGAAGAGTGGTAGAAGGTAGGTTGGGTTCATTTCCCACTCGTGGAGACTGAGTCCTGCTTGACTTAGATGGTCTGCCTGCACATTCATGTGTCCTGGGATGTGCATGGCTACCAAGAAGACGTCGTGGGCGATGCAAAGGTCCCATAACTGGATGGCAAGGTTGCAAAGGCGTAGGGAGACCGTACCTCCTTGCTTGTTGACATAACTGAGTGCAGTGGTGTTGTCCGTGAGGACCGTAACACATTTCCCCTAGGAAACTCGTGACAGCAAACTGTATTGCAAGCAGTTCCAGGAAGTTTATGTGCCGTTTTTGTTCGTGAGTGTTCCACTTGGCTCCGACACAAAGACCTATCATGTGGGCACCCCAGCCCGACAGGGAGGCATCCGTGGTTAGGGTGATTTGGGGTGATGGATGTTGGAAAGGTGCTCCCTGGAAGAGATTGGGACAGTCCATCAAAGTAAAGAGACTAGTATGTTGGGAGGAGGGGTTAGGATGGTGGTATGTGCGTTTTCTGTTGGGTTGTACTTGCGGATAAACCACAGTTGTAGGCAATGCATTCTTACTCTGGCAAAGACCAGGACCGACGTAGTTGCGGCCATAAGGCCAAGTAGTCTCTGTACTTGGAATGGGTCATTCTCTTGACGATGGAATGACCTGGGGGTTGGGAGGACGACTGAGTTCTGGATTATGGTGGGAAGGATCATTGGCCGGAGGACGAGACAGAGATGCTGAAGGTCTAGATCTGTAGGGCAACCTTGACATGTGGGCAGAGTGGGTCAAGTAACGATCCCAGTCAGAATAGCCCGCCGGAGTCAACCACAGCATAGATGGTGGATAGCCCCCATAGAGATACCTCAGTTGGCGTAGGTCCCAAGACAGAGGTGGTGGTGGGGGTAGAAAGACGTGGGGGGAATTGACTTCTGGATCAGGTACGTCTCGGAGACAAAGCAGTAGCTCGCCTTTGAGTGCAGTCCCTATAAACTCGGTCATCAATATCGACAGGTTCAAGAAGCAGACGTGGAGGGTGACGCTGCATGCCATTAGACACATGTCGATTCCGACGTGAATCGATGTCGGGAGCCTCTGACACCGTTGATGTCGACGACGGGAAAGGAGAGGAAGAAGGCTCTGCATCCATGGGACGACTAAGGAGCCCCACCGTCTCAATATCGGAGTAAGGACGCTCCAGCTGTTGTATAGGGGAGTCCAGGAGCTGAATGGTCGGTATCGGCAGAGCGGCATGGACCTCCGATGCCGATACTGCCGTTGGAGCGGGAGGCACTTTAGGGGCATCACCCAGTGCAGACACCGCTACCTTCCCCTTCTTTGCTGCCTTTAGGGACTTAGAGGAGCCCTTTTTTGCGGACTTATGCTCCTTACTTGACTTGGCCCTCTTCCTCACCGGAGTGGAAGCGGACGATTGTGCCTTTGATGCCGGTGGTTTCGGTGTCGGTTGGCCGATGTTGGAGGAGGGCCTCGATGCCAGAGCCGTCAAAGTTGATGGTCTCTCGGACTCCATCACTGAAGGAGGATATAACGCCGACTCAAGTAGCGCCACTTTGAGGCGCGCAGCTTGGTTTTTTCGTGTCTGGTTCGAAAACCTAGCACAGGTGAGACTCTCCCAAACAAAAAATATAGAGGGTGTGGCAGTCAGGAGGAGCGAGTTTACTGCCGCAGCCCTTGCAGCGGTTAAAAAATCCCCACTTTTTCTCCATAAAAAATAAAGAACGGAGGAAAAGAAGGGGGGTGGGGGGGGTGCCCGAAGGCCAAACTGAGGCAACTGGCAACTTCCCCCTCAGGAAGAAACAAACAAAATTTTTTTTTTTTAAGAACAAACGAAGAAGACTAAGAAGAAAAAAGAAACTGAGGAAAAAATCCAAAGAGTCGTGAGGGCAAATAGCCCAAAAAGCGAACCGATCAGACCAACGAGGAAAAGGTCTTTCCAACGCGGCGGTAAGGAACTGGCGGGATGTCCGCGCCCACCCCTCTGGGCATGCGCGGTGGGGTTCCTGCGCATGCCCGAGGTCTGGGCGCGAAAATCCGTTAAGAGCTTGCTACAATGGCGATCGATCCAGCACGTGCGCACTAGATCCCATGGGTGTGAAGCACAGAGACCACGTCGAAGATCATCCTTGTTCACGCTCTTCAGTTGCTTCCACATGGAGGTTTTGGTCCATGTTCCCCAAAAAACTGCACTGGCGCTTGGGGGACGGGGGCTTCTACACATCATTGCTGTGCAATCATTCACCTTCTGGGTGTCCCCTGGCTCCGTTGTGCAGTTTCTCAATCCAGCTTTGGTACACTCTTCCCTGAAAAATTGTACTAAAGTTGACTTGGTTACAGTGTGAAGGTGTAGATTTCCACACCTTGCCACATCTGGCAGCATCCCTTCTCTCCACCACCAGCTAACTTTTTGCTGGTTTTTTAAAGAAAAATTGGTAGTTGGTATATTGCTATAGCATGATAAGACTATAGTTACATCCCTAGCACTGTATTTTTTAAAAAACCCCAAAACCCTGCTGCTGGCAAAGGGTCTGAATGGCAGGTGCCCAGGGGGAACACAAATACCTTCATCTGGAGGCACAATGGTGAATCACCTCCACATGAAAGCAACCTTAGTGATGCTAGGTCTTGTATGCCCTTTAAGATCAGGTGCAGCTAGAAATTAAACCCAAATTAAAGACCACCCCCACCCCCTACAACAGCCAGTAGCTATAGTCACGTCGGCAGGTGTAATACAAAAGCCACAGATCTCTCTTCTTGCTTGTCACTTAATAAGCCAGACCAACAGCAGTTGGGAGTACAAAAATAAGGTATTTTTACAATTGTATCAGTTATCAAACCAACAAAGAAACAAAAGCAGTGGTAAAAAAAGTTACAAAGTGCAGGACCGGCCCGACTGCACACCCTTTGAGAATGCGCCCCAGCATCCCCCACAAGGCAGCAAGGCTTTCTGGGGCAGGTTTCTCAGGCTGAGCGGAACAGACCCTGGCACAACAGGCAGCACAAACGTCGCTGACTGCCTCCGACACAGCTCTGGGGCCGCCTTCTCTCTCCTTTTGTGTTTATACCCCAGTAAGTGTCATGCATTCAGTTCAGCTTCTGATCACTCTCTCTGCTGGCAGAATATGAGTAAGCTTTCCCCAGCACCAGCCGGTCCCGCAGGAGCTTGAAGAAGGCATAGTAGTTGCTGAAGAGGATCAGGGCCAGGGAGATGGTCTGGTGCCACTTCTCTGATGTGATCAGTGAGTAGAGCTGGTAGAAGATGACTGCCCCTTCCAGGAGAATCAGGATGTTCAAGATCCTCAGGGGTTTGCTGAAAAAGAACTGGAAAGGCCAAGGGATGGCTGTCAAGGGTCTGCAGTGCCCAAGGAGTTGTCTGAACTTGCAAGACAATTACAAATCTGAGTTTCTTACCCAATAAATAAATAAATGTTTATAAATGAAAAGGGGTTCTATGGAATGCACAGAGTTCTGAGCATTGATAGCGAAACCCCCAGAATGTCTTCTAACCTTCTTTTCTTACTGTCTGGGGCATACCCTGGAGTTGCTCAGATGGCTCTCAGGTGGTCTTTTATTTATTTATTGAATTTTTACCCCGCCCTCCCAGCCGAGGCCGTCTCAGGGTGGCTTACACAAAAACAACACATAATTACAATAAAGCATTAAATATAAATTAGATTAAAACAACTCTAAAACCCTTTAAACCACACAATATAGTAAAGTGATAGTGGCATTAATTTAATAATGGCTGCTGTTATTCAGTTCTCTCGTCTCAAAGTCTGATCTTCTTTAATTCTCCTTTCGGCGGCTGGCTCAGGCTGTTGTTGGAGTTCCAAGAGAAAACAGGGCTCTCTAACCTCAGCAGTTCTTAATGGTAGTGGCAGCTCCAAAAGCCTGGTGGAAGAACTCCGTTTTACAGGCCCTACGGAACTACAAAAGATCCTGCAGGGCCCTGATCTCCTCTGGGAGCTCGTTCCACCAGAGAGAAGCTGCCACTGAGAAAGCCCTGGCCCTGGTTACTGCCAGCCGGGCCTCCTTAAGACCCGGGAGGGCCAGTCTGTTCTGAGCCGCTGATCACAGTGCTCTCTGGGGTACATGTGGGGAAAGGCGGTCCCTCGGGTATGTAGGACCCTGATCATGTAGGGCAGGGGTGGCCAAACTGTGGCTTGGGAGCCACGTGCGGCTCTTTCACACATATTGTGCGGCTCCCGGCAGGGCAGCTGGGGAAGCAAAAAGGAGGCATGCCTCCCTAGCTGGGCTTCCCTTCCCTAGCCAGTGTTTCCCTCCCTGGGTAGGCTTGAGGTGTGGGGGGGGGGAGCAGAGAAAGAGAGCAACTTAAACTTTAAATGCATTCTCAAAGCCCCCCCCCCCCGCCAACTTGGAGAAGGCATTTGTCTCTTTAAATCCCTTCTCCAAGCCAAGCCAGCTGGCGTGAGGGTCGCTTGGAGGATACTTTCAAATGTTACAGTTGCTTTCTTTCCACCTGTCAGACCCTTGAGTCAATCCACTCTCAGCCTAATAGTCTTTTCATGAATGTACAGCAGGAGCCAGAGACACACTTTTCAGGAAGCTCTGCTCCCTGCAGTGATGTTCAGGAAGCAACCTGAGGCACACGTGCCTAACTTATGGGAATCTGGTTGCGGAATGCACTTCTGAATGAGGGCTCCTGAATCATGCCTGCAACATCGATATGAGAAGAATGGCAAAAGCTTACGTGAAACCGGAAGTGGGAGACATCAGAAGGCACCGCCACATTGTAATGGCCCACTGCTTTGTAGACGTTTTTGCTGTGTTTCACCAGCACCCCCTGCGGCCACATGCACTCCTCTGTCCACCTGCAAAAGAAGTTGCCAGCTAACATGGAGCTCTACCCCACCATGTTCCCAAGGGTGGGTACAGAGGAACAGAAGACTAATTCAGTGAGCTTTTGCTCATGCAAGGGTTAACCATCTTTAAAAGGGGACTGTTCCAAATATTTGCTCAGATACTTATGTGCAGTTTGAGTGAGCATGACAGATAAGATTTAAAAAAATCTGAGCGCCTTGAACCTGTCTCGATATGAAGGCTGTTCTAAATGAGACAATAACTTTGCCAAGGCAGACAAGGAACAGCAGGGAATCAGCGACAATTAACAAAATGCTGTCTCAAGGGCATCTAGAGAGGAAGTTTGTCCAGGACTGCCAGCTCTTTACTGCTACCAGGCCTATTGCACAAAACATGCTGGCAGGGGCTCTGGGCTCAGGTGGCTTTAAAAAAGGACTAGAAAAATCCATGGAGGACAGCTCTATCCACAAGCATTAGCAATGATCATCCAGCACACCCTCGGGTTCAGAGGCATTGTTTGGTGCCTCTTTAAGCCAGCTTGATGGGAATGAACAATGCAGGAGAGCTTCTGTACTCTGGCTTCCCAGAAGCACTTGGCTAACCAAAGGTTTGTACAAAAATCTGGAATGTCTAGAAATGTTATATCTACAGAAAAAGGGGGGGTGAATTATATGCAACACCTACTTATCATTGCTAAACATATTTCACTACTTTAAGAACATAAAATGCATAATTTAGAACGTAGCATATGAAACTGCACTATTTGGTGTATTTCATGAATGTAAAGGTATGAAAAGCCTTAGTTTCCCAAAAGCAAAATTGTGACTTTACAGAGTCCTTGACAGAGAGAGCGCTGTGAAGTGCTGTGGGCTAAATTAGTCACATTCGAACAACACACTTTAGAAAGTATGCTGTTTTTGTTATTACTATTTTCCATAAATATTGCTAACATATATAGTGTTAAAAGTATGGTTTATGTGTCCACATTATGCACCAAGAATAATTCTCTAATACTGCAGATTGTCTTACATAAGCATCTGCATTTTAAGTAAACCCTTCCCTTTAAAAAAGCATTTCACTCATTCCAGAAGCGAAATCAATGCATATTTTTAATGCTCCCCAAAACTGGGGAGAAAAAATCCACAGAGAAAAAAAAAAATTCTCCTCTGAGTTTTTCAGTTCCCCCCCACCTAGGTTCACAACCTCTCTTTTCATTTAACATGTGTCAGACGGCTTTTTAAATGGGCAATACAAAGTGGGGCCAACACAAAGGCTGGCACGTAGACCACTCTACTCTCCATCAGTTCTGATTTAAGAGTGACAGCTCCATATTGCCGCCCCCCCCCCAGTGAATTCAGCTTTCAATTCACACCTTGAAAGTGTACCCAAGGCACAGGGAAAGGAGCAAAGAAACTGCTATTCTAAAATATATGCAGATGGCACAGACCAGGGAGTTTCAAATGGTATGTTCTTTGGAGGCTTATCAAGAGTTGCCACCATGAAGAGACCAGCAACACTAAGCTGACTTTCCTGTTCTCCATACCCTGTGCAGTTGCCAAGGTGAACTGGCTGTCTTTTGAGGACATGCATTAGGATGCAAGACTCAATGAGTCTAGCCAGAATCCCACATGAACAGAGGTCGCAACGTAGAATGCAATGCAGGGGGGTTCTGAGGCAGACAAGCTGATGTACAAAGAGTTCTCTATAAGAACCACCTTTGAAAAACTAAAACCCCAACAAATAACAATAACAAAGGATACTTGTCTGCCAAGCAATACAACGAAGGGCCCATCTGCTCCATGAGAAAATCTGACACCTGAAGTAAGGTTTCAAAAGAGATGACGGCCAGCTCGGTCTGTGTGTTACCAGCAGGTGACTTACTGGTGCTGCAGCACATTGGAGCAAAGTGCCGGGTCGACTTTTTGCCAGCAGCCAAGATGTGCTGCAGCCTTGTGGAGAAGGTCACAGTAGCGGGCCGGCAGTAGATGCTGCATGAGGATAACAGAGGTGCTTATGGACACCAAGAGGAATAGCTCACAGGACCACCGCTTGTCGTAATACTGCGTGCTCTGCAAATGGAAAACAAAGAGAGTGCGGAAAGTCAGCTCCGACAGTAGAACTGGAATCCAAAGGACTGCTGTGCCTACTGGGGGCAAGGCAGCCTAGAAGAGGCTTCTGTAACCCCAAGGGCCACAGGTGAAGATCTGAGGGCAAGGAGGGTACCAAAATCCAACAGAACTTAATTTCAAAACCCAATACTGAAGGAAAGCTGTACAACAGCCTGGCAAAGAAATCTGTAAGATTTACTAGCCCATTTACTAGATTGTTAGTATATCAGTCTTATCCCAGGGCATGACCCCTCCCAGGTGCCAGGTCACTGTGGCACCTAGACATTTCATTGAAGAGACTATTATTTTTCAGCCCTGATTTTATTGTTGTGGGTTGGCAATCCTCAGCAGAAGTATGAAGCTTATTTATCATTTCACCCCACATCACAGAATATTTTGTTGTATGGCAGAAAAATGCATTTGCATGAAGTTCTTCTCAAAACATGTCTATATGCTAACTTTACACCATTCAGTGGTGAGATTAATTCATTTATTGACCACTTGCTTTCTATACTGGTTCCAATATTGATCTTTTTAAAAGCAATAATGAAATTATGAGAAACTGGGGAGAGGTCAGGATTAGAGGTTAACTTTGTTGTGTCCATGGCAACTAGGGTTGCTGCGTATTTATTTATAAACTGCAACACTGTTAGCATACCTTTAATAAAATTACAAGAAACTGTAAAGAATTTAGGATTAGATTTTCTGGTAGCAATAAGTAGAAAACATTGTAATTTAAAACACAAAACCCAGACGCTGGAAAATGAGTCTGATTCCTAAATTTTGGGCAAAAAAGATAAAAAGAAAAACTTTCATAAAGCTTGCCTGCCTGATCACCAGGAGAAGATTCTGATACAAGTGAAAAGGATACAAGGTCTGCTTTAAAGAACAATGGCAATTCAATCTTAAGCATTCACTAGAAAGGTAAAGGCAAGTATTTTTCCACCTTGGTACAAAATCAAGGAAACAGGATGTAAAACTTGAGTTTTGGTAGGCCAGTTCTTGTTCGGAAGTTCCCATCTTCAAATTCACTTTAGCTCAAGTTTCAAACTTATAACCTCAGATATGTCAGTCAGTCACAAGCACACGTGAAAAACACAAGACTTTTTTTTGCTGGATCACACAACCTTGTCTAGTGTTCTGCTTCCATCAGCAACTAGCCAGTTCCCACTGGAAGTTCAGAAGCAACAGAGTGGCTGGCTGCATTCTAGAACACACACTGGAATGTGAGACTTAACTATGCTGGCAACCAGCACCCCATGTTAACTGATTCCTTTGCTGGCTACTGTCTACCTGCTGAGATTCAAAGGGAGACTGGTTCTGAACATGTAGCTATCAGGGCTAACATTAATTGATCAAGCTACCTGATATGAATCTGTTTATTCTCCATATTGCAATCTTCATTGAGAAGCCTGTTACTCAACAGGCCTTTACACACATGGGCTCACAGCAGGTCAAGAGTATAGGTTGTACTGAGCCACAAATGCAACCCGTCACTCACGTACCTTCACAAACCAAACAGGGACGAATGCCACATAGTAGGCGCTGAGCATGGAGCTCACCAGCACCTCCTTCATGCGCCAGTTGAAGTCCATCTTCAGGTATTCCACCTCGTTGCGGATCAAGTCTGGAGAGAGGCAGCAAGCATGGGTGGGCATAGCCTCTGTGCTGTACATCTGTCGGGCGTGCTGCTTCCAGGTCTCCTTGAGGACAGACAGGTAGTCCTTGCCCTTCGAGTTGGCATCCCCTGTGTCACGAGGGCCGATGTTGGTGACGTGGGAGAAGAGACTCACCTTGCGGAAGTCACAGTTCAGCTGCAGGAAGGGGACGTACATGCCAAACCTGGAAGAGGAGGAAGTGGTACCTGAATTATTTCTTATATGGCAACATCAAAGTCTGTGGCAGTATAAGGCACACTAAGCAGAAGTGACACCCCCGTTCCATGAAACTGAATGTTGATGGCAGGGGAAGGGAGGAGGAAAGACAGGGAGGGCCATCAGGGGAAGAATGTGCACAAAAAACCTGCTGGGGTTTATTTCAGCTGGGGGCCAGAGCTGAGGGCTCCAAGGAAGGGCACGTCCTGCAACTCTGGCAGGCCCATCCCTGACTCTGCTGCTTAAAGCAGCAGTCACTCTTAGCTTAATTTGGCTACAAGAGCATGCAGCTCCATGGCAGACCAATGCACCACATGCAGGAGGTCTCTGTTTCATGCTCGGCACTTCTGATGTAAAGCCACTGTGACGGGAAGGACATTTAGAAAGATGGAGACTTTGGACAGCTACCGCCGCCCAGGGGTCATTTCACAGAAAAAGAGCTGCAGGAGCTCATTAGCATACCTGCTATTAGCATAAGCATTAGCATATGCCACGCCCCCTGACATCACCGGAAGTGTGTCAGAAGGGGAAGCAAAAAGGGGAGGGGGAGGCATCTTCAAAAGCCTCCCCTTCCCTTCCCCAACTGGCCTGCCAAGGCAGGGTGGCGGGGAAGCGGAGAGAGAAGAGGTTTAAAGTTTAAACCCCTTCCCTCTAGAGTCGTGCCGCAGGGGTGGCAGGATCTTTCCATTGTATTCTATGGCCCGGCTGCGGGGCACTCGGAGAAGATTGCGCAGGGAAGCCAGGCATTTAATTCTCCCCCTCCGGAGGGGGCAGGGCCTGGGCTCGTTACTGCCGAAGCGTTGCTCCGGGGCGCTCTGGCAGGAAATGACTATTGCCGCTGCCGATTCAATC
Organism: Gekko japonicus; assembly: GCF_001447785.1. Classification (NCBI taxonomy): domain Eukaryota; kingdom Metazoa; phylum Chordata; class Lepidosauria; order Squamata; family Gekkonidae; genus Gekko; species Gekko japonicus. The sequence goes on from NW_015164182.1 coordinate 844,454, forward strand.
GGAGAGTACTCAGTTATACAGACTGTAGGCCAGAAGACAGCTTCCTGTTTTTCAATACACCACTATTTCACCTTTGAAGCTGCTCTTAAAACTTCATTGCATCTGAAATGAGCTCCAATTCATGAAAGCTCATGCTGAAATAAAAAATGTTAGTCTTTAGGGTGCCAATGGACTTCTGTTTTGTTTTGCTTACAAGTAAAGCAACTTAATGCTCAGGGTGCTACGCACAAATGCTGCAATTTGAGAGCCCAAAATATGGTACTGCACACAACATCCAGAAAAATTTGGTGTAAAACAGCAAACTTCTCTCTCTTATGGCTGTGAAGAAATGCTTTATAATTGCAGTTTTTATGAAGAAATGTAACATGTAGCTGCTAAGATTCCATTTTACTGAATTCAGTTTTTCCGGGAACAGAATCTAGATTGATTCTGGTTTTCTAGCATGGTGTAGACGCAGCATTAGTGATCCCCCCCCCCGCAACCTCACAGAACACCTGCCATGCCTTTGGAAACCTGTTTGCCTCTACCCACCCTGCTCCCAGAAAGGAATAGAAACAGGAGAAGAGCAGCCCAGACTTACGGGTAACACAAGAACAAGAGGTTGAGCAGCGAATGTGTCCGGAAAAGATGGATTATGGATCGGCACAAACTCCAGCCCGTGCCAGTAAGGACAGCAAAGCGAGTGACCACAAGGAAAACGGAGCGTGGCAGGGAGACTTTGCCAGTATGGGAAGCCTGGAGTAAGAAGAGCAAGAGGCAGATGAGACTTTCCTCTCCCTTTGCAAAAAGATCAGCCACACGTCTGAGTCCCACGTACTGGTTCTGGCCTTCAAAGTTCATCCCCTAGATAGGCTTCTCTCCATCCCAATTTAAGAGCCCGGAGGGATCCCTTGCTGAGGGTGCCAGTTCTGCCTGACCCCAACTGATGAAAGCAGTGAGGTGTAGTAGTCAAGTGTTGGACTGGGATCTGGCAGAATCCTACTTCGAATCCCCACTCTGCCATGGAAGTTCAGTCTAACCTACCTCACAGGGTTGTTGTGAGGATAAAATGGAGGAATGATTTAAGAAGAGATTAAACACATATATATGGGGAAATGCTTCTATTCAAGTAGCTCTGATCTTCAGAACTCTTAACCCAAGAGAAACTCAGTGCAACTTACTTATTTATCCAGAAAAATTTATATGCTGCCTCTCCAGAGACAGCAACACAGTTGTAAAACCAACGGCTAAAATCAAGCCAGGGGCATAACAACAGCACAAAACAAACTTTGAGCAGCTTCAAATGATATCCCTAAAACAGTCCTCAGGCTAGAAGCAGACCATAAAACAGGTTAGAAACAAATGGAATCCCTCAGTTAAAAGCCTGGGTAAAGAAACGTGTTTTGGCTTGGAACTTAAAAGGAAAGTAAGGTACATGTCTGGTCAGCCTCAAAGAGCTGCCTTTCCAAAGGTGAGCTGCCACCACTGAGGAAGCCCTCTGCACGCAGGGGCACAGTGAGCTGGGGTAGGGAAAAGAATCTTAACTTTTTTTTGTAGTCGCCACCACCACAGGTGGTGGTGGCGGCTACAAGCATGGACAGCTTCAAAAGGGAATTAGATGAGCATATGGAGCAGAGGTCCATCAGTGGCTATTAGCCACAAGGTATAGATAGGGGCTCTGGGGCAAGTGATGCTCTGTCTTCTTGGTGCTTGGGGGGGTCAACAGTGGGAGGGCTTCTAACGTCCTGGCCCCACTGGTGGACCTCCTGATGGCACCTGGTATTTCTGACCACTGTGTGACGCAGAGAGTGCGTTCAGACGGGGTATTTACAACGGTATAGGTGCCGGTTGGAATCGGTGTATTTACCGGCGTTCACACGGCGCACATCTGCCTTCCATCCCTAACCGTCGCAAAGAGCTTTAAACCGTTGTATTCCGCCACTAGGTCCCCAAGTGGTGTGCAACAGTTGTAATCGCTTTACCCCCCCCGTCTTATCGCTCTCCACCGTTGTAGAGCCACTTCTGTTTGGAAGCCCGAGACTTCCGATTTTTACCCGCCATTTTTTTTAGGTCGGCGATATGCGCTTGAGCGAAGCTTTGCCCCGGCGTTTGTTTTTTTAAAAAAGAAAAGGTCCTTAGTTTAACGTTTTAGAGGAGTCCAGGACCTCAGGGAGGCCAGTTTGCTCTTTAAACTTTAAAGGTACGTCCTCTCTTCAGGGCATGCTTTTTTGGATGGGGTGTTTTGCGCATGCGCGAAGATCGCCATTCTGTGGATGGCTGCCTATGCTCATGCGCAAACTAAGTTAAAAAAAACACAAGAAACCGCCGACACCCGCTGTGTGTGAACGGGCATACAACAATGGGCTCTGCAGACAGGAGGTAAGTGTGATCGCATTTCAGCCGGCATAAACTGCAACGGTTCCAACCAGAACGCACCCAGAGTGTTGGACTGGATGGGCCTTTGGCCTGATCCAACATTGGCGTCTCTTATGTTCTCTTATGTTCTTAACTGGCGAGCAGGACAGTGGCTACCCTGTCCTCACATACGGAAGCAGACAATGGCCATAATCCTACACCAGGAAATTCTCCTGCACTACCCCCATTTTGGGGGGAAACACCAAGGCCTGAACAAGGACACAACTGTTATGCATTAAGTACAAAGGCTCCAAGCCTCTACCTCCTTCACCTCCTTCACAATAGCGCCGATCAACCTTCGGGCCAGAATGATAGTAGTCACTGCCAGGACATTGAAGTCAATGAGATGAAAATTCTGCAGAAAGAAAAATGAATTTGGTTGGTCTGTGCACAGCTATCCTGCAAGAATGAAGAAAACTTTCCTGGCAAAAGAGCTGGTAAGTATATTTATAGTGCTGAACTATGGTTAGGCAGATGTGGCTTCAAATCCTCGCTCAGCTAAGTCATTATCTGGTTGATCACAGGCTATTTTTTTACTTAATTTGTAGTCCGCTTTTCTTGCTAAGGCTCAAGGCAGATTTTAGAAAATAATGCAATAAAGATCAGTATTATACATACAAACAGGGCAATAAAACTGGATTACAAAACTTGAGAACGACTAAATAAAAACATGTAATACAGCCAAAAAACAATATGAAGGAGAAAAACTGCCTACATTTTTTAGGTCTGACTGAACACTTGCTTCTTTACTACTACCCTATTACCATTGTTCCCTGACCTGGATGGCCCACACTAGCCTGATCTCGTCAGTTCCCAGAAACTAAGCAGTGCTGGCCCTGGTTACTGCTTGGATAGGGCCACCAAGGGAGTCCAGCGCTGCTATGCAGAGGCAGGCAATGGCAAACCACGTCTGTTAAGTCTCTTGCTTTGAAAGCTCTACTGCGACTTGGTGTCCCTTTCAACCACATTCTTAATTTTTTTAAAACTTTATTGTTGATAATTACATATACAACAATATTCAATACAAATTCAAAACATGTAAGAGCAAATGAGTAGTACAAATAACAGTATAATGATAACATATTGTGAAAAGTAAATGTATTAACAATCAATATACGACATGTATCAATAAATCAAATGTAATGTATTCCAAACCATATTCAGTATGGTTAAACAAGTATTCCAGGAAAGGAAACCATGTTGAAGTAAAATCTGAGTGCAAAGAATCGTTTTGTCTAGATAAAACAGTCAGCAATTTCGTCCACTAGACAAAATTCACACACTTTGAACAGCCATTCATTACCAGTTAAATGGAGTGTTTCCAAGATTTGGCTATTACAATCCTGGCAGTTGCACAAAGCAGAGCAATTAATTCTTTATGAAGTGTGAGTTGGGGGTAAGTCTCCATGTGTCTAACAGTAAGGAGTCTATAGTAAAAGGTATACGGATAGATGTGATTTCATAAATTTATTGAACAATCATGACATACCACCTAGATAGTATCTTAAAAGATTTTGTTTTGATAGGTGTACGTTTAGATTGAATAAGTAGCGAATGCCAAATAGACTGCCATTGGGGGTAGCTAAGAGTTGTATTTAGATCCTTATGCCACGATGTAGTGTAAGATGGTAAAACTTCATTATAGGGTTCCATAATCATTGTATAGAGAATGGAAATAAGAGATTTATAAGTAGGTCTTGGTGTTTTCAATAAGATTTCAAATTTAGTTAAGGGTCTTGTAAGGCTTAATTTAATTTTTGGTGAACGTATTAAGTGGGCTAACTCTAAGTATTGGAACCATTGAAGTGTTTTGTGAAGTTTCGCATCTAACTCAGCCTTATCTAAAATTAGGCCACAACGTGGTATGTCTATAAGCCTAGTTGGATATTGGGAAATAGAAGGTGCCAAATCTTTCTGTGTTTATCCATATTGAGAGGGTGTTAAGTAAAAAGGGATTATCAAGTATTGTGGCTGGTCTTTCTTTCTTGATATTCTATATGATTTCTTGTAGCAATCTTTCAGATGAATATATTTGCTCTATTATAGTCCAATCAGGTGCCGTATTAGGATTTAACATCTTGATTATGTTAGTTATTTGTGCCACCTCATAATAAGTGGACAATTTTGGAAACACCATGCCACCTTCTGTTGGGAAATTGATTCTAGCCCGCTTAGAATCCCACAAGAAGGTGTTCAATAGTTTCTGCCAGCTTTGCATGAGAGATATCGGTATTTTAATAGGAAGTGAACGGAAAAAAAATAAATTTGGGGAGAGTGAACATTTTGATCGAGTCATAACGTCCTAGCCAGGATAACTGCAAGGGTTGCCAATCTCTAAATTGCGTGCGGATCTTGTTCATGAGTATGCCATAGTTATGAGTAATGAGGTCCTTAAGGTTTAGCGGTATGTTGACGCCTAGGTATCTCCAATCTTTGGAAACCCATTTTAAAAAATAAGATCTTTTCAGGATAGTCCTTTCCATAACAGAAATATTGATTGGGTATATGTCGGTTTTGGATTGGTTAACTCGTAATCCTGAGATGAGACCAAAGGTCTGCAATTCAGACATCGCAGCAGGAAGAGAACTTGATGGGTTGGATAAATATATAACTGTGTCATCAGTAAATAGGCTAATTTTAAATTCCTTGTTATGAGTGTTGATTCCTTTAATATTTGGATTGGTGTGTATCGCTGTCGCCATAGGTTCTAGCGCCAAAGCGAATAGGATGGGTGATAAGGGGCAGCCTTGTCTGGTGCCACATTGGGGTGCAAAGGTTTCCGAGTGAGAATTATTTATTTTTATGTTAGTCTTGGGGTCAGTGTAAAGGGATCGGATTATGTGGCGGAAGCCATCTCCGAATTCCATATGTTCCAATAGCTGATGGAGATAATTAATTTCTAAGGAATCAAACACCTTTTCTATATCTAAAGAAAGAATTATTGAAGGCAACTGTTTTTGACAGCAATAGTGTATTACATTAAAAGTTTTACTGATGTTTTCCGTTATGTCACGGGTCGGAATGAATCCAGTTTGATCTCTATCAATGTATTGTGTTATGATTTTCCCCAATATGACTGCAAGCCAGATTTTAGCATCTTGATTAATGCTTGATTAATGTTATGGGACGGTAGGATTTTGGGTCTAAGGGATCTCTACCAGGTTTAGGTAATACAATAATGGTGGATTCAGTCCATGAATTTGGGATTTTCCCTATGTTCAAAACTTCATTACAGACATCAACAAAGGGCTGTCTAAGGAGGAGTAAGAAAACTTTATAGAATTCAATTGAGTAGCCATCTGTGCCTAGAGATTTATGATTCTTTATCTTTTTGACAACCTCTTGAACCTCTTGAGGTGTAATGGGAGAGTCTAATAGTCTGTCGATTTCGGACCAATTTCAGCCTCACCAATTGAAGTTGAGGAAACGGTTCTGCGTCAGCCTCGTGCACATCATTCCCAGTCGGTGATTTCCTGGGAAAGTGATCAGTCGGCACCAGCCTCTCGATACCATCGATCCTGATTGCCCAGAGGCCACGAATATCGATATCGACCTGAGAAGTGCCCAGATTACCGTCGTTCCAGGCCCATGCTCTCGTACTCGCCTAGATGGGAATTGAGACCACACTCTCCAACCGACTTTGACCCACTGATGCCGTGGGATCGTAGGGGGCAGATGCCTTGCTGGTTCACATCGTACCCAATGTCGGCATCCATGCCATGGCTGACGCCTAGGCCACAGTCGGACTGGGACCGTGGATCAAGTTGTTCACACTCTCCCCACCGTAAATCTAAGCCTTCCGCATCACAATCCAAAGCCGCAGAGGAAACTCGTCGCCCACCCTCTCCTCTCCACACCAAAAGTCGCCCCGATACCGGATATCCCTGCAGCTCCGGCATCGCCTGTCGTATCATTCATCTCCGATACCAACACTGATGATTCAGAAAGCCCCGAATCACCTAAAGATCCATCACCAAAGGCTACAGTATCGGACAATCTGCCAATCTCGCCTTCTGAGGATCTCTCTTCATACGGAGATTTGGTCAAGAGGATGGCACATTCCCTGGCATGTCGATCGTCCAACCCCAACCCTCGGTGTTGGATGCTGTCTTCGATGTCGTGCAAAATGATACCTCCACCTCGATCGCTCTCCCGATGTCGACCATTCTTCTACAGGCGTCTAAGGCCCTGTGGGACAAGCCTTCCTCTACTCCAGTGTCATCCAGGCGTTTGGATCACATGTATCGGGTCCAGGAGACGGGGGCAGAATTCCTCCATATCCACCCCAAGCCCAACTCCTTGGTCGTGTCATCCACCTCAAAGAGTAAATGGACCCTTGCTACCCCTTCAGATAAGGAGAGCACCAGTTAGACTCCATTGGTCGTCGTTTTTACTCGGCGGGAGCCCTCGGCATTAAGACATCTAATTATGTCGCTTGTATGGGCCGCTACCAGTACTCACTCTGGGAACAATTTACCGACTTTCTGACCTCAGTGCCTGATGACAAACGTCAAGAGGCCAGAAAGCTGCAAAAGGAAGGCTTGCTGCTCTCTAAACAAATCATCAACTCATCCAAACATACTCTGGACACGTTTTCAAAAATAATGTCATCTGCAGTTGCCCTCCGTAGGCACTCCTGGCTGAGGACCACCGCATTCCCTGCTGATACCAGGGTGTACTCCCTGCTGATACCAGGGTGTACTTGTCTTTCGATGGCCAAGGTCTCTTCCATGCGTCCACTGATTCGACGCTCCAGGAAATGGACAAAAGCATTAAGACCTCGAGGTCGCTGGGGGTCTCTGCCCCCTCTAAGCCTTTTCGTCCTTGCTCGTGGTCTCGTTACGGCTCCAGACACCAATACGCTAAGCTGTCGCCGGATGAAGGTTACAGGCCATGTTGGTCCCCATCTGCGAATAGGCAGCAGTACCAGGCCCGACAGATACGGCTCTGGACAGCAGATTGTCAGACCAAAGCAACCCAAACCGGGCAAGCAGGGCCTTTGACTTCCGCCTGTCTATCTCTCCCGACCCTACCCGCCTCCATCCATATTTACAGGCCTGGGCCACCATTACGTCGGACCAATGGGTCCTTTCCATCTTAGCCAAGGGCTATTCCATCGAATTCATGGAACTCCCACCTCTTCCTATAGTCGTCATCACTACCCCGTTGTTGTTCCTCCTCGAGGTCACCATACTTCTTTCAAAGGGTGCTGTAGAGCCCGTGCCTCTAGATCACCAAGGACTTAGTTTTTATTCCCGATACTTCGTGGTTCCCAAGAGGGACGATGGGCAAAGGCCGATCTTAGACCTTCACGGTCTCAACACCTTTATAAGGTACCAAAAATTCAAAATGACATCCCTTCCCGTCATTCTGCCTCTCCTGTCCCAGGGATGCTGGATGGCCACCATCGACCTCGAGGATGCCTATTTCTATTTAACTATCCACCCCGCCCATCGCAAATACTTCCGATTTGCGATAGGTGGCAGCCACTACCAATACAGGAGTCTACCGTTTGGCCTCAGCACGGCCCCAAGGGTCTTTACCAAGATGATGGTAGTTGTTGTGGCACATCTCCGCCTCTGTGGCCTGACGGTGTTCCCATATCTGGACGATTGGCTTCTGGTCGCCCTTTCCAAGGACCTCCTAATTTGTCAGATATCTCAGGCCCTCAATCTCCTTCATTGTCTGGGACTCAGGGTCAACCACAAGAAGTCGCGCCTAGTCCCTTCGCAAAGAGTGCAATTCATACGGGTGATACTCGATTCCCAAGACAGTGCAGCCTTCCTGCCCCAGGACAGGGCACGAACCCTAATTGTTCAGGCAGAACAGGTTCGACTACGAGGAACCTCCTCTGCCTTCCAGATTCAACGCCTCCTGGGCTTAATGGCGGCAACAACTGCAGTCCTCCAGTTTGCAAAGTTGTGAATGCAACCACTCCAGCTTTGGTTCATCCGTCACTTCAAGCCTCTAAGGATGTCCCAATCTGTTGCTTTTCCCCCACCACAAGAGGTACACGACTCCCTATTGTGGTGGACGCACTCAGACAACCTGACGGAGGGGATCCCGTTCCGTCCTCTCACTCCTATTCTCACCCTCACAACTGACGCTTCACTGTGGGGCTGGGGAGCCCCCCTCAACGGCCTCTCCGTAGGCCACAGGTGGGATGCTGTATCCTCAAGGAGACACAAACTTTCTGGAACTGTTGGCAATAAAATTGGCCCTCCAATGTTTCCAGCCTCTGCTCGCAGGACAATGTGTAACTGTCTTAACCGACAATACGACGGCCCTCAGTTACGTCAACAGGCAGGGTGGAACGATCTCCCGCAGCCTCTGCCTCCTTGCTCTGGACCTTTGGACCTGGTGCATGCCTCTGCACATCTTTCCCATTGCCTCACACATCGCGGGCAAGGCAAATGTGAATGCGGACCTGCTCAGCAGAGGTCTCTCCCAGCGTCATGATTGGGAGCTGAACTGGACCTACCTACGTCCTGTCTTTCAAGAGTGAGGCGCACCTCATGTCAATGTCTTTGCCATCGGGCACAACTCGAAGTGCACCCTGTTTTGCTGCAGGGTGGCTCAGGATCCCAGGGCTTTGGGAGACGGACTCCTGTACCCATGGGACAACAACTTCCTATATATGTTCCCGCCTCTGCCTCTGTTTCTGAGAACGGTCCAAAGACTCATGAGGGTCCATACGAGGTGCATCCTGATCACCCCCTGGGGGCCGAGGCAACCTTGGTTCGCCAATCTCCTCTCACTAGCCAAGGCGCGCTATCACCTCCCACAGGTGCCAGATCTGCTCCTGGCAGAGGGAGGAGCCCTCCTATTCCACGAGGTGGACAAGCTCAAGTTAACAGCTTATCTCGTGGACACTTAACTTTCTCTGACAGAATCAACACTGTGCTACTCAATGCCAGGAAAGATTCTACGCGACCTTCCTACAGTGGGAAGTGGGCCCGCTTCTTAGCCTTCATACATCCCGCTGACGTCCCCCCGGCTTCTGTCAGGATTGACCAGGTCTTAGACTTTCTGCTCTCACTGGCAGAGAAGGGGCTCTCGCACTCCTTTCTCAAGGTATATTTGTCAGCTATTTCGGCCTACCACCCGGGCTTCGACGGCTTTTCCGTTTTTTCTCACCCGGTCACAAAGAGGTTTATGAAGGGTCTCCTCCACCTGTATCCACCAGTCCACTCACCAGTACCCTTGCGGGATCTAAGGCTGGTGCTCCGCCATCTTATGGGGCAGCCCTTTGAGCCCATGGCGACCTGCGAGCTAAAGCATACAGCATGGAAAACTGCCTTTTTCATCACCATCACCTTGGCCAGGAGGGTGGGCGAACTCGTGGGTCTGCGCCATGACCCACCTTTCCTTGTGTTCCTGCCGGACGGTGTGAGACTGCTCCCTGACATATCCTTTCTGCCTAAGGTTTCACCTAACCTCGGAGATCTTATTGCCTAACTTCTTCCCTAAACCGGAAGATGAACAACAGCGACTCCTCCACAATCTAGATATTCCGAGGGTGCTGTTCTTTTACCTAAATAGGACACACCAAGTAGGAGGAACAATCAACTTTCTGTCTCCTACTCCAGTCATTCTGCAGGGCTTAAAATCTCAGCACAACGTGTCTCCAAATGGATTGTCGAGACTATTAAGCTGTGCTACCAGTTGGCTAAACGCCCGTTGCCCATACCTATATGAGCGCACACTACAAGATTCATGGCCACGTCTACAGCCTTCTTGAAGGGTGCTTCCCTGTTGGCGATCTGTGGTCTACTCCGAACACCTTCATCAAGCACTACACTGTTGACGTTCGTGAACGCCACAGAGTGGACCTTGTTCATCTAGTCCTTTCGTCGGCAGAGCATTGAATTTGCGACAGCTCCCACCTCCAGGTGAGCCACTGCTTTTCAATCTCCCATGGGCGTGATGCACAGAGACCACGAAGAAGATAAACAGGTTGCTTACCTGTAACTGGTGATCTTCGAGTGGCCATCTGTGCAATCACACCACCCGCCCATCCTTCCCCACTGCTGCCGCTTCAGTACTTCTCTCTGGTTGTTGACATGACAGTGGTCAGAAGGAACTGGCGGGATGTCCGTGCCCCTCCTCTTTGGGCATGTGCAGTGGGGTTCCCGCGCATACCCGGAGGAGAGGCGTGAAAATCCCTGTGAGCTTTGCATACCACCGATACGGATCAGTGCAGGCGCATAATCCCATGGGTGTGACTGCACAGATGACCACTTGAAGATCACCAGTTACAGGTAAGCAACCTGTAGTTCTGATAAGCGCTGTTCTTGAAAAAGAGCAGTTTCTGTCAAGAGCTCTCTCAGCCCCACCTACCTTGTAGGGTGTTTGTTGTGGTCATGGTCAGAATACACTTTAGAGCCAATGGTTGCATCAACTATGTGATTTCGTAAAGATGAAGAAAAAAGAACATAGTCAATGCGAGTGTGGACTTGGAATTGAGATGAGAAATAGGTGTAATCACAAGCCTTGGGATAGCAGAACCGTCAGATGTCTATATAGTAAAATTTTTCAAGATTGGAATGTAATTTGGTGAATTGCTGCTTGGTTGTTATACTTTTGAGTTGTCTTTTATTAATTTTTGATCTATCTAACTTTAAGTCAGCTACATAAAGTCAGCACCAATCATTGCTTCCCCAATAGAAAAGGAATCTAATTGTGACATAACATCGTCTATGAATGAAAGGTGGTTTTCATTAGGAGTGTAAATTGAGGCTAGAGTAATTGGTTTGTCTGCAATCCTGCCTTTTATGAAAATGTATCTCCCTTTGGGGTCTGAGAGTGTGGATTCTAGCTTGAAGCTGAATTTTTTAGACATGAGTATGGCAACGCCTCTAGATTTACTCGTAACCAAGGCTAAGTATTAATATGTAAAGTGTTTTAAAGTAAAAATAATTTTTGTATGTTGTTTCAAGTGTGTCTCCTGAAGACAAAGGATATCAAGGCGCAATTTATAAAGTGCTCTCAAGACGTTTTTTCTTAATTAAATTGTTCAGACCCCTACAATTAAAAGAGATTAAGTTCAATTCATCCATTATTTAAAAAATCAAGATTGATTAAACAATTCATTAGAACTCCCAAAACATTAATTAAGTTAATGGTTGGAGTGAAGAATAATATTAAGTATAAACTAGCCTTCGTCATGCAAGTGAAAGCAGTCTGAAAAATTGTGGTGTTTAACCTCCCTCTTACATTTTCCTCCACCCATCACTGTGTATAAACCTTCAACTGTGCTATAGAGAATATAAACCAACTCTGTCTGAATGTGAAAACAAAACAACTCTAAACATAGTCAAGTCTTCGCATTGCATTATAAACAAGTTACAAATTATTTCCCAAGCCATTCTTCCCCCCCTCCCTCTCTCCTTCCCCTCTACCGCCTCATACCCCCAAGAACAAAATCTAAAAGAAAAAAGTATAGTGTGCTCCTAATTAGAAGTCATAGTGTTGACTCTTGAGAGTCCCCTGGATTTCAAGAAGATCAAATCAGTCAACCCTAAAAGAAATCAACCCTGACTGTTCCCTGGAAGGCCAGATACTGAAGCTGAAGCTCAAATACTTTGGCCACCAAATGAGAAGGGAGCACTCACTGGAGAAGACCCTGATGCTGGGAAAGACTGAAGGTCAAAGAAGAAGGGGACAGCAAAGGATGAGATGGTCAGACAGTGTTATCGAGGCAACGAACATGAAATTAAGCAAATCGGAGCACGACAGAAGACAGGAGGGCCTGGCATGATGTGGTCCATGGGGTTGCGAAGAGTCGGACTCGATTGTGCAACTGAACAAAATAGGAATTTTGCTCCACTTATGTGGAGTCATTGGTGAGTCAAGTTTCCTTTTTTATGATTTCCTCGCTGCTTCATGAGGGACTTCTATGCCAAGTCCATGTAATAGATTGTAGCCTTCTTCTATGTCTGATGTTTGGTAGCTTTTATTTTGAAAGGAGACTTGTAGTTTCCTTAGTAGTGACCACCGGTACTTTATGCCAGCCTCTCTCTGTTTTGTAGTAATTGGCTTCAAGGAATGACAGCGCTGTAGCATTTCTGATAAATCTGGGAAAACCATAATAGTCATGCCCTGAAAGGTGAGGCCCCCCCTTACTCTAGATACTTGTAATAATTTTCTCTTTACACGGAGGTCTGCCAGTTCTATAATTACATTTCTTGGGCCCCTCAAGTGAGCTGAGTACAATGCACCAATTCTGTATGCCCTCAAGATATGGGGTGTTACACCTTCCTCTAACTGAAGAGACTTAGAGAGCCATGTTGCAACAAAATTGGCCAGGTCAGCTGACTCTTCCACATTTTCGGCAAAACCTTGTAATTTAACGTTCCGCTCTTTTAGCTTTATTTTCAAGACAGAATTTTTTTTCCTGTAGCCCACCCCTCATAACGTTGTAATTGTTGGATTTCAATTTGGTGAGTCTGCCCCATTTCCATTGCCATTTCAGCAGTTTGTGATGTTTTTTGAAGGCTTCATTCAGATGTCACAACAAAATCTAACTGAGGATACATTTATCTCTGCTGGGCACAATCCTAGTTTGCTCGTTGTACTCATCTGCTTCCCAGGCCCCCCCTCCTCTGGTGGGTGGGGCTTGACTGAACCTAGTTTGACCTAGCTCCAATCTGCTCTGATGTCCAAGCACAGGAACCACGGTAAACTGGAGTTTGTTTCCCCCACTTGAGAATCATGGCTTATAGGATGGGGGCTCAAATTTTCCAAGGCACCTGAATTTGGGCATCATGAGAAACATGGAGCTTAATCAAACCAGTGAGGGACAGGATGACAGAGGTCAATGCCTGAATGCCACACGTTCATGATCCTCAATGACAAATCTCTCTTAAATTAGAATTTATTGTGAAGTCTGAATGTAGCCTTTGGTAATGACACCCTGTTCTAATGCCATGTTCTGACGATGTTCTGTGGCCATTGTGTACTGTACATCTAGGAAGCTGCAGAAGGCCTTGGATTTTTATAACATTTAAATGTCATTTTGTATAGCTCTTAATATTTTACTTTGTAATTGTAGGCCATGAGATACTCACCAATGAGGTATGGGATGGAGGGTGGGATGGTGGGTACCACCACACTGTTTTGTAGATGTTGATGTAATGGACAAAGAGAGCAATTAGGTGGCAGAAAAAGAGCTGGAGTTCAAACAAGATGCTCCTCTCCACAGGCAGCTCAGGGATCTTGCAGTGCCGGAGGGGAATCACCGTTTGAGCTGCCAACGGAGGACTGGAAAGGCCC